>NC_140831.1:0-565000 GCF_050613455.1 Vespa mandarinia
AGCCCTGACGCAACCCTGACGCAACCCTGACGCAACCTGACGCAACCCTGACGCAACCCTGACGCAAGCCCTGACGCAACCCTGACGCAACCCTGACGCAAGCTGACGCAACCCTGACGCAACCCTGACGCAGCCTGACGCAACCCTGACGCAACCCTGACGCAACCCTGACGCAACCTGACGCAACCCTGACGCAACCCTGACGCAACCCTGACGCAACCCTGACGCAACCTGACGCAACCCTGACGCAACCTGACGCAACCCTGACGCAAGCCTGACGCAACCCTGACGCAACCCTGACGCAACCTGACGCAACCCTGACGCAACCCTGACGCAACCCTGACGCAACCCTGACGCAACCCTGACGCAACCCTGACGCAACCCTGACGCCTGACGCAACCCTGACGCAACCCTGACGCAACCCTGACGCAACCCTGACGCAACCCTGACGCAACCCTGACGCAACCCTGACGCAACCCTGACGCAACCCTGACGCAACCCTGACGCAACCTGACGCAACCCTGACGCAACCCTGACGCAACCCTGACGCAACCCTGACGCAACCCTGACGCAACCCTGACGCAACCCTGACGCAACCCTGACGCAGCCTGACCCTGACGCAACCCTGACGCAACCTGACGCAACCTGACGCAACCTGACGCAACCCTGACGCAACCCTGACGCAACCCTGACGCAACCTGACGCAACCCTGACGCAACCCTGACGCAACCCTGACGCAACCCTGACGCAACCCTGACGCAACCCTGACGCAACCCTGACGCAACCCTGACGCAACCCTGACGCAACCCTGACGCAACCCTGACGCAACCCTGACGCAACCCTGACGCAACCCTGACGCAACCCTGACGCAACCCTGACGCAACCCTGACGCAACCCTGACGCAACCCTGACGCAACCCTGACGCAACCCTGACGCAACCCTGACGCAACCCTGACGCAACCCTGACGCAACCCTGACGCAACCCTGACGCAACCCTGACGCAACCCTGACGCAACCCTGACGCAACCCTGACGCAACCCTGACGCAACCCTGACGCAACCCTGACGCAACCCTGACGCAACCCTGACGCAACCCTGACGCAACCCTGACGCAACCCTGACGCAACCCTGACGCAACCCTGACGCAACCCTGACGCAACCCTGACGCAACCCTGACGCAACCCTGACGCAACCCTGACGCAACCCTGACGCAACCCTGACGCAACCCTGACGCAACCCTGACGCAACCCTGACGCAACCCTGACGCAACCCTGACGCAACCCTGACGCAACCCTGACGCAACCCTGACGCAACCCTGACGCAACCCTGACGCAACCCTGACGCAACCCTGACGCAACCCTGACGCAACCCTGACGCAACCCTGACGCAACCCTGACGCAACCCTGACGCAACCCTGACGCAACCCTGACGCAACCCTGACGCAACCCTGACGCAACCCTGACGCAACCCTGACGCAACCCTGACGCAACCCTGACGCAACCCTGACGCAACCCTGACGCAACCCTGACGCAACCCTGACGCAACCCTGACGCAACCCTGACGCAACCCTGACGCAACCCTGACGCAACCCTGACGCAACCCTGACGCAACCCTGACGCAACCCTGACGCAACCCTGACGCAACCCTGACGCAACCCTGACGCAACCCTGACGCAACCCTGACGCAACCCTGACGCAACCCTGACGCAACCCTGACGCAACCCTGACGCAACCCTGACGCAACCCTGACGCAACCCTGACGCAACCCTGACGCAACCCTGACGCAACCCTGACGCAACCCTGACGCAACCCTGACGCAACCCTGACGCAACCCTGACGCAACCCTGACGCAACCCTGACGCAACCCTGACGCAACCCTGACGCAACCCTGACGCAACCCTGACGCAACCCTGACGCAACCCTGACGCAACCCTGACGCAACCCTGACGCAACCCTGACGCAACCCTGACGCAACCCTGACGCAACCCTGACGCAACCCTGACGCAACCCTGACGCAACCCTGACGCAACCCTGACGCAACCCTGACGCAACCCTGACGCAACCCTGACGCAACCCTGACGCAACCCTGACGCAACCCTGACGCAACCCTGACGCAACCCTGACGCAACCCTGACGCAACCCTGACGCAACCCTGACGCAACCCTGACGCAACCCTGACGCAACCCTGACGCAACCCTGACGCAACCCTGACGCAACCCTGACGCAACCCTGACGCAACCCTGACGCAACCCTGACGCAACCCTGACGCAACCCTGACGCAACCCTGACGCAACCCTGACGCAACCCTGACGCAACCCTGACGCAACCCTGACGCAACCCTGACGCAACCCTGACGCAACCCTGACGCAACCCTGACGCAACCCTGACGCAACCCTGACGCAACCCTGACGCAACCCTGACGCAACCCTGACGCAACCCTGACGCAACCCTGACGCAACCCTGACGCAACCCTGACGCAACCCTGACGCAACCCTGACGCAACCCTGACGCAACCCTGACGCAACCCTGACGCAACCCTGACGCAACCCTGACGCAACCCTGACGCAACCCTGACGCAACCCTGACGCAACCCTGACGCAACCCTGACGCAACCCTGACGCAACCCTGACGCAACCCTGACGCAACCCTGACGCAACCCTGACGCAACCCTGACGCAACCCTGACGCAACCCTGACGCAACCCTGACGCAACCCTGACGCAACCCTGACGCAACCCTGACGCAACCCTGACGCAACCCTGACGCAACCCTGACGCAACCCTGACGCAACCCTGACGCAACCCTGACGCAACCCTGACGCAACCCTGACGCAACCCTGACGCAACCCTGACGCAACCCTGACGCAACCCTGACGCAACCCTGACGCAACCCTGACGCAACCCTGACGCAACCCTGACGCAACCCTGACGCAACCCTGACGCAACCCTGACGCAACCCTGACGCAACCCTGACGCAACCCTGACGCAACCCTGACGCAACCCTGACGCAACCCTGACGCAACCCTGACGCAACCCTGACGCAACCCTGACGCAACCCTGACGCAACCCTGACGCAACCCTGACGCAACCCTGACGCAACCCTGACGCAACCCTGACGCAACCCTGACGCAACCCTGACGCAACCCTGACGCAACCCTGACGCAACCCTGACGCAACCCTGACGCAACCCTGACGCAACCCTGACGCAACCCTGACGCAACCCTGACGCAACCCTGACGCAACCCTGACGCAACCCTGACGCAACCCTGACGCAACCCTGACGCAACCCTGACGCAACCCTGACGCAACCCTGACGCAACCCTGACGCAACCCTGACGCAACCCTGACGCAACCCTGACGCAACCCTGACGCAACCCTGACGCAACCCTGACGCAACCCTGACGCAACCCTGACGCAACCCTGACGCAACCCTGACGCAACCCTGACGCAACCCTGACGCAACCCTGACGCAACCCTGACGCAACCCTGACGCAACCCTGACGCAACCCTGACGCAACCCTGACGCAACCCTGACGCAACCCTGACGCAACCCTGACGCAACCCTGACGCAACCCTGACGCAACCCTGACGCAACCCTGACGCAACCCTGACGCAACCCTGACGCAACCCTGACGCAACCCTGACGCAACCCTGACGCAACCCTGACGCAACCCTGACGCAACCCTGACGCAACCCTGACGCAACCCTGACGCAACCCTGACGCAACCCTGACGCAACCCTGACGCAACCCTGACGCAACCCTGACGCAACCCTGACGCAACCCTGACGCAACCCTGACGCAACCCTGACGCAACCCTGACGCAACCCTGACGCAACCCTGACGCAACCCTGACGCAACCCTGACGCAACCCTGACGCAACCCTGACGCAACCCTGACGCAACCCTGACGCAACCCTGACGCAACCCTGACGCAACCCTGACGCAACCCTGACGCAACCCTGACGCAACCCTGACGCAACCCTGACGCAACCCTGACGCAACCCTGACGCAACCCTGACGCAACCCTGACGCAACCCTGACGCAACCCTGACGCAACCCTGACGCAACCCTGACGCAACCCTGACGCAACCCTGACGCAACCCTGACGCAACCCTGACGCAACCCTGACGCAACCCTGACGCAACCCTGACGCAACCCTGACGCAACCCTGACGCAACCCTGACGCAACCCTGACGCAACCCTGACGCAACCCTGACGCAACCCTGACGCAACCCTGACGCAACCCTGACGCAACCCTGACGCAACCCTGACGCAACCCTGACGCAACCCTGACGCAACCCTGACGCAACCCTGACGCAACCCTGACGCAACCCTGACGCAACCCTGACGCAACCCTGACGCAACCCTGACGCAACCCTGACGCAACCCTGACGCAACCCTGACGCAACCCTGACGCAACCCTGACGCAACCCTGACGCAACCCTGACGCAACCCTGACGCAACCCTGACGCAACCCTGACGCAACCCTGACGCAACCCTGACGCAACCCTGACGCAACCCTGACGCAACCCTGACGCAACCCTGACGCAACCCTGACGCAACCCTGACGCAACCCTGACGCAACCCTGACGCAACCCTGACGCAACCCTGACGCAACCCTGACGCAACCCTGACGCAACCCTGACGCAACCCTGACGCAACCCTGACGCAACCCTGACGCAACCCTGACGCAACCCTGACGCAACCCTGACGCAACCCTGACGCAACCCTGACGCAACCCTGACGCAACCCTGACGCAACCCTGACGCAACCCTGACGCAACCCTGACGCAACCCTGACGCAACCCTGACGCAACCCTGACGCAACCCTGACGCAACCCTGACGCAACCCTGACGCAACCCTGACGCAACCCTGACGCAACCCTGACGCAACCCTGACGCAACCCTGACGCAACCCTGACGCAACCCTGACGCAACCCTGACGCAACCCTGACGCAACCCTGACGCAACCCTGACGCAACCCTGACGCAACCCTGACGCAACCCTGACGCAACCCTGACGCAACCCTGACGCAACCCTGACGCAACCCTGACGCAACCCTGACGCAACCCTGACGCAACCCTGACGCAACCCTGACGCAACCCTGACGCAACCCTGACGCAACCCTGACGCAACCCTGACGCAACCCTGACGCAACCCTGACGCAACCCTGACGCAACCCTGACGCAACCCTGACGCAACCCTGACGCAACCCTGACGCAACCCTGACGCAACCCTGACGCAACCCTGACGCAACCCTGACGCAACCCTGACGCAACCCTGACGCAACCCTGACGCAACCCTGACGCAACCCTGACGCAACCCTGACGCAACCCTGACGCAACCCTGACGCAACCCTGACGCAACCCTGACGCAACCCTGACGCAACCCTGACGCAACCCTGACGCAACCCTGACGCAACCCTGACGCAACCCTGACGCAACCCTGACGCAACCCTGACGCAACCCTGACGCAACCCTGACGCAACCCTGACGCAACCCTGACGCAACCCTGACGCAACCCTGACGCAACCCTGACGCAACCCTGACGCAACCCTGACGCAACCCTGACGCAACCCTGACGCAACCCTGACGCAACCCTGACGCAACCCTGACGCAACCCTGACGCAACCCTGACGCAACCCTGACGCAACCCTGACGCAACCCTGACGCAACCCTGACGCAACCCTGACGCAACCCTGACGCAACTAAAAAAATTCACCATTAGAAACTACAGGCATCACAAGTCGTAACTACGGACGAAACCAGTCCCAACTACAAACATTACCAGTAGCAACTAGGTATATAACCAATAATAACCACAAACATAAGCAGACTCAACTACAAACGTAACCAGTCTCAAATACAAACTAAACCAAAAGAAACTACAAACATAAGCAGTCGCAACTACAAACATAACCAGTCTGAACTACCAACATAACCAGTCACTACTGCGAACGTAACCAGTCTCAGCTACAAACAAAACCATTCACAACTACGAACTAAAGCAGTAATAACCACAAACATGTGCAGACTCAACTACGAACGTAGCCACTCTCAACTATAAACTAAACCAGTAGAAACTACAAACATAACCAGTCGCAACTACAAACATAACCAGTCGCAACTACATATATAACCAGTCTCAACTACAAACATAACCAGTCGCAACTACGAACGTAATCAGTCGCAACTACAATCGTAACCAGTCTCAACTACAAACTAAACCAGTAGCAACTACAAACATAACCAGTCGCAACTACAAATATAACCAGTCTCAACTACAAACATAACCAGTCGCAACTACGAACGTAATCAGTCGCAACTACAATCGTAACCAGTCTCAACTACAAACTAAACCAGTAGCAACTACAAACATAACCAGTCGCAACTACAAATATAACCAGTCTCAACTACAAACATAACCAGTCGCAACTACGAACGTAATCAGTCGCAACTACAATCGTAACCAGTCTCAACTACAAACTAAACCAGTAGCAACTACAATCATAACCAGTCGCAACTACAAACATAACCAGTCGCAACTACGGACGTAACCAGTCTCAACTACAAACAAAACCATTCACAACTACGAACTAAACCAGTAATAACCACAAACATAAGCAGACTCAACTACGAACGTAACCTGTCTCAACTACAAACTAAACCAGTAGATACTACAAACATAACCAGTCGAAACTACAAACATAACCAGTCGCAACTACTAACATAACCATTCAGAACTACGAACTAAAGCAGTAATAACCACAAACATAAGCAGACTAAACTACGAACGTAACCAGTCTCAACTATAAACTAAACCAGTAGAAACTACAAACATAACCAGTCGCAACTACAAACATAACCAGTCGCAACTACAAATATAATCAGTCTCAACTACAAACATATCCAGTCGCAACTACGAACGTAATCAGTCGCAACTACAATCGTAACCAGTCTCAACTACAAACTAAACCAGTAGCAACTACAAACATAACCAGTCGCAACTACAAACATAACCAGTCGCAACTACGGAAGTAACCAGTCTCAACTACAAACAAAACCATTCACAACTACGAATCGAACCAGTAATAACCACAAACATAAGCAGACTCAACTACGAACGTAACCTGTCTCAACTACAAACTAAACCAGTAGAAACTACAAACATAACCAGTCGCAACTACAAACATAACCAGTCGCAACTACAAACATAACCAGTCTCAACTACAAACATAACCAGTCGCAACTACGAACGTAACCAGTCTCAACTACAAACAAAACCATTCACAACTACGAACTAAACCAGTAATAACCACAAACATAAGCAGACTCAACTACGAACGTAACCAGTCTCAACTACAAACTAAACCAGTAGAAACTACAAACATAACCAGTCGCAACTACAAACACAACCAGTCGCAACTACAAACATAACCAGTCTCAACTACAAACATAACCAGTCGCAACTACGAACGTAATCAGTCGCAAGTACAATTGTAACCAGTCTCAACTACGAACTAAACCAGTAATAACCACAAACATAAGCAGACTCAACTACGAACGTAACCAGTCTCAACTACAAACTAAACCAGTAGAAACTACAAACATGACCAGTCGCAACTACAAACATAACCAGTCGCAACTACGGACGTAACCAGTCTCAACTACAAACAAAACCATTCACAACTACGAACTAAACCAGTAATAACCACAAACATAAGCAGACTCAACTACGAACGTAACCTGTCTCAACTACAAACTAAACCAGTAGATACTACAAACATAACCAGTCGAAACTACAAACATAACCAGTCGCAACTACTAACATAACCATTCAGAACTACGAACTAAAGCAGTAATAACCACAAACATAAGCAGACTAAACTACGAACGTAACCAGTCTCAACTATAAACTAAACCAGTAGAAACTACAAACATAACCAGTCGCAACTACAAACATAACCAGTCGCAACTACAAATATAATCAGTCTCAACTACAAACATATCCAGTCGCAACTACGAACGTAATCAGTCGCAACTACAATCGTAACCAGTCTCAACTACAAACTAAACCAGTAGCAACTACAAACATAACCAGTCGCAACTACAAACATAACCAGTCGCAACTACGGAAGTAACCAGTCTCAACTACAAACAAAACCATTCACAACTACGAATCGAACCAGTAATAACCACAAACATAAGCAGACTCAACTACGAACGTAACCTGTCTCAACTACAAACTAAACCAGTAGAAACTACAAACATAACCAGTCGCAACTACAAACATAACCAGTCGCAACTACAAACATAACCAGTCTCAACTACAAACATAACCAGTCGCAACTACGAACGTAACCAGTCTCAACTACAAACAAAACCATTCACAACTACGAACTAAACCAGTAATAACCACAAACATAAGCAGACTCAACTACGAACGTAACCAGTCTCAACTACAAACTAAACCAGTAGAAACTACAAACATAACCAGTCGCAACTACAAACACAACCAGTCGCAAATACAAACATAACCAGTCTCAACTACAAACATAACCAGTCGCAACTACGAACGTAATCAGTCGCAAGTACAATTGTAACCAGTCTCAACTACGAACTAAACCAGTAATAACCACAAACATAAGCAGACTCAACTACGAACGTAACCAGTCTCAACTACAAACTAAACCAGTAGAAACTACAAACATGACCAGTCGCAACTACAAACATAACCAGTCGCAACTACAAACATAACCAATCTCACCTACAAACATAACCAGTCGCAACTACGAACGTAACCAGTCTCAACTACAAACAAACTCATTCAAAACTACGAACTAAACCAGTAATAACCGCAAACATAAACAGACTCAACTACGGACGTAACCAGCTTCAACTACAAACTAATCCTGTAGCAAACACAAGCATAACGAGTCACAACTACAACCATAACCAGTCGCTACTATAGATGTAAGCAGTCGCAACTACAAAGGGAACCAGTCGCAACTACAAATATAACCAGTCGCAACTACGGACGTAACCAATCTCAACTACAAACAAAACCATCCACATCTACGAACTAAACCACCAATAACCACAAACATAAGCAGACACAACTACGAACGTAACCAGTCTCAACTACAAACTAAACCAGTAGAAACTACAAACATAACCAGTCGCAACTACAAACATAACCAGTCGCAACTACAAACATAACCAGTCTCAACTAAAAACATAGCCAGTCGCAACTACGAAAGTAATCAGTCGCAACTACAATCGTAACCAGTCTCAACTACGAACTAAACCAGTAATAACCACAAACATAAGCAGACTCAACTACGAACGTAACCAGTCTCAACTACAAACTAAACCAGTAGAAACAACAAACATAAACAGTCGCAACTACAAACATAACCAGTCGCAACTACAAACATAACCAGTCTCAACTACAAACATAACCAGTCGCAACTTCGAACGTAACCAGTCTCAACTACAAACAAAACCATTCAAAACTACGAACTGAACCAGTAATAACCACAAACATAAACAGACTCAACTACGGACGTAACCAGCTTCAACTACAAACTAATCCTGTAGCAAACACAAGCATAACGAGTCACAACTACAACCGTAACCAGTCGCTACTATAGATGTAAGCAGTCGCAACTACAAAGGGAACCAGTCGCTACTACGGATGTAAGAAGTCGCAACTACAAAGGGAACCAGTCGCTACTACAAACATAATCAGTCTCAACTACGAACGTTACCAGTCACAACTACGAACGTAAGCAGTCGCAACTGCGAATGTATCCAGTCGCAACTGCGAATATAATCAGTCTCACTTACGAACGAAATCAGTCGCAACTACAAAAGTAAACAGTCGCAACACGCGAATGTATACAGTCGAAACTACAAACGTAACCAGTCTCAACTGCGAGTGTAACCAGTCGCAACTGCGAATGTAACCAATCTCAACTACAAACGAAACCAGTCGCAACTACAAAAGTAACCAGTCGGAACTGCTAATGTAACCAGTCTCAACTACGAACGTAAGCAGTCGCACCTGCGAATGTATCCAGTCGCAACTGCGATAATAGCTAGTCTCAACTACGAACAAAACCAATCGCAACTACAAAAGTAACCAGTCGCAACTGCGAATGTATCCAGTCGAAACTACAAACGAAACCAGCCTCAACTGCGAATGCAACCAGTCGGAACTGCGAATGAAATTAATCTCAACTACGAACGTACGTAGTCGCCACTGCGAATGTATCCAGTCTCAACTGCGAATATAACCAGTCTCAACTACGAACGAAACCAGTCGCAACTACAAAAGTAACCAGTCGCAACTGCGAATGTATCCAGTCGAAACTACAAACGTAACCAGTCTCAACTACGAATGCAACCAGTCGGAACTACAAAAGTAACCAGTCGCAACTACAAAAGTAACCAGTCGGTACTGCGAATGTAACCAGTCTCAACTACGAACGTAAGCAGTCGCAACTGCGAATGTAATCAGTGGCAACTGCGAATGTAACCAGTCGCAACTACAAAAGTAACCAGTCACAAGTGCGAATGTATCCAGTCGCAACTGTGAATGTAACTAGTCTCAACTACAAACGAAACCAATCGCAACTACAAAAGTAACCAGTCGCAACTGCGAATGTATCCAGTCGAAACTACAAACGTAACCAGTCTCAACTGCGAATGCAACCAGTCGGAACTGCGAATGTAACTAGTCTCAACTACGAACGTACGTAGTCGCAACTGCGAATGTATCTAGTCTCAACTGCGAATATAACCAGTCTCAACTACGAACGAAACCAGTCGCAACTACAAAAGTAACCAGTCGCAACTGCGAATGTATCCAGTCGAAACTACAAACGTAACCAGTCTCAACTGCGAATGTAATCAGTCGGTACTGCGAATGTAACCAGTCTCAACTACGAACGTAAGCAGTCGCAACTGCGAATGTAATCAGTGGCAACTGCGAAAATAACTAGTCTCAACTACGAACGAAACCAGTCGCAACTACAAAAGTAACCAGTCGCAACTGCGAATGTATCCAGTCGAAACTACAAACGTAACCAGTCTCAACTGCGAATGTAATCAGTCGATACTGCGAATGTAACCAGTCTCAACTACGAACGTAAGCAGTCGCAACTGCGAATGTAATCAGTGGCAACTGCGAATGTATCCAGTCGAAATTACAAACGTAAGCAGTCGCAACTGCTAATGTATCCAGTCGCAACTGTGAATGTAACTAGTCTCAACTACGAACGAAACGAATCGCAACTACAAAAGTAACCAGTCGCAACTGCGAATGTATCCAGTCGAAACTACAAACGTAACCAGTCTCAACTGCGAATGCAACCAGTCGAAACTGCGAATGTAACTAGTCTCAACCACGAACGTACGTAGTCGCAACTGCGAATGTATCCAGTCTCAACTGCGAATATAACCAGTCTCAACTACGAACGAAACCAGGCGCAACTACAAAAGTAACCAGTCGCAACTGCGAATTTATCTAGTCGAAACTAAAAACGTAACCAGTCTCAACTACGAATGAAACCAGTCGGAACTACAAAAGTAACCAGTCGCAACTGCGAATGTATCCAGTCGAAACTACGAACGTGAGCAGTCGAAACTACGAACGAAACCAGTCGCAACTACTAACGTAAGCAGTCGCAACTGCGAATGTAACCAGTCTCAACTACGAACGTAAGCAGTCGCAACTGCGAATGTAATCAGTGGCAACTGCGAAAATAACTAGTCTCAACTACGAACGAAACCAGTCGCAACTACAAAAGTAACCAGTCGCAACTGCGAATGCATCCAGTCGAAAATACAAACATAACCAGCCTCAACTGCGAATGTAATCAGTCGGTACTGCGAATGTAACCAGTCTCAACTACGAACGTAAGCAGTCGCAACTGCGAATGTTATCAGTGGCAACTGCGAATGTATCCAGTCGAAATTACAAACGTAAGCAGTCGCACCTGCGAATGTATCCAGTCGCAACTGCGATAATAGCTAGTCTCAACTACGAACAAAACCAATCGCAACTACAAAAGTAACCAGTCGCAACTGCGAATGTATCCAGTCGAAACTACGAACGAAACCAGTCGCAACTACTAACGTAAGCAGTCGCAACTGCGAATGTAACCAGTCTCAACTACGAACGTAAGCAGTCGCAACTGCGAATGTAATCAGTGGCGACTGCGAAAATAACTAGTCTCAACTACGAACGAAACCAGTCGCAACTACAAAAGTAACCAGTCGCAACTGCGAATGTATCCAGTCGAAACTACAAACGTAACCAGTCTCAACTGCGAATGTAATCAGTCGGTACTGCGAATGTAACCAGTCTCAACTACGAACGTAAGCAGTCGCAACTGCGAATGTAATCAGTGGCAACTGCGAATGTATCCAGTCGAAATTACAAACGTAAGCAGTCGCAACTGCGAATGTATCCAGTCGCAACTGTGAATGTAACTAGTCTCAACTACGAACGAAACCAATCGCAACTACAAAAGTAACCAGTCGCAACTGCGAATGTATCCAGTCGAAACTACAAACGTAACAAGTCTCAACTGCGAATGCAACCAGTCGAAACTGCGAATGTAACTAGTCTCAACTACGAACGTACGTAGTCGCAACTGCGAATGTATCCAGTCTCAACTGCGAATATAACCAGTCTCAACTACGAACGAAACCAGGCGCAACTACAAAAGTAACCAGTCGCAACTGCGAATTTATCTAGTCGAAACTACAAACGTAACCAGTCTCAACTACGAATGAAACCAGTCGGAACTACAAAAGTAACCAGTCGCAACTGCGAATGTATCCAGTCGAAACTACGAACGTGAGCAGTCGAAACTACGAACGAAACCAGTCGCAACTACTAACGTAAGCAGTCGCAACTGCGAATGTAACCAGTCTCAACTACGAACGTAAGCAGTCGCAACTGCGAATGTAATCAGTGGCAACTGCGAAAATACCTAGTCTCAACTACGAACGAAACCAGTCGCAACTACAAAAGTAACCAGTCGCAACTGCGAATGCATCCAGTCGAAACTACAAACGTAACCAGCCTCAACTGCGAATGTAATCAGTCGGTACTGCGAATGTAACCAGTCTCAACTACGAACGTAAGCAGTCGCAACTGCGAATGTAATCAGTGGCAACTGCGAATGTATCCAGTCGAAATTACAAACGTAAGCAGTCGCACCTGCGAATGTATCCAGTCGCAACTGCGATAATAGCTAGTCTCAACTACGAACAAAACCAATCGCAACTACAAAAGTAACCAGTCGCAACTGCGAATGTATCCAGTCGAAACTACGAACGAAACCAGTCGCAACTACTAACGTAAGCAGTCGCAACTGCGAATGTAACCAGTCTCAACTACGAACGTAAGCAGTCGCAACTGCGAATGTAATCAGTGGCGACTGCGAAAATAACTAGTCTCAACTACGAACGAAACCAGTCGCAACTACAAAAGTAACCAGTCGCAACTGCGAATGTATCCAGTCGAAACTACAAACGTAACCAGTCTCAACTGCGAATGTAATCAGTCGGTACTGCGAATGTAACCAGTCTCAACTACGAACGTAAGCAGTCGCAACTGCGAATGTAATCAGTGGCAACTGCGAATGTATCCAGTCGAAATTACAAACGTAAGCAGTCGCAACTGCGAATGTATCCAGTCGCAACTGTGAATGTAACTAGTCTCAACTACGAACGAAACCAATCGCAACTACAAAAGTAACCAGTCGCAACTGCGAATGTATCCAGTCGAAACTACAAACGTAACAAGTCTCAACTGCGAATGCAACCAGTCGAAACTGCGAATGTAACTAGTCTCAACTACGAACGTACGTAGTCGCAACTGCGAATGTATCCAGTCTCAACTGCGAATATAACCAGTCTCAACTACGAACGAAACCAGGCGCAACTACAAAAGTAACCAGTCGCAACTGCGAATTTATCTAGTCGAAACTACAAACGTAACCAGTCTCAACTACGAATGAAACCAGTCGGAACTACAAAAGTAACCAGTCGCAACTGCGAATGTATCCAGTCGAAACTACGAACGTGAGCAGTCGAAACTACGAACGAAACCAGTCGCAACTACTAACGTAAGCAGTCGCAACTGCGAATGTAACCAGTCTCAACTACGAACGTAAGCAGTCGCAACTGCGAATGTAATCAGTGGCAACTGCGAAAATAACTAGTCTCAACTACGAACGAAACCAGTCGCAACTACAAAAGTAACCAGTCGCAACTGCGAATGCATCCAGTCGATACTACAAACGTAACCAGCCTCAACTGCGAATGTAATCAGTCGGTACTGCGAATGTAACCAGTCTCAACTACGAACGTAAGCAGTCGCAACTGCGAATGTAATCAGTGGCAACTGCGAATGTATCCAGTCGAAATTACAAACGTAAGCAGTCGCAACTGCGAATGTATCCAGTCGCAACTGTGAATGTAACTAGTCTTAACTACGAACGAAACCAATCGCAACTACAAAAGTAACCAGTCGCAACTGCGAATGTATCCAGTCGAAACTACAAACGTAACCAGTCTCAACTGCGAATGCAACCAGTCGAAACTGCGAATGTAACTAGTCTCAACTACGAACGTACGTAGTCGCAACTGCGAATGTATCCAGTCTCAACTGCGAATATAACCAGTCTCAACTACGAACGAAACCAGGCGCAACTACAAAAGTAACCAGTCGCAACTGCGAATTTATCTAGTCGAAACTACAAACGTAACCAGTCTCAACTACGAATGAAACCAGTCGGAACTACAAAAGTAACCAGTCGCAACTGCGAATGTATCCAGTCGAAACTACGAACGTAAGCAGTCGAAACTACGAACGAAACCAGTCGCAACTACTAACGTAAGCAGTCGCAACTGCGAATGTAACCAGTCTCAACTACGAACGTAAGCAGTCGCAACTGCGAATGTAATCAGTGGCAACTGCGAAAATAACTAGTCTCAACTACGAACGAAACCAGTCGCAACTACAAAAGTAACCAGTCGCAACTGCGAATGCATCCAGTCGAAACTACAAACGTAACCAGTCTCAACTGCGAATGCAACCAGTCGAAACTGCGAATGTAACTAGTCTCAACTACGAACGTACGTAGTCGCAACTGCGAATGTATCCAGTCTCAACTGCGAATATAACCAGTCTCAACTACGAACGAAACCAGGCGCAACTACAAAAGTAACCAGTCGCAACTGCGAATTTATCTAGTCGAAACTACAAACGTAACCAGTCTCAACTACGAATGAAACCAGTCGGAACTACAAAAGTAACCAGTCGCAACTGCGAATGTATCCAGTCGAAACTACGAACGTAAGCAGTCGAAACTACGAACGAAACCAGTCGCAACTACTAACGTAAGCAGTCGCAACTGCGAATGTAACCAGTCTCAACTACGAACGTAAGCAGTCGCAACTGCGAATGTAATCAGTGGCAACTGCGAATGTATCCAGTCGAAATTACAAACGTAAGCAGTCGCACCTGCGAATGTATCCAGTCGCAACTGCGATAATAGCTAGTCTCAACTACGAACAAAACCAATCGCAACTACAAAAGTAACCAGTCGCAACTGCGAATGTATCCAGTCGAAACTACGAACGAAACCAGTCGCAACTACTAACGTAAGCAGTCGCAACTGCGAATGTAACCAGTCTCAACTACGAACGTAAGCAGTCGCAACTGCGAATGTAATCAGTGGCGACTGCGAAAATAACTAGTCTCAACTACGAACGAAACCAGTCGCAACTACAAAAGTAACCAGTCGCAACTGCGAATGTATCCAGTCGAAACTACAAACGTAACCAGTCTCAACTGCGAATGTAATCAGTCGGTACTGCGAATGTAACCAGTCTCAACTACGAACGTAAGCAGTCGCAACTGCGAATGTAATCAGTGGCAACTGCGAATGTATCCAGTCGAAATTACAAACGTAAGCAGTCGCAACTGCGAATGTATCCAGTCGCAACTGTGAATGTAACTAGTCTCAACTACGAACGAAACCAATCGCAACTACAAAAGTAACCAGTCGCAACTGCGAATGTATCCAGTCGAAACTACAAACGTAACAAGTCTCAACTGCGAATGCAACCAGTCGAAACTGCGAATGTAACTAGTCTCAACTACGAACGTACGTAGTCGCAACTGCGAATGTATCCAGTCTCAACTGCGAATATAACCAGTCTCAACTACGAACGAAACCAGGCGCAACTACAAAAGTAACCAGTCGCAACTGCGAATTTATCTAGTCGAAACTACAAACGTAACCAGTCTCAACTACGAATGAAACCAGTCGGAACTACAAAAGTAACCAGTCGCAACTGCGAATGTATCCAGTCGAAACTACGAACGTGAGCAGTCGAAACTACGAACGAAACCAGTCGCAACTACTAACGTAAGCAGTCGCAACTGCGAATGTAACCAGTCTCAACTACGAACGTAAGCAGTCGCAACTGCGAATGTAATCAGTGGCAACTGCGAAAATAACTAGTCTCAACTACGAACGAAACCAGTCGCAACTACAAAAGTAACCAGTCGCAACTGCGAATGCATCCAGTCGATACTACAAACGTAACCAGCCTCAACTGCGAATGTAATCAGTCGGTACTGCGAATGTAACCAGTCTCAACTACGAACGTAAGCAGTCGCAACTGCGAATGTAATCAGTGGCAACTGCGAATGTATCCAGTCGAAATTACAAACGTAAGCAGTCGCAACTGCGAATGTATCCAGTCGCAACTGTGAATGTAACTAGTCTTAACTACGAACGAAACCAATCGCAACTACAAAAGTAACCAGTCGCAACTGCGAATGTATCCAGTCGAAACTACAAACGTAACCAGTCTCAACTGCGAATGCAACCAGTCGAAACTGCGAATGTAACTAGTCTCAACTACGAACGTACGTAGTCGCAACTGCGAATGTATCCAGTCTCAACTGCGAATATAACCAGTCTCAACTACGAACGAAACCAGGCGCAACTACAAAAGTAACCAGTCGCAACTGCGAATTTATCTAGTCGAAACTACAAACGTAACCAGTCTCAACTACGAATGAAACCAGTCGGAACTACAAAAGTAACCAGTCGCAACTGCGAATGTATCCAGTCGAAACTACGAACGTAAGCAGTCGAAACTACGAACGAAACCAGTCGCAACTACTAACGTAAGCAGTCGCAACTGCGAATGTAACCAGTCTCAACTACGAACGTAAGCAGTCGCAACTGCGAATGTAATCAGTGGCAACTGCGAAAATAACTAGTCTCAACTACGAACGAAACCAGTCGCAACTACAAAAGTAACCAGTCGCAACTGCGAATGCATCCAGTCGAAACTACAAACGTAACCAGTCTCAACTGCGAATGCAACCAGTCGAAACTGCGAATGTAACTAGTCTCAACTACGAACGTACGTAGTCGCAACTGCGAATGTATCCAGTCTCAACTGCGAATATAACCAGTCTCAACTACGAACGAAACCAGGCGCAACTACAAAAGTAACCAGTCGCAACTGCGAATTTATCTAGTCGAAACTACAAACGTAACCAGTCTCAACTACGAATGAAACCAGTCGGAACTACAAAAGTAACCAGTCGCAACTGCGAATGTATCCAGTCGAAACTACGAACGTAAGCAGTCGAAACTACGAACGAAACCAGTCGCAACTACTAACGTAAGCAGTCGCAACTGCGAATGTAACCAGTCTCAACTACGAACGTAAGCAGTCGCAACTGCGAATGTAATCAGTGGCAACTGCGAAAATAACTAGTCTCAACTACGAACGAAACCAGTCGCAACTACAAAAGTAACCAGTCGCAACTGCGAATGCATCCAGTCGATACTACAAACGTAACCAGCCTCAACTGCGAATGTAATCAGTCGGTACTGCGAATGTAACCAGTCTCAACTACGAACGTAAGCAGTCGCAACTGCGAATGTAATCAGTGGCAACTGCGAATGTATCCAGTCGAAATTACAAACGTAAGCAGTCGCAACTGCGAATGTATCCAGTCGCAACTGTGAATGTAACTAGTCTTAACTACGAACGAAACCAATCGCAACTACAAAAGTAACCAGTCGCAACTGCGAATGTATCCAGTCGAAACTACAAACGTAACCAGTCTCAACTGCGAATGCAACCAGTCGAAACTGCGAATGTAACTAGTCTCAACTACGAACGTACGTAGTCGCAACTGCGAATGTATCCAGTCTCAACTGCGAATATAACCAGTCTCAACTACGAACGAAACCAGGCGCAACTACAAAAGTAACCAGTCGCAACTGCGAATTTATCTAGTCGAAACTACAAACGTAACCAGTCTCAACTACGAATGAAACCAGTCGGAACTACAAAAGTAACCAGTCGCAACTGCGAATGTATCCAGTCGAAACTACGAACGTAAGCAGTCGAAACTACGAACGAAACCAGTCGCAACTACTAACGTAAGCAGTCGCAACTGCGAATGTAACCAGTCTCAACTACGAACGTAAGCAGTCGCAACTGCGAATGTAATCAGTGGCAACTGCGAAAATAACTAGTCTCAACTACGAACGAAACCAGTCGCAACTACAAAAGTAACCAGTCGCAACTGCGAATGCATCCAGTCGAAACTACAAACGTAACCAGCCTCAACTGCGAATGTAATCAGTCGGTACTGCGAATGTAACCAGTCTCAACTACGAACGTAAGCAGTCGCAACTGCGAATGTAATCAGTGGCAACTGCGAATGTATCCAGTCGAAACTACAAACGTAACCAGTCGCAACTGCGAATGTAATCAGTGGCAACTGCGAATGTATCCAGTCGAAATTACAAACGTAAGCAGTCGCAACTGCGAATGTATCCAGTCGCAACTGTGAATGTAACTAGTCTCAACTACGAACGAAACCAATCGCAACTACAAAAGTAACCAGTCGCAACTGCGAATGTATCCAGTCGAAACTACAAACGTAACCAGTCTCAACTACGAATGAAACCAGTCGGAACTACAAAAGTAACCAGTCGCAACTGCGAATGTATCCAGTCGAAACTACGAACGAAACCAGTCGCAACTACAAAAGTAACCAGTCGCAACTGCGAATGTATCCAGTCGAAACTACAAACGTAACCAGTCTCAACTACGAATGAAACCAGTCGGAACTACAAAAGTAACCAGTCGCAACTGCGAATGTATCCAGTCGAAACTGCGAACGAAACCAGTCGCAACTACGAACGTAAGCAGTCGGAACTGCGAATGTAACCGGTCTCAACTACGAACGTAAGCAGTCGAAACTACGAACGAAACCAGTCGCAACTACTAACGTAAGCAGTCGCAACTGCGAATGTAACCAGTCTCAACTACGAACGTAAGCAGTAGCAACTGCGAATGTATCCAGTCGAAACTGCAAACGTAACATGTCTCAACTGCGAATGTAACCAGTCGGTACTGCGGAGGAAACCAGTCTCAACTACGAACGTAAGCAGTCGTAACTGCGAATGTATCCAGTCGCAACTGTGAATGTAACCAGTTTCAACTACGAAAGTATCCAGTCGCAACTGTGAATGTAACCAGTCTCAACTACGAACGAAACCACTCGCAACTACAAAAGTAACCAGTCGCAACTGCGAATGTATCCAGTCGAAACTACGAACGTAAGCAGTCGAAACTACGAACGATACCAGTCGCAACTACTAACGTAAGCAGTCGCAACTGCTAATGTAACCAGTCTCAACTACGAACGTTAGCAGTAGCAACTGCGAATGTATCCAGTCGAAACTGCAAACGTAACCAGTCTCAACTGCGAATGTAACCAGTCGGTACTGCGGAGGAAACCAGTCTCAACTACGAACGTAAGCAGTCGTAACTGCGAATGTATCCAGTCGCAACTGTGAATGTAACTAGTCTCAACTACGAACGAAACCAATCGCAACTACAAAAGTAACCAGTCGCAACCGCGAATGTATCCAGTCGAAACTACAAACGTAACCAGTCTCAACTGCGAATGCAACCAGTCGGAACTGCGAATGTAACTAGTCTCAACTACGAACGTACGTAGTCGCAACTGCGAATGTATCCAGTCTCAACTGCGAATATAACCAGTCTCAACTACGAACGAAACCAGGCGCAACTACAAAAGTAACCAGTCGCAACTGCAAATGTATCCAGTCGAAACTACAAACGTAACCAGTCTCAACTACGAATGAAACCAGTCGGAACTACAAAAGTAACCAGTCGCAACTGCGAATGTATCCAGTCGAAATTACGAACGTAAGCAGTCGAAACTACGAACGAAACCAGTCGCAACTACTAACGTAAGCAGTCGCAACTGCGAGTGTAACCAGTCTCAACTACGAACGTAAGCAGTCGCAACTGCGAATGTAATCAGTGGCAACTGCGAAAATAACTAGTCTCAACTACGAACGAAACCAGTCGGAACTACAAAAGTAACCAGTCGCAACTGCGAATGTATCCAGTCGAAACTGCGAACGAAACCAGTCGCAACTACGAACGTAAGCAGTCGCAACTGCGAATGTAACCGGTCTCAACTACGAACGTAAGCAGTCGAAACTACGAACGAAACCAGTCGCAACTACTAACGTAAGCAGTCGCAACTGCGAATGTAACCAGTCTCAACTACGAACGTAAGCAGTAGCAACTGCGAATGTATCCAGTCGAAACTGCAAACGTAACATGTCTCAACTGCGAATGTAACCAGTCGGTACTGCGGAGGAAACCAGTCTCAACTACGAACGTAAGCAGTCGTAACTGCGAATGTATCCAGTCGCAACTGCGAATGTAACCAGTTTCAACTACGAAAGTATCCAGTCGCAACTGTGAATGTAACCAGTCTCAACTACGAACGAAACCACTCGCAACTACAAAAGTAACCAGTCGCAACTGCGAATGTATCCAGTCGAAACTACGAACGTAAGCAGTCGAAACTACGAACGATACCAGTCTCAACTACTAACGTAAGCAGTCGCAACTGCGAATGTAACCAGTCTCAACTACGAACGTAAGCAGTAGCAACTGCGAATGTATCCAGTCGAAACTGCAAACGTAACCAGTCTCAACTGCGAATGTAACCAGTCGGTACTGCGGAGGAAACCAGTCTCAACTACGAACGTAAGCAGTCGTAACTGCGAATGTATCCAGTCGCAACTGTGAATGTAACTAGTCTCAACTACGAACGAAACCAATCGCAACTACAAAAGTAACCAGTCGCAACTGCGAATGTATCCAGTCGAAACTACAAACGTAACCAGTCTCAACTGCGAATGCAACCAGTCGGAACTGCGAATGTAACTAGTCTCAACTACGAACGTACGTAGTCGCAACTGCGAATGTATACAGTCTCAACTGCGAATATAACCAGTCTCAACTACGAACGAAACCAGGCGCAACTACAAAAGTAACCAGTCGCAACTGCGAATGTATCCAGTCGAAACTACAAACGTAACCAGTCTCAACTACGAATGAAACCAGTCGGAACTACAAAAGTAACCAGTCGCAACTGCGAATGTATCCAGTCGAAATTACGAACGTAAGCAGTCGAAACTACGAACGAAACCAGTCGCAACTACTAACGTAAGCAGTCGCAACTGCGAATGTAACCAGTCTCAACTACGAACGTAAGCAGTCGCAACTGCGAATGTAATCAGTGGCAACTGCGAAAATAACTAGTCTCAACTACGAACGAAACCAGTCGCAACTACAAAAGTAACCAGTCGCAACTGCGAATGTATCCAGTCGAAACTACAAACGTAACCAGTCTCAACTGCGAATGTAACCAGCCGGAACTGCGAATGTAACCATTCTCAACTACGAACGTAAGCAGTCGCAACTGAGAATGTATCCAGTCGCAACTGCGAATTTAACTAGTCTCAACTACGAACGAAACCAGTCGCAACTACAAAAGTAACCAGTCGGAACTGCTAATGTAACCAGTCTCAACTACGAACGTAAGCAGTCGCAACTGCGAATGTATCCAGTCTCAACTGCGAATATAACCAGTCTCAACTACGAACGAAACCAGTCGCAACTACAAAAGTAACCAGTCGCAACTGCGAATGTATCCAGTCGAAACTACAAACGTAACCAGTCTCAACTACGAATGAAACCAGTGGGACTACAAAAGTAACCAGTCGCAACTGCGAATGTATCCAGTCGAAACTACGAACGTAAGCAGTCGAAACTACGAACGAAACCAGTCGCAACTACTAACGAAAGCAGTCGCAACTGCGAAAGTAACCAGTCTCAACTACGAACGTAAGCAGTCGCAACTGCGAATGTAATCAGTGGCAACTGCAAAAATAACTAGTCTCAACTACGAACGAAACCAGTCGCAACTACAAAAGTAACCAGTCGCAACTGCGAATGTATCCAGTCGAAACTACAAACGTAACCAGTCTCAACTACGAATGAAACCAGTCGGAACTACAAAAGTAACTAGTCGCAACTGCGAATGTATCCAGTCGAAACTACGAACGTAAGCAGTCGAAACTACGAACGAAACCAGTGGCAACTGCGAATGTAACCAGTCGCAACTACAAAAGTAACCAGTCACAAGTGCGAATGTATCCAGTCGCAACTGTGAATGTAACTAGTCTCAACTACGAACGAAACCAATCGCAACTACAATAGTAACCAGTCGCAACTGCGAATGTATCCAGTCTCAACTACGAACGTAAGCAGTCGCAACTGCGAATGTAATCAGTGGCAACTGCGAATGTAACCAGTCGCAACTACAAAAGTAACCAGTCACAAGTGCGAATGTATCCAGTCGCAACTGTGAATGTAACTAGTCTCAACTACGAACGAAACCAATCGCAACTACAAAAGTAACCAGTCGCAACTGCGAATGTATCCAGTCTCAACTACGAACGTAAGCAGTCGCAACTGCGAATGTAATCAGTGGCAACTGCGAATGTAACCAGTCGCAACTACAAAAGTAACCAGTCACAAGTGCGAATGTATCCAGTCGCAACTGTGAATGTAACCAGTCTCAACTACGAACGAAACCAATCGCAACTACAAAAGTAACCAGTCGCAACTGCGAATGTATCCAGTCGAAACTACAAACGTAACCAGCCTCAACTGCGAATGTAACCAGTCGGTACTGCGAATGTAACCAGTCTCAACTACGAACTTAAGCAGTCGCAACTGCGAATGTAGCCAGTCTCAACTACGAACGTAAACAGTCGCAATTACGAACGAAACCATTCTCAACTGCTAACGTAACGTAATTTAGAATTAGACTTCGCAAGTAATATCGATACAGGACTCACTAAGTGGAAATTGCTGCACATGGAAACCCACGGTTTTATGAAATTATAAAACATACGTATCTATAAGACGAAAGAATATAGAAGTACGAACAAATTTCATTTCGACATTTACTCTCCGGAGTACGAAAGGAGGTGGTATCTCGTATCGTCCTTCCAATGCTCCTTCTTTGTTGGCATTATCGATCGACAAAAAGTGAATGAGAACTATTTTATATAAAACGTCTTACGAGCTATACAACGCTTTACGAATGCCTATATTGTTTAATTACTGTCTCATTATACTCCTAGTGCATTGTACATTGTTTAAATAATTATAAAGTAATCGTATCAATAAGATGATAGAATTTAGCGGTAAGGAAATATTCCATTTCTACGTTTACATCTCGGAGTACGAAAGGAAGCTGACGTAGTATCTCGTATCGCCCTTCCAGTGTTCTTCCTTCTTCTTGAAATTATCGAACAAGAAAGAGCGAAAGAAAACTATTTTATGTAACGCGTCTTAATTGCTATACAACGCTTTACGAAATGTAATACTATTTATTTACTCTCTCATCGTACTCCGAGTGTATTGTACGTTGTTTAATTAATATTACATTTCGTAAAGCGTTGTATAGCTCTAAAGACGCGTTAGAAAAAGTTGTTTTCATTCAACGTTCTTCGATCGATAATTTCAAGTAAAAGGAACACTGGAAGGGCAATACGAGATACTAAGTCAGTCTCCTTTCGTATCCCGAGGTGTAAACGTCGAAATGAAACTCTTCCGTACCGTTAAATTCTATCCTCTTATAGATACGATTATTTTATAATTATTTAAACAATGTACAATGCACTCGGAGTACGATGAAACAGTAATAACCCAATATAGTTTTGCGTTAGCGTTGGATAACTTGTAAGACGTGATAGATAAATAGTTTTCATTCGACCTTCGTCGATCGATCATGCCAACAAGAAAGGTTCATTGGAAGGACGATAAGAGATACCACGTCAGTCTTCTTTCGTACTCCGAGGTATAAACGTCGAAATGAAATCTTTCCGTACAGCTACTCGTTATATAGACACAGTCATTTTATAATTATTTAATTACTCATCGTCGCACCGTATTCCGAGAGCAATATATTTTGTTTAAATAATTATGAAACAATCGTATCTATAAGATGAGAGAATGTAATGTTACGGAAAAATTTCATTTCGACGTTTACACATATGAATGGAGGAATACGAAAGGAGGCTGACGTAATATCTTATACCGTATTTCCAGTGTTCATTCTTCTTAGAAGTATCGATCAACAAAGAGCGAAAGACAGCAACTTTATCCAACGCGTTTTAAGAGCTATGAAACGCTTTACGAAATGAAATATTGTTTAATTTAATTACTAAAACAATTAAAAACTTTTCAATATATTTTTCTAAGAAATTATTTAAGAATTCTTGAACGTCTACTCTTATCTTTATGTATTCTAACATAATTAGCTGAGTAAAATAAAAGTACATTAACGTTTAGTAAGATATGAAAAGAAAAAATTTTTAATCGGATAAAGATATGCAGCCATTCGATCGGTAGTACTTGCGTAATATGATTTAGAATTAGACTTTGCAAGTAATACCGACCCAGGTCTCACTACGTGGAAGTTGCTGCATGTGGAGATCCACGGACTGTCGGTGACTCTACTCTAAAATTCGCGTTCCGCGATACCGATCCGCTATACCTTTCCGCTTCAATGCACTGGCTTCATAACTAACAGGGTATGCGTAGCTTTAGCTACTGCACACCTCTTACAGATAGCTCCACCGTTTGCACCGTCCACTTCAGATATAACGGATAATTAAGCACATCTGAAATTGTGCTTTCCGAATTTCGAACAAACAAAGCGCACTCCTTAGAAATACTAATCGCGTCGCGACACTCACGTGTGTGTTGTAATTACGTAGATTCTACTGTTAGGCCGAAATTCGCGAAGTACCCCCATCGGAATTTGGAAAAAATCAAACGAAGTCCACGGTAGGACCTTTAATCACGCCCGAACACCCACGCGAGTGTTAGAAAAACGATGACTCTACTCTACAATTCGCGTTTTCGATTCGAACAATCAAACGAAGTTTAATCGCGCCCGAGAACACCAACGCCTGTGCCCGCCGACACGCGCGCCAGTGTTCTTCCTATCCTTCCCGTATTCACGCGTAAAAATCGAGAATGAATCGAGCCAGGCGACGATGCATCCGTCCGCAGATGAACCTATCCCTCGATGACCTATCCTGTAAAAGAAAAAGATAAAGAGGAAATAAAAGAACAAAAGAATATATAAAACAGAAAACGATATATATATAATATAAACAGAAAATAAACATAATTAAAAACATAAACACATAATTAAACACATAATTAAATACAGAATTAGAAAGAAACAACATAAATAAATATTAAGAATACATATTAAAAAGGAAATAACATAATAATAACATAATTGAAAACATAATTGAAAAAGAAAAATTTGAGATAGAAACGAGAGCCGAAGAAAGAAAAGAGAGCCCCAGAAAGAGAGGAATAGAGAGCCCCAAAAAGATAAGACAAGAGAAAGAGTTCTATATGATGCTGAGACAGCAGCCCGCACAGAAGCCCTTGCCCACAGGCCCCTCCTGTGGGTCCCACCCGAGATATATAAAGGTTAATTAATGAGAGTAAATAAGAATAAATAGAAATGACAACGGATATAAAATTGTGATAGATAAATTTCCTTATCGTTCTGTAAGAAATTATTGTACAATAAATTCTGTTATATTTCTTCTTTCGAAGAATTATTAGCTATATAAGATGGAAATATATTAATGTTTAGTTGGAATTAGTTTGAAAAGATATTGGAAAAGTAATACAATATGCAGCCATTCGCTCGGTAATACTTGCATTTAAAAGTTTACAATTAAACTTTGCAAGTATTAACGACCCAGGTCTCACTACGTGGAAGTTGCTGCATGTGGAGACCCACGAACTAACGGTGACTCTACTTTACTCTAAAATCCGCGTACCGCGATACCGATCCCTCATGCCTTCCGCTTCGGATATCTTGGGCATGGGACAAAGCTAACAGGAAGTATCTAGCCTTAGCTACAGGGACTCCACTTACAGAAAGCTTAACCGTTCGACACCCTCCGCCTCAGGCATAACGGATTATTAAGCACATCCTAATTCGTGCATCCGAATTTCGAACAATCAAAGCGCATTAATCGCGTTCGCGACACTCACGTGTATTATTATTACGTAGATTCTACAGTTCTATCCAAATTCGCGAAGTAATCTAATCGATATGTCGAAGAAATGAAACGAAGTCCCCGGTAGGACTTTCAATCGCGCAAGCGAACTCTTACGTGAGTGTTAGAATAACGGTGACTCTAAGTTGAAATCCGAAGCGCACGCCGAATTTCAACACTAAAACGAAGTCCATGATAGGACTTTTAATCGCGCCCGGACACCCACGCAAGTGTTCGAAAATCGGTGACTCTACTCTAAATAAACTAATCGAATATTCGTGCAAACAAAACGAAGTCCACGGTAGGACTTTTAATCGCGCACGCGAACACCCACGCGGGTGTTAGAATAACGATGACTCTAAGTTGAAATCCAAAGTGACATATGCTAACCGGTATTTAGACTTTC
The DNA here is from genome assembly GCF_050613455.1 of Vespa mandarinia. NCBI lineage: Eukaryota > Metazoa > Arthropoda > Insecta > Hymenoptera > Vespidae > Vespa > Vespa mandarinia. The sequence goes on from NC_140831.1 coordinate 26,967, forward strand.
CATGATATTTGTCGGGATTTCCGCCCCGCTACCAAACATTAGGATTGTCATAACATCAGCCAGCTATGTACAGCACTACAAGGTAAACCGTTCGCGCACCCCGAATTTCAACACTAAACGAAGTCCATGGTAGGACTTTTAATCGCGCCCGGACACCCACGCAAGTGCTCGGAAAACGGTGATTCTACTCTAAAAAAAACGCGTTCGCGAGGTAATCTAATCGAATATTCGAGCAAAAATTTAAACGAAGTCCCCGGTAGGACTTTTAAGTCGCGCCCGCGTTCATTCACGTGAGTGTTAGAAAAACGATGACTCTACTCTAAATTCGCGTTTTCGATACGAGCAATCAAACGAAGTTTAATCGCGCCCGAGAACACCAACGCTTGTGCACGCCGACACGCACGCCAGTGTTCTCCTATCCTGCCCGTAACCGCGTGTAAAAATCGATGATGGATCGTGCCAGGCGATGACGCATTCGTCCAGAGGTGAACCTATGCCTTGATGATCTATCCTGAAAAAAAAAGAAGTTAAGGAGAAAATAAGAAAGGAAAAGAATATATAAAATAAAACATAATATATATAGATTATAAATAGAACAGAAATATAATAGAAAATAAATATATATAAATAGGTAAGAAACCTGTAGAAAGATGAGAAAATAGAAGCAGCTCTGCACGCTGCTGAAACAACAGTCCGCTTAATCCCCTGGGTCCTACCTAATGCTTAAAAATTAAAATTAATTAGAATATATTAATAACAAACTTAAAAACATAAAAACATAATTAAAAAGTAATAGCATAAATAAATATTAAAAAACATAATTAAAAATAAATAACATAAATGAATTCTGAAAAGACATAATTAAAAAGAAATAATATAATAAAAAACATAATTAAAGGAGAAAAATATGAATAATAAAAGAGAGCTTCTGAAAAATAAGAAAATAGTAGTAGCTCTGCACGATACTGAAACAACAGTCCTCTTCATCACATGGTTCCGACCTTATGCTTAAAAATTACAATTAATAAAAACATATTAACATAACTAAAAACATAAAATCATAATTAAAAAGAAATAACATAAATAAATATTAAAAAAACATAATTAATAAGAAATAACATAATTATATTCTGAAAAGACATAATTAAAAATAAATAACATAATAAAAATCTGAAAAGACATAATGAAAAGAAATAACATATTATTAACATAATTAAAAACATAATTAAATAAGAAAAATATTAGATAGAAAAGAAAGCTGCAGAAAGATAAGAAAATAGAAGCAGCTCCACACGATGCTAAGACAGCAACCCGCACAGAGGCCCACACCCATGTCCCCATCCCATGGGTCCCACCCGAGACTAATAATTCATAATTAACAATAGTAAATAAGAATGAAAAATATGTAATAGAAAAGAGAGCCCCAAAAAGAGAAGAAAAGAGAAGCAGCTCTATAAGATGCTGAGAAAGCAACCCGCACAGAGGCCCACACCCATGTCCCCATCCCATGGGTCCCACCCGAAATACACAAAGGATAATTAATGAAAGTAAATAAGAATAAATAGAAATAACAGTGGACAAAAAGGTGTGATAGAAAAAGTTCCTTTTCGTTGGTCTATGAAATTATTGTAGAATAGAATTCTGCCATATTCCTCGTTTGAAGTATTATTAGCGATATAAAGTGGAAAAATATTATTGTTCATTTAGAATGAGATTAAAAATATATTGGAAAAGTAATAAAATATGCAGCCATTCGCTCGGTAGTACTTGCGTTAAAGAATTTAGAATTAGAGTATGCAAGTAATACCGACCCAGGTCTCACTACGTGGAAGTTGCTGCATGTGGAGACCCACGGACTGTCGGTGACTCTACTCTAAAATTCGCGTTCCGCGATACCGATCCGCTATACCTTTCCGCTTCAATGCACTGGCTTCATAACTAACAGGGTATGCGTAGCTTTAGCTACTGCACACCTCTTACAGATAGCTCCACCGTTTGCACCGTCCACTTCAGATATAACGGATAATTAAGCACATCTGAAATTGTGCTTTCCGAATTTCGAACAAACAAAGCGCACTCCTTAGAAATACTAATCGCGTCGCGACACTCACGTGTGTGTTGTAATTACGTAGATTCTACTGTTAGGCCGAAATTCGCGAAGTACCCCCATCGGAATTTGGAAAAAATCAAACGAAGTCCACGGTAGGACCTTTAATCACGCCCGAACACCCACGCGAGTGTTAGAAAAACGATGACTCTACTCTACAATTCGCGTTTTCGATTCGAACAATCAAACGAAGTTTAATCGCGCCCGAGAACACCAACGCCTGTGCCCGCCGACACGCGCGCCAGTGTTCTTCCTATCCTTCCCGTATTCACGCGTAAAAATCGAGAATGAATCGAGCCAGGCGACGATGCATCCGTCCGCAGATGAACCTATCCCTCGATGACCTATCCTGTAAAAGAAAAAGATAAAGAGGAAATAAAAGAACAAAAGAATATATAAAACAGAAAACCATATATATATAATATAAACAGAAAATAAACATAATTAAAAACATAAACACATAATTAAACACATAATTAAATACAGAATTAGAAAGAAACAACATAAATAAATATTAAGAATACATATTAAAAAGGAAATAACATAATAATAACATAATTGAAAACATAATTGAAAACATAATTGAAAAAGAAAAATTTGAGATAGAAACGAGAGCCGAAGAAAGAAAAGAGAGCCCCAGAAAGAGAGGAATAGAGAGCCACAAAAAGATAAGACAAGAGAAAGAGTTCTATATGATGCTGAGACAGCAACCCGCACAGAAGCCCTCACCCACAGGCCCCTCCCATGGGTCCCACCCGAAATATACAAAGGATAATTATTGAAAGTAAATAAGAATAAATAGAAATAACAGTGGACAAAAAGGTGTGATAGAAAAAGTTCCTTTTCGTTGGTCTATGAAATTATTGTACAATAAATTCTGTTATATTTCTTCTTTCGAAGAATTATTAGCTATATAAGATGGAAATATATTAATGTTTAGTTGGAATTAGTTTGAAAAGATATTGGAAAAGTAATACAATATGCAGCCATTCGCTCGGTAGTACTTGCGTAATATGATTTAGAATTAGACGTTGCAAGTAATACCGACCCAGGTCTCACTACGTGGAAGTTGCTGCATGTGGAGACCCACGGACTGTCGGTGACTCTACTCTAAAATTCGCGTTCCGCGATACCGATCCGCTATACCTTTCCGCTTCAATGCACTGGCTTCTTAACTAACAGGGTATGCGTAGCTTTAGCTACTGCACACCTCTTACAGATAGCTCCACCATTTGCACCGTCCACTTCAGATATAACGGATAATTAAGCACATCTGAATTTGTGCTTTCCGAATTTCGAACAAGCAAAGCGCACTCCTTAGAAATACTAATCGCGTCGCGACACTCACGTGTGTGTTGTAATTACGTAGATTCTACTGTTAGGCCGAAATTCGCGAAGTACCCCCATCGAAATTTGGAAAAAATCAAACGAAGTCCACGGTAGGACCTTTAATCGCGCCCGAACACCCACGCAAGTGTTAGAAAAACGATGACTCTACTCTACAATTCGCGTTTTCGATTCGAACAATCAAACGAAGTTTAATCGCGCCCGAGAACACCAACGCCTGTGCCCGCCGACACGCGCGCCAGTGTTCTTCCTATCCTTCCCGTATTCACGCGTAAAAATCGAGAATGAATCCAGCCAGGCGACGATGCATCCGTCCGCAGATGAACCTATCCCTCGATGACCTATCCTGTAAAAGAAAAAGATAAAGTGGAAATAATATATATATATATATACATATATAAAATACAAATAGAAAATAAATGTATATAAATCGATAAGAGAACTAGAAAAAGAAACGAAAAGAGAAGCAGCATGCATCATCCTATGGATCGTACTTAAAGCAACTAAATCATAATTAATAGATTATATTAAAAACATAATTAAGAACATAATCAAAAATATAATTAAAGATATAATTAAAAACACAATTAAACACATAATTAAAAACAAAATTAAAAGGAAATAACATACTAATAACACAATTGAAAACATAATTGAAAAAGAAAAATTTGAGATAGAAACGAGAGCCGAAGAAAGAAAAGAGAGCCCCAGAAAGAGAGGAATAGAGAGCCCCAAAAAGATAAGACAAGAGAAAGAGTTCTATATGATGCTGAGACAGCAGCCCGCACAGAAGCCCTCGCCCACAGGCCCCTCCTGTGGGTCCCACCCGAGACTTATAAAGAATAATTAATTATAATAAATAAAAAAGAATAGAAGTAACAGCGAACAAAAAAGTGTGATAGAAAATTTTCCTTGTCGTTCAGCAAGAAATTATTGTACAATAAATTCTGATATATTTCTTCTTTCGAAGAATTATTAGCTATATAAGATGGAAATATATTAATGTTTAGTTGGAATTAGTTTGAAAAGATATTGGAAAAGTAATACAATATGCAGCCATTCGCTCGGTAATACTTGCATTTAAAAGTTTACAATTAAACTTTGCAAGTATTAACGACCCAGGTCTCACTACGTGGAAGTTGCTGCATGTGGAGACCCACGAGCTAACGGTGACTCTACTTTACTCTAAAATCCGCGTACCGCGATACCGATCCCTCATGCCTTCCGCTTCGGATATCTTGGGCATGGGACAAAGCTAACAGGAAGTATCTAGCCTTAGCTACAGGGACTCCACTTACAGAAAGCTTAACCGTTCGACACCCTCCGCCTCAGGCATAACGGATTATTAAGCACATCTGAATTCGTGCATCCGAATTTCGAACAATCAAAGCGCATTAATCGCGTTCGCGACACTCACGTGTGTTATAGTTACGTAGATTCTATTGTTCTATCCAAAATTCGCGAAGTAATCTAATCGATATGTCGAAGAAATGAAACGAAGTCCCCGGTAGGACTTTCAATCGCGCAAACGAACACTAACGTGAGTGTTAGAATAACGGTGACTCTAAGTTGAAATCCGAAGCGCACCTCGAATTTCAACACTAAAACGAGGTCCATGATAGGACTTTTAATCGCGCCCGGACACCCACGCAAGTGTTCGAAAATCGGTGACTCTACTCTAAATAAACTAATCGAATATTCGTGCAAACAAAACGAAGTCCCCGGTAGGACTTTTAATCGCGCACGCGAACACCCACGCGGGTGTTAGAATAACGATGACTCTAAGTTGAAATCCAAAGTGACATATGCTAACCGGTATTTAGACTTTCCATGATATTTGTCGGGATTTCCGCCCCGCTACCAAACATTAGGATTGTCATAACATCAGCCAGCTATGTACAGCACTACAAGGTAAACCGTTCGCGCACCCCGAATTTCAACACTAAACGAAGTCCATGGTAGGACTTTTAATCGCGCCCGGACACCCACGCAAGTGCTCGGAAAACGGTGACTCTACTCTAAAAAAAACGCGTTCACGAGGTAATCTAATCGAATATTCGAGCAAAAATTTAAACGAAGTCCCCGGTAGGACTTTTAAGTCGCGCCCGCGTTCATTCACGTGAGTGTTAGAAAAACGATGACTCTACTCTAAATTCGCGTTTTCGATACGAGCAATCAAACGAAGTTTAATCGCGCCCGAGAACACCAACGCTTGTGCACGCCGACACGCACGCCAGTGTTCTCCTATCCTGCCCGTAACCGCGCGTAAAAATCGATGATGAATCGTGCCAGGCGATGACGCATTCGTCCAGAGGTGAACCTATGCCTTGATGATCTATCCTGAAAAAAAAGAAGTTAAGGAGAAAATAAGAAAGGAAAAAAATATATAAAATAAAACATAATATATATAGATTATAAATAGAATAGAAATATAATAGAAAATAAATATATATAAATAGATAAGAAACCTGTAGAAAGATGAGAAAATAGAAGCAGCTATGCGCGCTGCTGAAACAACAGTCCGCTTCATCCCCTGGGTCCTACCTAATGCTTAAAAATTAAAATTAATTAGAATATATTAATAACATAATTAAAAACATAATTAAAGAAGAAAAATATGAATAATAAAAGAGAGCTTCTGAAAAATGAGAAAATAGAAGTAGCTCTGCACGATGCTGAAACAACAGTCCTCTTCATCTCATGGTTCCGACCTTATGCTTAAAAATTACAATTAATAAAAACATATTAACATAACTAAAAACATAAAATCATAATTAAAAAGAAATAACATAAATAAATATTAAAAAAACATAATTAATAAGAAATAACATAATTATATTCTGAAAAGACATAATTAAAAATAAATAACATAATAAAAATCTGAAAAGACATAATGAAAAGAAATAACATATTAATAACATAATTAAAAACATAATTAAAAACATAATTAAATAAGAAAAATATTAGATAGAAGAGAAAGCTGCAGAAAGATAAGAAAATAGAAGCAGCTCCACACGATGCTAAGACAGCAACCCGCACAGAGGCCCACACCCATGTCCCCATCCCATGGGTCCCACCCGAGACTAATAAATCATAATTAATAATAGTAATAAGAATGAAAAATATGAAATAGAAAAGAGAGCTCCAAAAAGAGAAGAAAAGAGATGCAGCTCTTTAAGATGCTAAGAAAGCAACCCGCACAGAAGCCCTCACCCACAGGCCCCTCCCATGGGTCCCACCCGAAATACACAAAGGATAATTAATGAAAATAAATAAGAATAAATAGAAATAACAAAAAGGTGTGATAGAAAAAGTTCTTTTTCGTTGGTCTATGAAATTATTGTAGAATAGAATTCTGCCATATTCCTCTTTTGAAGTATTATTAGCGATATAAAGTGGAAAAATATTAATGTTCATTTAGAATGAGATTAAAAATATATTGGAAAAGTAATAAAATATGCAGCCATTCGCTCGGTAGTACTTGCGTTAAAGAATTTAGAATTAGAGTATGCAAGTAATACCGACCCAGGTCTCACTACGTGGAAGTTGCTGCATGTGGAGACCCACGGACTGTCGGTGACTCTACTCTAAAATTCGCGTTCCGCGATACCGATCCGCTATACCTTTCCGCTTCAATGCACTGGCTTCTTAACTAACAGGGTATGCGTAGCTTTAGCTACTGCACACCTCTTACAGATAGCTCCACCGTTTGCACCGTCCACTTCAGATATAACGGATAATTAAGCACATCTAAATTTGTGCTTTCCGAATTTCGAACAAACAAAGCGCACTCCTTAGAAATACTAATCGCGTCGCGACACTCACGTGTGTGTTGTAATTACGTAGATTCTACTGTTAGGCCGAAATTCGCGAAGTACCCCCATCGGAATTTGGAAAAAATCAAACGAAGTCCACGGTAGGACCTTTAATCACGCCCGAACACCCACGCGAGTGTTAGAAAAACGATGACTCTACTCTACAATTCGCGTTTTCGATTCGAACAATCAAACGAAGTTTAATCGCGCCCGAGAACACCAACGCCTGTGCCCGCCGACACGCGCGCCAGTGTTCTTCCTATCCTTCCCGTATTCACGCGTAAAAATCGAGAATGAATCGAGCCAGGCGACGATGCATCCGTCCGCAGATGAACCTATCCCTCGATGACCTATCCTGTAAAAGAAAAAGATAAAGAGGAAATAAAAGAACAAAAGAATATATAAAACAGAAAACGATATATATATAATATAAACAGAAAATAAACATAATTAAAAACATAAACACATAATTAAACACATAATTAAATACAGAATTAGAAAGAAACAACATAAATAAATATTAAGAAGACATATTAAAAAGGAAATAACATAATAATAACATAATTGAAAACATAATATGAAAAGAAAAATTTGAGATAGAAACGAGAGCCGAAGAAAGAAAAGAGAGCCCCAGAAAGAGAGGAATAGAGAGCCCCAAAAAGATAAGACAAGAGAAAGAGTTCTATATGATGCTGAGACAGCAGCCCGCACAGAAGCCCTCGCCCACAGGCCCCTCCTGTGGGTCCCACCCGAGATATATAAAGGTTAATTAATGGGAGTAAATAAGAATAAATAGAAATGACAACGGATATAAAATTGTGATAGATAAATTTCCTTATCGTTCTGTAAGAAATTATTGTACAATAAATTCTGTTATATTTCTTCTTTCGAAGAATTATTAGCTATATAAGATGGAAATATATTAATGTTTAGTTGGAATTAGTATGAAAAGATATTGGAAAAGTAATACAATATGCAGCCATTCGCTCGGTAATACTTGCATTTAAAAGTTTACAATTAAACTTTGCAAGTATTAACGACCCAGGTCTCACTACGTGGAAGTTGCTGCATGTGGAGACCCACGAGCTAACGGTGACTCTACTTTACTCTAAAATCCGCGTACCGCGATACCGATCCCTTATACCTTCCGCTTCGGATATCTAGGGCGACTTAGCTAACAGGAGGTATATAGCCTCAGCTACAGGGACCCCACTTACAGAGAGCTTTACCGTTCGACACCCTCGCCTCGGGCATAACGGATTATTAAGCACATCTGAATTCGTGCATCCGAATTTCGAACAATCAAAGCGCATTAATCGCGTTCGCGACACTCACGTGTGTTATAGTTACGTAGATTCTATTGTTCTATCCAAAATTCGCGAAGTAATCTAATCGATATGTCGAAGAAATGAAACGAAGTCCCCGGTAGGACTTTCAATCGCGCAAACGAACACTAACGTGAGTGTTAGAATAACGGTGACTCTAAGTTGAAATCCGAAGCGCACCTCGAATTTCAACACTAAAACGAGGTCCATGATAGGACTTTTAATCGCGCCCGGACACCCACGCAAGTGTTCGAAAATCGGTGACTCTACTCTAAATAAACTAATCGAATATTCGTGCAAACAAAACGAAGTCCCCGGTAGGACTTTTAATCGCGCACGCGAACACCCACGCGGGTGTTAGAATAACGATGACTCTAAGTTGAAATCCAAAGTGACATATGCTAACCGGTATTTAGACTTTCCATGATATTTGTCGGGATTTCCGCCCCGCTACCAAACATTAGGATTGTCATAACATCAGCCAGCTATGTACAGCACTACAAGGTAAACCGTTCGCGCACCCCGAATTTCAACACTAAACGAAGTCCATGGTAGGACTTTTAATCGCGCCCGGACACCCACGCAAGTGCTCGGAAAACGGTGACTCTACTCTAAAAAAAACGCGTTCGCGAGGTAATCTAATCGAATATTCGAGCAAAAATTTAAACGAAGTCCCCGGTAGGACTTTTAAGTCGCGCCCGCGTTCATTCACGTGAGTGTTAGAAAAACGATGACTCTACTCTAAATTCGCGTTTTCGATACGAGCAATCAAACGAAGTTTAATCGCGCCCGAGAACACCAACGCTTGTGCACGCCGACACGCACGCCAGTGTTCTCCTATCCTGCCCGTAACCGCGTGTAAAAATCGATGATGAATCGTGTCAGGCGATGACGCATTCGTCCAGAGGTGAACCTATGCCTTGATGATCTATCCTGAAAAAAAAGAAGTTAAGGAGAAAATAAGAAAGGAAAAAAATATATAAAATAAAACATAATATATATAGATTATAAATAGAACAGAAATATAATAGAAAATAAATATATATAAATAGGTAAGAAACCTGTAGAAAGATGAGAAAATAGAAGCAGCTCTGCACGATGCTGAAACAGCAGCCCGTATCATCACATAGGTACCACCTAATGCTTAAAAATTAAAATTAATTAGAATATATTAATAACATAATTAAAAACATAATTAAAGAAGAAAAATATGAATAATAAAAGAGAGCTTCTGAAAAATAAGAAAATAGAAGTAGCTCTGCGCGCTGCTGAAACAACAGTCCGCTTCATCCCCTGGGTCCTACTTAATGCTTAAAAATTAAAATTAATTAGAATATATTAATAACAAACCTAAAAACATAAAAACATAATTAAAAAGTAATAGCATAAATAATTATTAAAAAATCATAATTAAAAGGAAATAACATAATTAAATTCTGAAAAGACATAATAAAAAGAAATAACATATTAATAAGATAATAAAAAACATAATTAAAAACATAATTAAAGAAGAAAAATATGAGTAGTAAAAGAGAGCTGCTGAAAGATAAGAAAATATAAGTAGCTTTGCATGCTGCTGAAACAACAGTCCGCTTCATCTAATGGTTCCTACCTAAAACCTGTAAACCATAATTAATAAGAATATATTAAAAAGATAATTAACACCATAAAAACATAATTAAAAAGAAACAACATAATAAAAATCTGAAAAGACATAATGAAAAGAAATAACATATTAATAACATAATTAAAAACATAATTAAAAACATAATTAAATAAGAAAAATATTAGATAGAAGAGAAAGCTGCAGAAAGATAAGAAAATAGAAGCAGCTCCACACGATGCTAAGACAGCAACCCGCACAGAGGCCCACACCCATGTCCCCATCCCATGGGTCCCACCCGAGACTAATAAATCATAATTAATAATAGTAATAAGAATGAAAAATATGAAATAGAAAAGAGAGCCCCAAAAAGAGAAGAAAAGAGAAGCAGCTCTATAAGATCCTGAGAAAGCAACCCGCACAGAGGCCCACACCCATGTCCCCATCCCATGGGTCCCACCCGAGATATATATAGAGGATAATTAATGACAGTAAATAAGAAAAAATAGAAATGACAGTAATTATACGGACGACAAAATGCTGAATTTGATTTGATTAAAGTTAAGAAAAATAAAAGATTAATTAAAAAGAAATGAAATATTCCGTACGTAGATATAAATAAATATTATTCTCTCTGAAAGAAATATTATATTTATTAATCGATAATATATGATAATATATGTACATGATCTCTATAACGTTGCTAAGAATATCCTATTGTTTGAATATTAGTTAATCATTCCTTCACGTGTTTGCGATCCCACGACTCGGACCTAGCTGAAAAGAAATAAGGAAAGAAAAAAGAATTAGTATATATGTATATTAATAATACGAACGATAAACTTCGGAATTTAATTTAATTAAACTTAAAAGCTAAGAAAAAAAGAATATTAATTAAAAAAGAATGAAAAATTCTGAATACTGATCTAAAAAAATATTATATTACTTTTACATTTCATAGATATGTGATTTTAATATAGAACTCGATTTTATTAAAATAAAATTATGAATTGTATTGAACTTTAGAAAAGAAAAAATGTGCTAAATTTATAAATCGACTTTAACGTAAAATTCGATTTTATTAAACTAGAATCATAAATTCAATTAAGTTTTTAAAAAAAGTTTAATATTAAAAAGGCATAAAATATGAAATAATCCTATTCGCGTACGCGTGGCAATGTGGGAATATTATTTACGGAAAGTTACTTTGTCTCAGTTTTTTAAATTTACACCCGTACACCCATCACCATAAGAGCATTTTGAGTGACAACATGGTAAAATTAAAATACTAACATAGTAAAATTAAGAGCCATTTTCGAAAGTTCCTAGTGAACCTTCGAAAATAACTCAATAGCCTAATAGTTGTCCTCTTGAGCCACATGTTGTCTTCGGCATATAGCCTCTTCTTTGCCTCAACCTAATCGATTATCACTCTAAAATTGTAACGACAAAATTTGATTCCAAATTCTAAGATATGAAATATAACTCTAATACAACCCTAACGAATCTGAAAACTTATTATTATCCTTACGAATGATACTTTTTCGCTGCGTGGGAGAAATTAGATATTAATTATAAAAAAATTAGAAATTAGATAATAGTGTATTAATTATATATTAGATAATAGTGTATAGCTGAAAATCCTGAGCTAAAAAATAATTAATTTATCATCTAGGCTTACGGGCTACGTCTCTTTGTTTTTAGCAATCAATCTACTCGATTTTTCTCTTTCAAAACCAATGACTTTATCGAGACTTTTTTTGTATCAATTTAAATTGATTAAATATTTAATTAATAATTATTTAAAAATATAAAGCAAATCCTTGGACGTTCCTTCTTACAAACGAATATTTTAATTATTGTAATAAAATCATCCACGGTTTCGTTTGTAATTCAGAGACTATCCATCGCGAGTGTCTTCTTACTCGTTCCATATTAGAACTTATGAATATCGATTCTTTACTTATTTCCGCGCGAATAAAATATTTAAAAATGTATTAAAATATTCAAAATCTCAAATAATTATAAACGCGTTTGAGCAAGAAGACCCTATCCTAATCTAATAAATAAATGAAAAAATAAGAAACCATTCACGAGTAAATCTCCGAAGAAATTTACTCGTGGTCACTCAATGCTCTTCTACTAATTAATTACAACCAATCACCCGTGCCGATTCGGACCTTTCGTCCTCGACATGATTGAGTGATTGGAGGGACTTAAAAATTCACTCACTACTTAAGAAGTTCTGCGATGGCTCCAAAACACTCGTTCAAATCGAAATTGAAAGTGGACGATTCGTATGTGGTTGAAAATTAGGTAGGTCGACATCAAAGTTGATCAAGAATTTCTTCAATGATGCACTGACTCTATATCGCGATAGTTATTTTTTAAAGAACGGTCACTGAATTTACTTCGCGAAACTCTACTGTCTTTTATAAATACAGCCTATGCGACTGTTAAAAAATTAATAAAGTTTGCGAACAAACACTGACTCTAACGACTGCATTGCACGCAGACGTTGCAAAAACTTTTGCTTTTTAAATCGCGAAACGCGAACGAACGAACACTGCTTCTACTTCGCGATATTCATATTTAAGAGATACAAATATTCGATTACAACATTGGTTCCCAAGCGATTGCAATGACGTTCTGAAAAAACAAAATAAAAACAAAATTATTAATATCATCGTTATAATAATAAACTGTATAAATTATTGAAGAAACGTAAGATATAAAAATATATTTACATTAATATTCGTTGATACTTGCAGCGTAGACATCCTGAGACACTTTAGATGCTTCCTCGTCAAAAGAAAAAAGAGAAATGATTCGGTAATCGAGATTTGGAATTTTTAATGTTTAAATAAATGCACTATTGTTTAAATATTACTCTATTCTATCCCGCGTGCAACAAAAATCGTTTAAATAATTATGAAATTACCGAAAATATTAATTTATAAGCTTTAGCGTTTAGAAAAGTGAATCGCGATGTGCACAGATCGAAGGGCAAGAGAAAACTAACTCGCGAACTGTCAAAGTCGTGAAAAAGTGCGTTTATGTTTATATTACAGAAGGCAAATACTCCGAAATTAAAATTTTAAAGTAATAGAAGTTTATACTGAAATTATTTTAAGTCCCGCGCGCGATTCAGACTTTTTAATGTTTAAATAAATGCACTATTGTTTAAATATTACTCTATTCTATCCCGCGTACAATAAAAATCGTTTAAATAATTATGAAATTACCGAAAATATTAATTTATAAGCTTTAGCGTTTAGAAAAGTGAATCGCGATGTGCACAGATCGAAGGGCAAGAGAAAACTAACTCGCGAACTGTCAAAGTCGTGAAAAAGTGCGTTTATGTTTATATTACAGAAGGCAAATACTCCGAAATTAAAATTTTAAAGTAATAGAAGTTTATACTGAAATTATTTTAAGTCCCGCGCGCGATTCAGACTTTTTAATGTTTAAATAAATGCACTATTGTTTAAATATTACTCTATTCTATCCCGCGTACAATAAAAATCGTTTAAATAATTATGAAATTACCGAAAATATTAATTTATAAGCTTTAGCGTTTAGAAAAGTGAATCGCGATGTGCACAGATCGAAGGGCAAGAGAAAACTAACTCGCGAACTGTCAAAGTCGTGAAAAAGTGCGTTTATGTTTATATTACAGAAGGCAAATACTCCGAAATTAAAATTTTAAAGTAATAGAAGTTTATACTGAAATTATTTTAAGTCCCGCGCGCGATTCAGACTTTTTAATGTTTAAATAAATGCACTATTGTTTAAATATTACTCTATTCTATCCCGCGTACAATAAAAATCGTTTAAATAATTATGAAATTACCGAAAATATTAATTTATAAGCTTTAGCGTTTAGAAAAGTGAATCGCGATGTGCACAGATCGAAGGGCAAGAGAAAACTAACTCGCGAACTGTCAAAGTCGTGAAAAAGTGCGTTTATGTTTATATTACAGAAGGCAAATACTCCGAAATTAAAATTTTAAAGTAATAGAAGTTTATACTGAAATTATTTTAAGTCCCGCGCGCGATTCAGACTTTTTAATGTTTAAATAAATGCACTATTGTTTAAATATTACTCTATTCTATCCCGCGTACAATAAAAATCGTTTAAATAATTATGAAATTACCGAAAATATTAATTTATAAGCTTTAACGTTTAGAAAAGTGAATCGCGATGTGCACAGATCGAAGGGCAAGAGAAAACTAACTCGCGAACTGTCAAAGTCGTGAAAAAGTGCGTTTATGTTTATATTAAACGAGGCAACTACTCCGAAATTAAAATTTTAAAGTAATAGAAGTTGATACTGAAATTATTTTAAGTCCCGCGCGCGATTCAGACTTTTTAATGTTTAAATAAATGCACTATTGTTTAAATATTACTCTATTCTATCCCGCGTGCCACAAAAATCGTTTAAATAATTATGAAATTACCGAAAATATTAATTTATAAGCTTTAGCGTTTAGAAAAGTGAATCGCGATGTGCACAGATCGAAGGGCAAGAGAAAACTAACACGCGAACTGTCAAAGTCGTGAAAAAGTGCGTTTATGTTTATATTAGACGAGGCAACTACTCCGAAATTAAAATTTTAAAGTAATAGAAGTTTACACTGAAATTATTTTAAGTCCCGCGCGCGATTCAGACTTTTTAATGTTTAAATAAATGCACTATTATTAAAATATTACTCTATTCTATCCCGCGTGCAACAAAAATCGTTTAAATAATTATGAAATTACCGAAAATATTAATTTATAAGCTTTAGCGTTTAGAAAAGTGAATCGCGATGTGCACAGATCGAAGGGCAAGAGAAAAATAACTCGCGAACTGTCAAAGTCGTGAAAAAGTGCGTTTATGTTTATATTACAGAAGGCAAATACTCCGAAATTAAAATTTTAAAGTAATAGAAGTTTATACTGAAATTATTTTAAGTCCCGCGCGCGATTCAGACTTTTTAATGTTTAAATAAATGCACTATTGTTTAAATATTACTCTATTCTATCCCGCGTACAATAAAAATCGTTTAAATAATTATGAAATTACCGAAAATATTAATTTATAAGCTTTAGCGTTTAGAAAAGTGAATCGCGATGTGCACAGATCGAAGGGTAAGAGAAAACTAACTCGCGAACTGTCAAAGTCGTGAAAAAGTGCGTTTATGTTTATATTACAGAAGGCAAATACTCCGAAATTAAAATTTTAAAGTAATAGAAGTTTATACTGAAATTATTTTAAGTCCCGCGCGCGATTCAGACTTTTTAATGTTTAAATAAATGCACTATTATTTAAATATTACTCTATTCTAACCCGCGTGCAACAAAAATCGTTTAAATAATTATGAAATTACCGAAAATATTAATTTATAAGCTTTAGCGTTTAGAAAAGTGAATCGCGATGTGCACAGATCGAAGGGCAAGAGAAAAATAACTCGCGAACTGTCAAAGTCGTGAAAAAGTGCGTTTATGTTTATATTAGACGAGGCAAGTACTCCGAAATTAAAATTTTAAAGTAATAGAAGTTTATACTGAAATTATTTTAAGTCCCGCGCGCGATTCAGACTTTTTAATGTTTAAATAAATGCACTATTGTTTAAATATTACTCTATTCTATCCCGCGTGCCACAAAAATCGTTTAAATAATTATGAAATTACCGAAAATATTAATTTATAAGCTTTAGCGTTTAGAAAAGTGAATCGCGATGTGCACAGATCGAAGGGCAAGAGAAAACTAACTCGCGAACTGTCAAAGTCGTGAAAAAGAGCGTTTATGTTTATATTACAGAAGGCAAATACTCCGAAATTAAAATTTTAAAGTAATAGAAGTTTATACTGAAATTATTTTAAGTCCCGCGCGCGATTCAAACTTTTTAATGTTTAAATAAATGCACTATTGTTTAAATATTACTCTATTCTATCCCGCGTGCCACAAAAATCGTTTAAATAATTATGAAATTACCGAAAATATTAATTTATAAGCTTTAGCGTTTAGAAAAGTGAATCGCGATGTGCACAGATCGAAGGGCAAGAGAAAACTAACTCGCGAACTGTCAAAGTCGTGAAAAAGAGCGTTTATGTTTATATTACAGAAGGCAAATACTCCGAAATTAAAATTTTAAAGTAATAGAAGTTTATACTGAAATTATTTTAAGTCCCGCGCGCGATTCAGACTTTTTAATGTTTAAATAAATGCACTATTGTTTAAATATTACTCTATTCTATCCCGCGTGCAATAAAAATCGTTTAAATAATTATGAAATTACCGAAAATATTAATTTATAAGCTTTAGCGTTTAGAAAAGTGAATCGCGATGTGCACAGATCGAAGGGCAAGAGAAAACTAACACGCGAACTGTCAAAGTCGTGAAAAAGTGCGTTTATGTTTATATTAGACGAGGCAACTATTCCGAAATTAAAATTTTAAAGTAATAGAAGTTTATACTGAAATTATTTTAAGTCCCGCGCGCGATTCAGACTTTTTAATGTTTAAATAAATGCACTATTGTTTAAATATTACTCTATTCTATTCCGCGTGCAACAAAAATCGTTTAAATAATTATGAAATTACCGAAAATATTAATTTATAAGCTTTAGCGTTTAGAAAAGTGAATCGCGATGTGCACAGATCGAAGGGCAAGAGAAAACTAACTTGCGAACTTTCAAAGTCGTGAAAAAGAGCGTTTATGTTTATATTACAGAAGGCAAATACTCCGAAATTAAAATTTTAAAGTAATAGAAGTTTATACTGAAATTATTTTATGTCCCGCGCGCGATTCAGACTTTTTAATGTTGAAATATATGCACTATTGTTTAAACATTACTCTATTCTATCCCGCGTGCAATAGAAATCGTTTAAATAATTATGAAATCACCGAAAATATTAATTTATAAGCTTTAGCGTTTAGAAGAGAGAATGTGCATAGTTCGGTGGGCAAATGAAAACTAACTCGCGAACTTTCAGAGTGAAGTAAGAGCACGTTTATGTTTTTTATTATGCAATGCCAATTACTTCGTAACTAGAATTATTATTAATTAAAGTAGATATTTTTTATATGTAAAATTATTTTAAGTTTCCCACTCGTTTCCGTCTATTTCATATTTGAACTAATGTATTATTGTTTAAATATTACTCTATTTTTTATCGGCTCCATTATGGACGGGTTTTAAGAGCTTAACGATCTTTAGCGTAATATACTTATGCTTGAATATTGCATTATCATATTTCTTATTACATTTTATTTTATTTAAATAATTATTAAGTGATCGTATCCATAAGTTGTTTGAATTTGGCTATATGGAAATATTCTATTTTGACGTAAGAAAGTAGTTATACGTGGAAGTCTTGAATTATTTCGATAAAAAATATATACGTCTTGCTAAATGACTGAAATGATATAAATGGCAGTCAGGACTCAGAAGTACATATTAAAATATGTCAAGTGTTTACATTTTTATTCAATAATTATTAAGAAATGAATATAAAGTGAGAGAGCTAATGAGAATCTATGACAATGTTTCTTCAATGCATTTTTAGTTCATTTTTTTTCCGCTGCCGTCACTATAGTTAAACGCGCCTTGAACGATATTGAGAACAGCCTTAACGTGAGCATCTTTCAGAAACAGGATTCATTGGATCAATGAAAGGTTAGCCAAAAATTGTTGAAAATTGGCGTGAAGAAGCGAATTCGACATGCGTAAGGAAAATACATAGATTTTTCATGTATACATATGACGGACGGTTTGTTTTTAAGAGAGCGTATTTGTTAAACTTTCTTCCCAAAGAGAAATTATTATTGACGTCGAGTGTAATGGAAAGGACTGCGAGGTATTAATCAGCTGATTGGTCGTTCGAATTAATTAAAGCGCATTTTAGTATGGCTCATAGAAAGGTTTGCCAGCTAACATAAGTATCTGATAATAATTGAAGCATTGTAACACTATGTAAGGCATGTAATTTGTCGAATAATGTTTTAGAATTGTTGAATATTTAACTCCTTACGAACAACAACAACAACGCCTTGTTTAATACGGACAAAGTAACTCTCTGTCTAATCTGAACAGTGATCTTTACGCTTATGAGAATTGACAATATAGTTTCGTTACGTACATGTATGTAATAATCATAAAAGGCGCAACCGATACATATTATTTTACTATTATTTTTAATCGACATTTTCGTCTCTCCCGTGTTTTTTTTTTATATAATATAAACATATTTCTAACACATATTTACAATACATATTTATAGGGGAACAACACATGATAAGCGATATGAATAGAAGAGAGTAATAGAGAAGAACCACCACTTATTCATGTTCTAAGGTAATAAATTTTCAAGCTCGAAGGAAAAATATAAATACGATGAAAATATATAGGCATTTCATCATAATTTAAGTTCTTCATAAAAAGTTGTAAGAAAAAAGGACATGTAAAGTAATATCATAAATAGTAATGCACAATGGAAACTAACGAAGAAAGTGATTTGAATGATCTACGATCCAGCGTTTATACATTCCCTTCTTCTGTACAAAATGTGATAGATCAGGTGTGTATTTTTTTTTTTTTTTATATTAAACATTTATATTTTTCTTACTTTAATCTGTAAAGTTGAAATCTATCCTCCGAATTTGAGTATTAATAATGCGTGCCAATCCATATATAATATGTATTATATATGCTATCTTTCATTAATTAATAGGTATTATCCAGTGATGATCCATTGGACGAAGCAAATTTCACTGTCGTTAATTATATAAATTCTCTATTTCCAACTGAACAATCTTTGTCTAACATTGACGATGTAATGAATGAGATGGAACAAAAAATCCATACAATTGACAAAGAGATGAGTGCTGTTGTATGCGGACAAACAGATATAGGTCAAGATGGGAAAGCAGCACTGGAAGATGCTCAAAAAGTAATTAAACAATTATTTGTTCATATCAAAGATATAAAGGATAAAGCGGAACAATCAGAAGAGGAAGTTAAAGAGATCACAAGAGATATTAAACAATTAGATTTTGCTAAAAGGAATCTTGTAACTTCTATAACAACATTAAATCATCTACATATGCTTGTCGAAGGAGTTGACACATTAAAGTATGTACTTTGTTAATATATATCTTATATTTTAAGATTTTAACCTAAAATATTATATTACATATATTAATGTATCCTTTTAGAACATTAATACAAAAGAAACAATATGGAGAAATCATTTTACCGTTACAAGCAGTGACAGAAGTCATGGAGCACTTTAATGGTTACATGGATATACCAGAAATTAAACAATTATCAGATGAGGTGAGAAATTTTACACGATGCTATAAACATTGTGTGTGTGTAAAATATATGAAAATAATTGTAATTTATTTCTGTAACACAGGTTCGGCAAATACATATTGAGTTAGCTCAACAAATTACAACAGATTTCAAAGAAGCATTTTCTGGACAAAACCCAAAGTATTTTAATCAACTGACAGATGGATGCGTAGTATTATCTTTATTGGATCCAAAAGTGAAGTAGGTATTATTGTTGCAATTCTTCTAACTAGAACAATTATAATGATGTATATGTAAAGGAATGTTCAAATACTACAACAAACTTTAATGCAAAAAAAAATTATGCTGTAAATATTACCTTTTTTTTAATAGGAAAGATTTGCTAATATGGTTTATAGATATTCAATTAAAAGAGTATGCACACATATTCGATGAAAATCAAGATTACGCATGGTTGGACAAAATAGATAAACGATATGCATGGCTCAAAAAACACTTGCTTGACTTTGAATCAAAGTTCGGTACTATCTTTCCATCTGATTGGGAAGTATCTGAGCGAATTGCCATTCAATTCTGTTATGTTACAAATGAGGCTTTGACCAAACTAATGCATAAAAGACGTTCGGAGATAGATGTTAAATTGTTACTGTATGCGATTCAGAGAACTGCAAATTTTGAATCATTATTAGCTAAACGTTTTACTGGTAACAAATTATCTATTGATAATCCTGCAATATCGGTTGAAAATAAAAATTCAACTGTAAATAATGCAGACGATAAAACGTCTAAAAATCCATTTGAGGAAAGTGAACAGGTAAAAATAGTTGTATTATTTTCAATGTATATTGCAGTGTTATGTTTAAAATTATATATACAAAATTATATATATATATATATATATATATATATATATATATATACATATATATATATGTATCATATATATATCATATATATTGTAGATAATACATACATAAATATAGATATTTTGACATGTATTTTAGGTGGAACATCAAAAATCAAAAGCATCCCCTTTCATAAATCTTATAGGAAGTTGTTTCGAGCCATACTTGTATATATATATCGATAGTTTAGACCGTAATTTAGCAGATTTAATGAATAAATTTGTATCTGATTATAAAGCTCAGCCCCCAGGAGCCAAAGATTTTGATGGCAATGAAGGCTCAAATAGTGTTCTGTCCTCTTGTGCTGATCTATTCGTCTTTTATAAGAAATGTATATTGCAATGTACACAACTTAGTACAGGGATAATAATGCTGAGCCTTGCTAAAACCTTTCAAAAATATTTACGAGAATACGCCGTGAAGATACTTCAAAATAATTTACCCAAGTTAGCGGCACAAACTATTTATAAATATGTTCATTTTTAAAAATTCATTGATTATCGAGTTGCCCGTAACAACGAACTTTTTTATAGGAGCGGAAGCAGCCTCGGAATTGGTACGAGTATGAGTAGTATAACACGAGATTTCCGTGACTTATCAACATCTGGATTTATACAAAATGTTCAAAATTTCTTAAAAGAAGGTGAAAATACTAAGTTTTGTAAAGAAGAACAAGCACGTATTTGTTGGTAAAGATTAAATAATTTCTTTTGATCTTTGAAAAATTTTTTAAAAAACAATTTAACGTGTACGCATCCTTTTTAGCATTTTGACAACGGCTGAATATTGTTTAGAAACAACACAGCAATTGGAAGAAAAATTACGTGAAAAAACGGATCAATGTTATGCGAAAAGGATTAATTTATCTCAAGAGCAAGATATTTTTCACGAGTACAGTATTATATCTTGTATACGTGTGTTTAGAGAAGTGTAAATTGAAGAATTTTGCAGAACCAAATGTAATTTCAACATTTGTTTTCAGTGTTATTTCTGACTGTATCTTGTTACTAGTTCAAGACTTAGAAGCGGCCTGTGATTCTGCCTTATCTGCAATGACTAAGGTAAATTAACAAAAAGCTTTTAACAAATAAATACAATATTTTTTAAGTTCATTAACTAAACGTTGAACAAGTGAAATATTTAATATTTAAACATTAGTTACAGCAGTAATCGTAAAATAATCAATTTTCTGTTTTCTGTCAGATGCAATGGAGCTCCATAGAGACGGTCGGAGACCAAAGTAATTATGTTAATACAATAGTAGTGCATTTACGGCAGATGATTCCCTCAATCAGAGATAGATTATCTTCCTGTAGAAAGTATTTCACACAACTATGTGTAAAGTTTGCAAAGTATAGTATTTTTCATTTTTCGTGTATTAACATTTATTTATAATATGTTAATTTTATTCATAAGTCCAATTTAAAATTTTACCTTTTTAGTTCTTTTATTCCCAAATTGGTGCAACAGTTGTATAAATGTAAACCGTTAAGTGCAGTAGGAGCAGAGCAATTATTGCTTGATGTTTACATGCTGAAAACAGCCCTTTTAGAATTACCTTGTACGGGTTATCAAGTTCAAAGGAAAGCACCTGCTTCTTACGCAAAGGTAATATTATTAACGCACTCGGGACCAGTAATATAGTCCTATGTCATTTTATTTATTTAAATGGTAGAATCTGCTTAATGTGGACAATTGAAAATTGTACGCGACTTTCAGAAAAAGCGGTCTCACCGCTGAAATTGCCATAATTGCTGTAAATGTGTTAATTTTAATGGCAAAATTAATTTTATAAAAAATAATCATCAAATTTTTTAAACAGATAGTAGATAAAGGTATGGCAAATGCTGAAATGATTCTTAAAATTGTAATGTCACCGGTAGATTCTCCTGCTGACTTTGTAAAAGGATGTAAGATGCATTTGCCAGATTTACAAGCACCAGAATTTCAAAAAATTTTAGATATGAAGGTAATGATCTCGCTCGTCTGTGTGTGTGTGTGTGTATATATAGTATATACATTTATCTGCGAATGATGTATGTACTATTAATCATTATATTTTCGTAGGGTTTGAAAAGAACGGAACAAGTTCTATTGACAGAACAATTCAAGCAACCAGAAGGTTCAGATGCATCATTAACTTCAAGAAATAATACCATTCAAGAGAGCCCTGAGCATGAGGCAGGTCGAATTAGAAAATTAGAAAAACTTATTAAAAAAAGAATCTAAATTACTTTTGCCATTTTTTCTTCTTCTTTTTCTCATAACGTTACCTGTTTTTTTCCTTAAGTGAATTCTGAAACTTCTTTGCGGGAGATTAAAAATTCATTGCTTATTCTTAGAGTCATTCGTTTAATCGTTTATTATCATCAATACAGCATCTAAAAATATATATTTCAACGAAGCGAATGTGTGCATTAGAAAACTATGTTGCTATGATGAAAAAAATATATCGTTTTTTTTCTGAAAGAACAACAAATTATTAGCAAATCTTCCGACGAAGATTAACAACGACGTAGTTAAATACATAGCTCAGTTTTATATATATATATATATATATATATATATATATACATATATATATATATATATATATATATGTATGTATCAGCAATGGCTTGCTCGCCCTACAGCAACAACACGGGGTTGCCATGATTTTTACGCGAAAGCTATTGACTGCATTGAGAAATTACTTGCTTTAGTTTTTTCCATCGATCGATGAATGTTTTTACTTCGAAAGATTAAGTTAGACATTTAAAATTCTTACGACAATTGATTTACGACCTAAGGAGATTCTTTTGTCTTTAATAAATTTTCTTGTCAATAGAAAAAGAAAGAAAAAAAAACATTGAAAAGAATATATACTTTTCCAATTATCCAAATGATCATAAGATAGCATAGAGGAAAGTAAAAGTATGATAAAGAAAATATAATCAAAGAAATTCATCGATGGATCGAACGCGGAGATTTTCATTTTTAGAGCGCATCGAATGACAATTATTGAGAAATCATGATCTCATAATCGGGGAAGCCGATCTCAGCACCCCCAAAAGGTATGTAACAAACGCCATGAGACGCTTGAACCTTGCCGATAGTTAGAGTGTCCTCATGATGTACACGACCAACGAATAAAGGTTCCCCATCTTCCGTTTCTCCAGCTGGAATTGCATTTGTCGGAATGTTTCCGCCACTTGTTGACACCCAAGATACATGGCAATCGCAAAGTACCTGTTATATTAATTGATATTAATTCTTGTCATTTCTAACGATTAAAATTTATTTTCCTAACATCCTCGATTTTTCAAATTGATTTACAATATTCTTTAACATTGAATATTTTATTATAATAGAAATAAGACTAAATCACCATTTTAGTTACTTGAAATACACTTTAGCTTGCTTTTAATACATCAAACTGGAAAATAATACATTTATTTGCCTTCGAAAGAGTAATAAATACCATTAACTTTTACGTTATAATCTAATAAATAAAAATACCTGATAATCTGTTTTTGCATGCTCGGCGCCACCCCAGGGAACGTAGCAAACGCTGTGACTAGGTTTCACCTTGCCAGGTAAGAGAGCACCTTCATGATGAGCTCTACCTACGAACAAAGGCTCATCGTCTCTTCCTCCTTCGACGCCACCTGGAGGGACCACCAGGGCACTTGTTGCATCGCACCAGCAATGACTTCCGGTATCAAGTCCACGGACTTCCAATGGGGCGGAAGGTGCAACATTTGGATCTGCAATCGATCCAATTGATCAACCAATTTATCCTAATTAATCGATTGAATCCTCAAGCAATGAAATTTCCATAACAAAATCCACTTTATACTTTCCGTACGAACAAAACGTCAAGATGAGTTTGTTAATGATGAATTCTTTGAAAATATTTTGCAATATAGCATTTGAAACAAATTCATTCTTCATAAATTCCGCTTAATCGTCGATGTTACCAATTTTCTGTCGTACAGTAAATTTAACAAGCGTGAAAAACTAAGGGCATCCATGCGATAGGATTAAGTATGAACATACGGGAACAAATAAATAGGCTCGCAAATAACAAAGAAGCAAATAACGAACGAAACAACAACAACGTGCAACGTGCAGAGCAGGGTAATAGACCAATGTGCATAGACGTGAAAAAAAAAATATGTGTGTGATATATAAGATGTTTTATTTCAGTTAGTACGGCGAATTTTACGATACATGTAATTACCAGCGAACCTTCGATGTAAAACAACGTAATATGACCATCGGAAATATATCCATGGCGTATTATGAAAGAAGAACGTAGAGGCATGCGCGTTTCTTATAGATACATTACGCTTCGCACCCAAGCGATAAGAGACGATTTCGTTGTTCAACGAACCCGAGATCCGTCAGCGCTCATTAGCCCTGATTAACTAGTGGAAAATAATAAGCACCGGAACACTTTTTTTTGCAGTCAAAGTGAACGATTAGATTCTTCTACATATGTAA
Organism: Vespa mandarinia; assembly: GCF_050613455.1. Classification (NCBI taxonomy): domain Eukaryota; kingdom Metazoa; phylum Arthropoda; class Insecta; order Hymenoptera; family Vespidae; genus Vespa; species Vespa mandarinia. The sequence goes on from NC_140831.1 coordinate 51,857, forward strand.
TTTGTTTCAATTTCCGTGAAATGCTTAGCTCTGACGATGATCTCGAGTAATGCAAAAGAAAATGAACAAAAAAGAGAAAAAGAGAGAGAGAGAGAGAGAGAGAGAGAGAGAGAAAAAAAGAAAAGAAAAGATGAGTGTACAAGAGAGATTACTTTTCTGATTGTGAGAGGAGGAACCGAGGGGAGAAGGATACTCCAAGTTCTGTTCAAATCGAAGTTTCCAAACTCCTTTAGCACCCCAACCCGTGCGTACGCCAATGTGACTGACGCCAATCGGATTTGGATCTAACCAGTCCATGATTACGTGTCCGCGTTGATCGCCGGATCTGACCGTGATGCGCCCGTCGAGCCAAGAGATCGAAAATCTCTTGAACTCGTTCTGGTTGAGGAGGTTTGGAGTATCCACGCGTACCTATTACCGCAAAATGATCGCGTTATAACACGACACGCGAACGGAACCTAACGCGATTAATCATCGTTATGCAAAATAGAATGGTCAATTTTATAAATGAATCAAAACAACAAAATAATAGAAAAATAATTAAGAAGAGCTGATCACCATTCCGTAAAAGAAAAAAAGAAAATATCATCAATGATTTTCGAACCTTGTCCGGCTTTTTACGATCGTATCTGATGACGGACGCTGTATTTTCCCATCCCCCAAGCATGATCTCGTACATCGGATTAGTTTCCTTCTTTGCATCGGTCAAAGCAACGTGCGCATTGCTTTGGGCCTTGACTTCGATGAAAAGAGCGCCGGCTCGTATCGCGTGGTATTTGTAAACGAGCTCGTCTTTTGTTTTCAAAGGTATGAGACCTTGCATATCGAATAATATTAGATACGTGAGATCATTTTATACTAGAATACCTATATGCCTATGTATATCTATGTATATCTATACACATATATATATATATATATATATCCATCTATTTATCTATCTATCTGTCTATCTATCTTTATACATATTATTTTCAATAAAATCGTTTGCATTAAAAAAAAAAAGGTGACTCCCGTAGATACGTTTGCAAATGAAAAATAAGAAAGAATTTTTCTTTGTTGAAATAAAACAAATGAGAAATATATTACATACATATGTACCGAATCTTCTTGCATCGATATGGAAAAATAAGTTATCTGTAATGTCGACGACCCTTTTATAAATGTGCTTTGTTATAATAGCGTGCACTCGTCAATCGCAATGCATTCGTGGACGTTGCGAAGGTTTCGTGCTGGGAGATAAAATATACGTATGTATATGTATTGAAGGGAGCATTCTCAAAGCGATATCTACAAAAAAAAAGAAAAAAGAAAGAAAAAAAGAATAAGATACGTTCACAAGCTACGTGATCAAGAAGCCTTGCCCAATGGCTCTCCTTTATTATACATTACGTACAGCCACGGTTATCTCCGATACATCTGGCTGTGCAGATCGCGATGCGTTAGAAGAGTCCCATCCGAAATTGGAAAAAGTACCAAAAATAAAATACAAACGTTCTAAAATTCTTTCTTTACATTCTATTTTAAATATACAAGAGGATTTCTTTCCCGATCACTTTGAAAACATTATTTTCTGTAAATAGCAGCAACGCATTAAAGTAATAAAAGGGCAGCGTAAACTGTGCTACTTCCTATTCTATATTTTACCCTAAGAAGAAACTAAAATACAAAACTAAATACTATGAAATAATCGAGAAGAAAGATATAGATTATCGTTATAGTAAAGATGTAGCACATTCCTAATCCCAAGCAGCAATGCGGACTTGAAAGGCTTACCTTCGATCAACCATTCTCCTGAGGCTCCCCAGCCGGTGCAAGCACCAAAGTAACCTATACCGAATGGTTCAGGATCGGTATAGGATAAGAACGCATTCTGTTCACCTTCCTTACCAACTGTGATTTCGCCATCGCGCCACCTGAATATTATTCGTAAAGAAATATCTATGTAACTTACATTGATGTATAAATATTACGCAAGCTAAAAAAGGATCGGCAAAATTTTATTTCGAAGAGAAACAATTCATCATACCTTATCCAAAATCCACGAAAATTGTCAGCTGTCAAGATTCCTGGAGTTTCTTTTTCTGCAACTTCCGGTTTGGTTCTATTTTTACGAATGACGGATTTGGAGTTGGCCCATCCACCGATGATAACCTAATCAATGTTAAAGTACATATTTTATGAAAACAGAGAAGACATCTTTCGATCTAATTTGTAAAAAGGAGAAAAAAAAAAAAGAAAAAAGAAATTGTATTTGCTAACCTCATACATGGGTTCATCCTCACGGGGACCAGTGGTAAGGGCGATGTGAGCATCGTTGGGTGCTTTTACTCGAAATTGAACTTGTCCACTGGTCACCGGATAGAAGTTATACTCCAATTTGTCTTCCGTCGACAGTGCTGCGCGATTAATGACATTATTAGTCAGAAATTTAAGAAGAAATCAATAAATAATAGTATTTGACAATATCTATATATCATTTGTTATTTTATAGCTTAGATATAATTATTAAATCGATCGTATTTGGACCAATGTCATTCCGAGTTTAACAGGAAGAATATATTAATAGAACAACAAAACAACAAGTTCTTGTTAGGATTTTCAAAAATATTCCCATCTGCCTTTTCTATAGGCAGCTGGTCGACTTTGGCCACTGGGCACACTGGACCTTGCGTGCGAGAGTAATAATCTGAGAGTATGCTCTCGAATGGAAACAAAGGAATGTTATTATCGGACAGCTCTTTCGTAAATGACTGTAATGAAAGAATGGTGGAAATGTGGGACCTTCGAATTAATAACAACATATATATATATATATAATCATATCTATCATATATATATATATATATATATATATATATATGATCATATATATATATATATCACATATATATATATATATATATATATATATGATGTAAATTCAATATCGAATAGATTAATGTAGGCGTTTTTCACGTTCCAGTGAATACGGTTCTGAGAGTTCTGCAAGCTCTTGATTGTGGCATTCAAGTGGCTATTTTGGAGCATTATTATCACGAGAGTCTGTCACCTTGACGTGATGTTGATTGGCCTAGGTTAACCAAATAATCCAGGAACTTTCTTGGCGAAGGAACGTGTTCTGATAATCCGAGAAAGTCTTCCGGTGAAGGTACACTCACCAAAAGCAGACTAGTAGTTAATGTTCATAAGTGAGTAAATAAATTGAGATCTGGTTTAAAGGGATATTATTTAATATCGAGACTGTATAGCGACTGTCGCATCGCAAAAAAAAAATTTGGCGGGTTACTTTTTTTGGAGTAAATTTAAGAGTGCCGTGGACGAATGTAGAACTTTCTATCGTCGGCAGATCATAGCGTGAGGGTAAAGCTCGGCTCTTCTTTTAAGGAGTGACGATAGTTGTAACGGGATAACGATTTTGTTAAAGTAACACTGCGAAAGACAAAGCGTGGTTTGGTTCAAAAGAAACTTTGGATATTCGTGAAGATCCGAGGAAATCTATGTAATTCAGATAATTAAGGATCAAGTTCGATGGGAACTTAGAGGATGGAACCTATTAGAGGTTAATCTGAATGTATTGAACGCAATAAGGATCATCTGCGAGGATTAGTCTTAAAACTGATACTTACTCAAAGAATGGGCAAGGAATGATAGAGGATTCTAGGGCGTAATAACTTGGGTTCATTATGATGAGAGAGGACGGGTGCATTTTAATATTTATGAGGAAGGACGATAGAAAGTCGAAAATGTCGCGACGAAAGTCGAGACATCCTGACGCCAGTTAGTTCACTGCAGTCGGTAACGTGAACTAGGACACGTTGTAGTATTCATAGATCAATAACGTAGCAGACATGGATAATCACGAAATCTCAGATGAACGTAAGAAACGAGCATGACTTTTCACCGATGCACAAACGAAAAAGTTCGCCGATTAAGAATCTCGATTTCTTATGGATCGCCTTTCTAGATACGATCATTAAAATTTTCTTGTACTTCCGATATAATACACAAATATAATGAATATTTTAGATAATTTTTTGTATACGGAACAAGTGTCGTTTATAATTTTAAATAAGTTGTTTAGAATAGACAGAAAGTTTCTCTACTTTGGAAGTTGAAAAGGTTAGAAATTTCTGGAATGTTGTCTTTTACAATGAGCTGTAACCTTTGAAAAATGAACGAAAAATATTTTTGCTTTGTAACTTAACGATTGGATTTTTTTCCTCTTTTGTTTTTTCTTTTTTCAAGTAAATTATCACAAAATTCGTTGAACGTATAAGGAAAGAAGACAATAAAAAGACATTTTATCTTGGTCGTAAACTTATCGGTTAGTCGTAAACGTATTAACAAATTCGTTGGAGTTTAACGCAACTGACAACTACGATGGACATTCCTTCGGCTCGCGCGAGTTAGTTCATGGAGATCTATCATACTCGTAAATGTAATTTACGCGATGACGTGTCGTTACGTTGCTTGAAACGCAGTTAAGAACAAAACTGATGACTATTTTCATTCGGATATATCTTCTTCATGTACGATGGCTAAAAGTCATTGTCTAAAATTCAAGCGACGATATATCATCAATCAGGATATTAGAAATCGTTTCTAAGAACAATAGGAATAGTAAAAGTGACGCTCTAGTGAAAATAACATTGACAGTTAAGTAAATGATAATTCATTGCCTTTTACATCTAAACGCATTTCTAATAATTAAGCAAGATTAGAAACCTCTCTCTTTTAATAAACATTGTTTCCAGAATCATTCCTAAACGTATCAAAGATGTAATATTCGCATTGAGTAGACAACGGCACGAGAAGGCAATGCTTATAAATAGTGAAGTTATGCCACGAAGGTAACTTTTAACGGTGACATCATCAGCAACGTCGTAGAGGAAGAACAAATTGTTTTAACCATTTCTCTCTCTCTCTCTCTCTCTCTCTTATATTTGCGCAATTTCTTATCCATTCAACCGGCAACCCTCGTACTATATTATTATGAAAGTAAAATTAATCAATAGGTAAATCGAGGTCATCGCCGAGTCAGCCGATGCTAGTTGTGAATAAACGTCATTGAGATGATGTCATTCATATTTAGAAGTGTATTATTTCATTTAAGGGGAAGTCGATCTAAATTCTATAAACATCAATTCATCGTGTTTTTTTCGGAGAGACACGAAGCAGCTATCAAACTATGATAAAATATGCGCGTATGATGATAATTATCATTGACTTTTGACTCGAAGAAGAGGATTAAGGTTTGCCGATCTCTAACCGTGATTGTAAACTTTTGAAAGTCAAGCACTCTTAGCTCCTGGCTTCTACGACGATTTTTCGATGATTATTATTAATTAACTATCGAATAAAATTTAAGAAATGCCAAAGAGTTTGTGCTCGTTGCTCTTAAAAAAAGTTTTTATACGATAGCGACGAGTTCTCTTCTCGGTCGTTTTGCAGATGCAGAGCAGCTGCGAAACTTAATTAATCGCATTTAATAAGGCGAAAAATTTGATAAACAACGAAACGAATGTCGATACTGTCGCCTTGAGAATTAACATACTGCTAATAAAATATTCTTCGAAAGTGATGCAAGAGAACTCGAGAGAATATTAAAGTTTCCAAATTGGCTTTGTCTAATAATGTAGGGTATACTGTATTAGTAATTAACATAATAGCGAGAAGATTAGTGTCATTGAGTGAGAATTAGTCATTGCGCAACGATGAATCTCGTTATTTCGGTCATCGCGATTACGCGACTGCTCGTTTTGATGAAGCGAAGAAAAGATTTCGTGAAAAATACAGTCATCTCAATCGGTTTTTTTTTTATCAAAGAAAGTAATTGATCTCTTCGAAGAGCACGTTGAGCGCATGCACTGTTAGATGTTCTAAAATAATTCCATTAAAGAGAACCACTTAATTTTTGTACGCATAACATTTCTCATTAACGAAATTTGATTGCTTTATAATTGTGATTTATTTTGATCATATATATATATATATATAAAATTGTGTTGTCTTTAGAAAAGAAGAAAAAAGTAATAATAAATAAAGAGAAAGGTAAATAGATCCTTCTCTTCCTGGCAGTAAGACGTTAATACATGGAAGAGAAGCAAGTCAAAACGATGTAACTGTTTCCTGATGCCATTGACCTCCCATGGCAGCAACTGTCTCTCGTGTACCATCCACAACACATTTCTTTTAATATACTTTACTTCCTAGTAAATAAAGACTACACTGAAACGCGAGACGCCGCGCGTCGTAACGCCAAGTTTATCTTATTGTTCTTAAGCATGGAGTTCGTGAACATTTCGAAAATAGTCAAGAAAATTCAAATTAGGAACGTATAACGAAGATAAATATAATGTTTTTGCTTACGAATCACCTATGGACTTACAATATAGAAAATTGAGAGAGAGAGAGAGAGAGAGAGAGAGAGAGAGAGAGAGAGAGATGGAATAAAAGTTTGGAATGTTGAAACAAATATTGAGACATTCGATTCTGTCGGAGAATTCCAGAGGAAGGCACGCTTCTAAAATAGAAACCTTCTGATAGCGTATAGGGCACGTATAACGCGAATATCCTTTCGTTGCTGCTGCGTCATCTAAAATACTACCAATCCTACTTTCTTTCTCTGCGATATTAAAAAATAACTTTGTCCTTTGGAGTTTATAACGCAAAAACCAGAACGACAACACTTGATTTTATCCTTGAAAGAGAAGAAATAACTCTACGAGTAAATAATCGCTTTATTTTGAACAGTTGTAAACCGATCGAAGTGAACGTTCAATTTAGAAATGTATTTTTACGTATCAATCGCTTATAATGGGAAAAATATTATAGTTTTTATGTGGTGTTGCTTCATCGATCGATTTTATTTAATCCATGCATTGAAAAACGAAACGATATAACAATCAAACAACAAGGAAACGGAAGAATAACATAAAAGTTGGAAAGAATGCAAACACCGACCGGTTTACCGACCGACGATCGGCTTGTCAAACCGGCACAGCCGCGCCCTTGACTATATTTAGAAGCATCTATACGACGTGCTTCTTTCAGGGAACATTCTACTTCTCTTTTTTTTCGCATCACTGGACAACAGGCATTTTCAAATCGACCAAACGCGGATCGTCATTATAATCGTCATATACACCTGCCTAATTGTGTCGGCAAACGAATAGATAAATAATAACGTTTTTTTTTTGTTTTTTTTTTTTTTCGAATAAAGCCTCTTTCAATGAAATCTCAAATATGTATAACCATAAGTATATTATTTAATCAATTGTTTGTGCGATTTAGTAATCCCCATTGAAGGCAAATTGTGAATTAAATAGGAATAGAGAGACATGTTTTGTTATTTTCAGGTATGATTCAGACTTAAATATATGAATTCTATTAGTAAGAGAGAGACGCTCATTGTGTCCAACTCACAGATCGGTACGATAGGTTTATTGCGCAATATGAACGTTTCTATCTGTTTTTTCATATGAATCTGTTTGACGATCAATTTTTCCTTATACCAAGCGATTTCGAGCTCGATGATGAACATGTTAAAAGGCCTGATCTATTAGATCGAGACATAAAAATTCTCTTTGGAAAATAAAATTTGCATAATAGTAATTAGAAATGAAATTTAAAGATTAATAAAATAATTAATATATACGATATGGTAACTTACAAATAGCCATGTTGAAAATCGAAGTAGTAATTAGAGATTCCTCGATACGAGCGTGCCGGTATACACCTTAGACAGAATTTGAACTGGTACTGCGTTAAGCTGGCATTTTCCATTCCTTTTACTTACGGTTGTCGGCATGGGAGGAGATTTCGCACATGCGCAGACGCGGCACACCTAACGTTGCATCTACAAACAGCGTTATTGCGGATAAATCGCAAACTAGTGTATCCCTATATATAATATCCCCGTTTATATATTTTTGACGATTAAACGATTAATAAAGGTCCAACTTTATAAGCATTTCATGTTATGTTGATAAACGAAAAAAAAATTAATAGGTTTTTCAATTAATCAATCACCAACCAATCAATATTCATTACTTGCTGATGATGACGAACTTAAATACGAACTTATTATTCGAGGGATAATTAAATAGAACATGTATTAACATAAATATTAATATTAACAAGGATAACATTGGTTAATTCTAAAAATGAACCTAGAATTTGGCTTTGACGATTCGTTCTGAGTTTTCTTAGAAACGAATAAATTTTCAAATATGTATGTATTACATTTATTTTTACCGTGCGAAATAGATCGCGCGTAATAAATTATTATAAACTGTTACCATCTCAAGTTCGTCGAAATATATCGTAGGCACATACGATATGCGTCAGCAACCTTTGACATCGATGATCTAATACCAATTATATATACTTACCAATTAACAATAGTATCCATATACCGATTATTTAATTTTCAACGATAACATGTTTTTAGAATATTAATGACAAATTGTTATGATAACGGATAAAACTTTTCTATATTTTCATGGCACACACATTGGCGCTTGTTTTTGTTTGCAACCTCTTTTATTATATGTTCTGCTTTTTCTGAATGATATCATTTATGCGAAATTCTTTTACCAAGGAACTTGCAACTCTTGTCGTAGAGTGCGCTACGTTACATTTCAACTTGTTTATCTCCGTCGGTAAAATTCGAGTTTTACTTTCGTCCTTTTAATTTGTCATAAAAGTTTGACAATGTAATATTTCGCTCGATCGGTATATCGTTTTCTTTTCCAACGAAAACTCATGGAAGTTGAGATTGTAAACGAGCTTAATAAACTTTTGAATATAATAAATAGAGGGACATTGAATCTCACAAAGGTTGTTCTCACAGAATAATTTCATACATAGAAGGCTTAACGATAGGGTCGAAGTTTTTTGCAGAAGAACGCATATATAATATAGAACGTCATGATGTAGACCTATTTTGGAAATTATTGCAACAAACAAAGCACGGACTAAAAGCATAAGAATACGAATAAAAAGAACCCATTCGCGTTTCAAATTTTCTTCTTTGTGAAAAGTTGAAACACAAATTTGTAGGATGCATTATTATGTTGCCGCTCGAATCTTGCGTACTTGTAAATATATCATGTATACATGACACACACACACACGATATATATATATATATATATATATATATATATATATATATATATACATATTTTGCACTCCCATTAATAATCCTCAAAGAAAATTGCTTTTTCCTGGTTTTGCCGAAGAAAGCAATATTTAAACTCTACAAGGAGAATTCATATCGATTGATATCGTTAAACAGATTAAAATGAAATATATGGGAAAATAAAATTTTAACAGATTATTAATATCAACATGTGAAGTGGGTCGCAAGACCGTGTGTGTAGTTAGCAATAAAAGATGGCACATTTTATATACGCTCAACATTATTTGCTGTCGAGGCTAGAAAATAAAGGTTCTTTTTTCTTTTTCATTTCTTTCTTTCCAACATTAAGTTTTCCTTCGTTTTCTCATAGGAAACTATCTCCCGATTTTCACAAACATCGACACAGTTATGTTGGTACATTTGCTTTATAAATATACTATAACTATTTTTCTATCAAATATCGCTATTCATTCACATTTAACAACGATGAATAACATTTTATGTAAACATTATGAATTTGATTATCTTTCTGTATATTCATTTCACTTCTTTTTCTTTTTTTTTGTTTTTTGTTTCTTTTTAACAAGGAGGATCGAACCAATGTGATTTCTTTCGATGTCTATTCTCGCGTTGATATTTTTCATACTATATATGACATTTTATAAAAATAGAATAAAACTAGTTATAAAATGAACGGTAAGCATTGACAATAGTATGATGAAAAAGTACGGAATGAATTCGGTTAAATTTAAGACAATACGTTTTTACGTTTTACCGTAACGAGTTTAAATCGTCATAAAAATTATTAGTAACAGAAAGAAAAATAGAACAAGATCGATCCTACACAGAGTTTACACAGTGTCATACAAACATATAACTATATATTTATATCTCACAAACACAAATATTATCAAATATGCAACAATGACCGTCCATACGCAATCATTTTAATTAATTGCACTTGGAACAGAGTAGTTTACCACGATTATTCTCAATGACTAACAATAAGTATTACTTCTTCAGAGCTTATTATAAAGAAGCACCGTGCTATCGACATATATTCTCAAAAGTGCAACTAAAGCATTTTCGAGTTTTTTTTACCTATGTATTTCGTTATATCTAAAAATGTCTCACGATATTAATATTTAACAGTTGTAAAGAATCCATTTAAAATAGACCTATTTTACTAAATAGACCGTCGATAAGTCACTCGTATGTAATATTTTTTGTTTGTCATTTTTCTTATTTCCGCAGTTTTTGATTTTTAACGACACACTTTTGCCTCGTGCAGAAATCAAAGAAAACCGTGGATTTCGAGGAGCACAAGGCACGTAGTTGTTACGCAGATAGATTACGAAGGAAAGCTCCACGATTTGAAGACCCATTACGAACGTTACTAATTCGGCTACTGAACTTGACGAATCTTCTATCTTCTTGCAAAGGAGGATAGAGAGAGAGAGAGAGAGAGAGAGAGAGAGAAAGAGAGAGGGGGGGGAGGAAGAAGGAAAGAGAAAAGTTTAAAAGCTGCCACATTCCCTTAGCACACGATTTCCTAGCGGCAGCGGTGGACGGAAATTGTTGATCACCTGTAAGGAGAAAGATAAAAGGATTAATTGAAATGAAAATGATAGATAGACGAAACTTTGACCGTACGAGCGGAAATGCAATATAAATTTTTTTACTCGCTAATAAGAAAAAAAAAAGAAAAGGTCTTACAGCCCCGTGATTCTCGTGACAAGGACATTCCTCTCCGCGTGGGAATTTACGCAGATTACGAAAGATGTTGAGCTGGTGATGAGACACCTCGATGTATTTCTTGAAGAGAATCCATGTGACGCTCTCGTTAAACGGTGGAGTTGTCAGGGATCCCAAATATGTCCAATAACCGTTATCGTCTGAAGGTAAACAAGGAAAAACGTGTTGAAAAATCGCAACGTTAGAGATAAAATACAACCATCTTAAGAAAAAACGGTGCAACATGCAACGACTGCCATAGTGATTATACGGAGTTACGATTATTAACTTGATAAACATAGAAGCATCTAGTTCACCCTGTGGATATAAGAAAAGAGTGATAATAATTATTCTATATGTAAAACTCGATTATTTATATAATATTGCCAATTATGACAGCGAGACAACATTATTGTTCTTCGTTGAAACGTTCTTCCAATTACGTACTACCTTCTCCCAATTAAACAATTTCGAGAAGAAATCGATTAGTGATAAGATAATAGAGACGAGGGTGAACCCGTCATTCAGCTAATGTTTCCCTCGTACGTGTCGTAAGACATATGTTCTCGCTTTGGATGGAAGGTCAAAATGTGATTTTATTTTTAGTACCGTTCACTTAATTCCATTTATTAATCGGAAAAGCGATGAGACGATGCCGTTGATAAAATGAACGAAGCAATCCAATATAAGGTGGCGACAAATAGGACAAAATGACGATTAAATGCGATAGTATCGACGAATAAAATTCATTACCGTATGCATTCAAGTCATTTGGACAATAAGACAGAACGTTAGGACGATGACAAATGAAACTGCACAATTTAGTTAATGTATCTTGAAATAATATTATCCTCATGGGTACATGGAAATTAGAAACTTAGGGTGACGTCGAGATCCATTCGTTTCTCGCGCACAAGGATTCTATTAAATTTACTTCACGATGTATACGGATGATAACGTTACGGAGAGAATATTATAAATTAGACGTCAAGGGTATATGGGCAAAGAAACAAAGAAACAAAGAAACAAAGAAAAAAACGAAGAAAGAAAGGAAAGGCAATTGATGGACTGTCAATGATAAGTCGTCAAGCGTGTGTCGCGAGGAAAAATATTTTAAGGTGACAAGCGAAATAGTGACAGTACACAGGTACACTTGTTAAGACGAGTGCAACGAATCTAAATGAAGAAAAATGCAAAATCGAGGAACTACTTTTAGTTCGGCACGGACGAGTTATAAAAAGTAAAAGAAAGAAAGAAGGAAAAAAAAAAAAGCAGGAAAGATGAAAATAAGTTGAAAAAATTCCAGCTTCGAGGTTGAGGTTTCACAACAATCGATCGTGATACGCTTCGAACGTTCTCTCCTTGATTTTTTCCTTTTTCTCTCTCGCTCGCTCGCTCGCTCGCTCGCTCTCTTTCTCACTTTTTGAGCGATCAAAAATGAAAAGGAAAAGATGACGACGGAGACACGCTCGAGCGCGGAACTCACGATACGTAGCGACGTACATATGTAGTTCAAGGCATTATACGAACCTTGAAAATCCAATTTGTTCTCATGACGTATGATTCGGTCGGCCCAACGCATGCACGGATTAGCGCATCTCTGCGTGCTGACTCGTCCACCGCGCACTGCATGCGCGTTTACGGTGCATTAGTGCATTTTGTTAGTTGATAGTAGCTTGTTATTGCATTTCAGAGTGAGACTCGATTGGTACGTCTTTTCCGTTCGAAGAGACCGCGACCGTCAGCTACACTAAACTTTGTCCAACTACAAAACTAATTCTACGACTATAGCCGGTCATCTAATCGTTTGTAAATTCATATATCTACTTTTAATTTGCTAAACCAAAACGATAATGATTAGAGCGATACTATAGTATATCCAACTAATAATTTTAAGCCGATATTATTTTAAACAACATGAATAGTTTATTACGATCTAAACGTTAAGCTTGGATGTATTTTCGAATAAACTCACCGGGAAGCAACTTGCTGGGGTCAATGAGATCCGCTATTTCTACAACTTCGTCCTTGTGCGACACGTATGGCAATAAACGTGCGATCTTATCCATCTCCTCGTGGGTCTTACCAACCTATGAAAAAGAGAGAGAAAAAAAGAAAAAGAAGAAAGAAAGGAAAAAAAGAAAAGAAGAAAATTAAAAGTCCCCTTGAGAAAACTTCCTTTCACGTGACATATAATAATTAGATGATCGATAATATCAATTAACTAAGCGTACACGTTTCCTCGATCGAACTCGAACGTATCAATCCAATTGATTTTAAAGACGAACTCTTGTTTGTTAAGGCAATGATTTAAATTGCCGACTATACGATTCGCTTTGATCTATAAGTTATAAGAAAGTTCTCGTCGAACAAGCAAATCTCCCGTTCGTTAGCTCATAAACATAAGGGACGCTCATAAAGTATTTCTACGCTTTTGGACGATTGGAAATCGATTTGTCGTGTACCGATGATCTTTCTATCCTACGAATATACGATTTTCTTATGTAAAAATGATTCGATCGAAATGTTCCATAGATTTGCTGCTGCCCTTTTCCTACTTCATAGGAAAAGATTATATTCCTATAAAATTATATTTCCATCGATCGAAGATCAAACGTGTGAATAACGTCCACACAGTTACAATATAAATATTGTAACTGACGTTCGATTCGATTCTGTTCTTTATCTTAATTTATTTATTCATTAGATGGCGATCGTATTGCGATTGCATTTGGATCTAATTATGCGACTTGCATGTGCATTCAAAATCGAACGACGTCGATTCGCTCTTCTATACGGACCATATGTCACATTAATTGGCGATTATCTAACGATCACGTACTTGGAATGGTACCGTTAGAAATGTCTTTAATTGCATACTTAATAAATGTTAGAAAGAACGTTAACATAAGATATTCGCGACATGTAAAACATTCCTAAAGGACGGAAGATATGTTCTATTGTCAAAATTAGATAAAAAAAGGCGTCGTTGAAAGCTTCGCATATAGTCGATAATAATTTTCGCGTGAAACTTTGTCTTCGCGATTGTGCAACGGCACTTTTCAAATTGCACCGCTTTATAATAATAGATATAAAGCGTGTTAACACGCGCACACGTAAAAATTCCATATACATGATAGCTCGGAATGCGTTTATGTATTTGCGATTCGATAAATCTAAGACTTTGCTTCGAAATATTATGCAACGAACGTAGAAACGACGTGGACGCTGACTTTCAATACGCGATTGATAATAAATGAACGAGGTACGTTTTTATTATGACATAACCTCTTAAGCACTTTATGAATCATCCTTTTCTCTCTGTCACATATGAAATCGAAATTATGCGATGTAATCGTGCGAATTTGATACAATCGTACGGAGAAAACTTTCTTAAAAATGATTATCCGCAAAGAGTCTATCCACTAGAAGAAATTACTTTTCAAAAACGATTGCACAGTGATTTTGAAACGAATTATATCGTATATCTTTCGTATCTTTGATCTCTCGTTCTTTCTCTTTTATCCATTGACGAGCTTTCGTGACCGAAGGAAAAGAAAAGAAAAAAAGAAGAGAAAAAGAAAAAAAAATACAAAGGAAGTTCCTTCTTCTTGACAGTATAGCAATGGCCATCATAAAAATCGATCTTCCCGGTAAGCGAGAGTGAGCGTCGGACGAAGGAAATGATCGATTTAAATTCCATCCGGTGGTCGCGCTATCAAGTTAACGATATCCGTGCTCGTGTGGAAAAACGAATTTCGCTGCAGTTTGGAAGAATGAAATAATGGTTCATGTCCTTCGCCGTAGAAACGTTTACGTAATCGTCTATCAACCAATGCTGTTAACGTCGCCACTGTTACGGATTCTGCTTCTAGAGCTTGCAGCTTATATAAAAAAGCTTTGACATAAGCGCGGGTTTAACAGCCGCATAAGAGTGCATCCATAGAAAAAGAGAGTGTTTCGATAAGGAGGATAAATAATCGCTAATAATAATAAAAGGGGCTTCGAGAGGTATGCATCGACCTCTAAGGAATATCGTACGAAGTAAGTGAGAGAGAGAGAGAGAGAGAGAGAGAGAGAGAGAGAAGTAACTGACCTTGAGGAAGACACCCAACACCGCGAGACCATCCGACGCTTTCGCAGCTTCCGCGAATGTCTTGTACTTGCTTGTGTTCCAATGAACCAAGTGGAGCTGAAAGAATAAAGTAGGAAAACTGAGTGCATCAACTTGTCCATCTCTGTATTTATTCTCGTTGCGTAACTCATGATTCAAGAAAACTATCGAACATGTTAATTGGTTGGCGTGTAAACGAATGCTCGTCGATTATAAGAACAAGCTTTTCATCTGTCTTCTGCCAATGAGAAGTCAATCTTTTTTTTTTGTCCGTGGCGTAAACGATTAACGACCGCCTGAAAATTATGTTTCCTTTTGACCATCGGATTTTTTACGTTTAGCAACACGTACATATGTCTATAGATATAATTACGTTTAAACGAAAGATGGAATATTTGTTCGCGGTTGATAATCGATTCTCGTACCGGACTGCTGATGTAATTATACCCTCGAGAAGCAACAAATAATGAGAGTAAACAATCTAGATATTATATATCTCGTCAGTTCTAAAGTAAACGAACTTTCGTTAATCGTCTCGTAAATTGACTCCTCGATAAGTTAATCTCCTAAGTTATCTTAAATTAATCACGATAAATAGACAATGTGTCATCCTAAAATTTCATCACATACATTTTACATGTTAGTAAAAAAGAAAGGACGAATGAAAGATCTTACTACATAAGTAAATAGAATCGACAGGTCATAACGGTATTCTCGTAAATAGGAAAACGTATAATAGCAATACTCGTATGCAGAATAAACCGATGTTCTTTTCAACGGTTTACTCTCATCGCTAACAATGCGCAGGTGTACGATCGGATCGTTGCACAATTCAGATGCGATTTGCGTGCAGTCGAGCGATTGCGTCTCGCGTTTTGTGTTCCGGACGATGACGATAAACGTGAAACGATTCAACTCTAGCCGTTTCTATCTATAGACCACGACCGCGCCGTTACGATCGCCTAGGATAATATGTACCTAAAGCATCGATGGATCAATCGTTATAATGATATAACGGCACTAATGATAAATTGCTTAAAAAATACGCAAACGTAGAGACGCTCGCGATAGACGAATCAAAATAGAGAGAGAGAGAGAGAGAGAGAGAGAGAGAGAGAGAGAGAAAAGAAAAAGTTATTTGACCGATTCCATTAACGTTCTCGTTCTCGACCATCACAAATTTCTTATTTCCATAGATTACGTCCAAAACTATTTACAGATAGATATAATATAAGCGGAGTTTCTCGGTACGTCGGTCGACTCGCGTCGAAAGAAAAAGCCTACGCCTGGAGGTAACTCGTGAGTTCGAACGAACGACCGCGACGTGATTCACGTTCCACGTGAAATGAATTAACAACGCGATAGACGAGAGACTCAAAGTCGATCGGCAGATCGGGACAACAATGACGACGCGCAATACAACTTGCTCGAGTAAAACTTTCATTTCACGATCTCGATTATATTTATATATTTATCTTTTACTCGTAGAGAGTATTTCGTCGTAAGAGAATATCGTAACGATTATTTTCAAAGAATTCTCAACGTTAGCTTAACGTGTAGCATAAGGCTACCTTCAATATTATTAATTTATAGATAAACGACGATATTTTCGTAGATCGGTGTAAATTCTATTACATTCGTGTTATACTCGATATAAATCAATATAGGATAAACTCCTTTTATGTCGAACACTTGAGAATTCTCCGAGATTAAGAAAGAATGGATAAAAAGATACCTCGCCAGCGAAAGCTTGACCGTCAACGGTATGCTCGGAACCTCTCGAGTCGCTACATCCCCAATGGCAATGATACTGTTCGAGCTTATAAATATCATCCATGAGAGGTCCACCGCTCAAAACTGCAATTAAAATTGGATCTTTATGACAACAACCTTTCTAGATGAAAGAAGAGGAAGAAAAAAGGACAATTGATTCGCTCGGTCTAACTAGAATATTCGTGAGACACTTTGATCGTTCCTGTTACGTTTCTATTACAGGATGCGCCTGATTAGACCAAACGCATTTGCGCTGGTCCCTGTATGTCGGGGGACAGCGATAAAAGGGCTGAGCTTATTTATATCGACTGAAGCTTTTTGAGAGCTTCAGTGACATATTTGAAAGAGTCCTATGGGAAATGTTTCTTTGCCTTAAGTTAGTCGTTCCTTCTTTTTCTTAATTAGACAGAGAATTAATATTATTTACAATTACAAAAGTATCTACAAAGCGTAGCAGCGTAATTAGGCTGATTTTTGAAGCTTGAAAATTTGACGTTAAATACCTAAGGTAAATTCCTAAATTATGAATCATTCAAAAAGTTTAGAAATTATTTTACGCGCGCGGTTACAACTCTACCGTAAAGTAAACAGTAGGTATGTAAGTAGGTATATCGACGAAGAAAGTCGTTCAAGAATTAATCGCTACGCAGCCGTATCTTTGTCCTCGTTTCGAACACGCTCGAGGGCAAATTTTCGAAGGTAAGAGCCTCCTTAAACCGATTGCCCGTTCGCCACGAAGCTATTTAGGTATCAACGGCGTCTTCAAAATCGATATTTTTTTCTTTTTTTTCTCTTCTTCGAAAAAGCACCAGCGACGAACGCTTATTTCGTTCTACGATAATGCTAAAATAAACTCGCTTCTAACGCGCGAGATTTCACGAATACCGACAGGCGGATACTGGCTTACGGCGAACGGAGCGTCGCGTGAAGAGATGAAAACCATACGTGACGACAGTTAATCAAAGAAGAAGAAGAAGAAGAAGAAGAAGAAGATGCAAAGAACATAAAGAAGAGTTAAAAGAAGAAAGAAGAAGCAAAGAGAGCAAAGTTTTGTTTCTATAGCTCGCAAAACTGTGAAATGGGGCGATATCGCGGACGTGCTTAATTAGTCATACGGAGTGGAAATTAAAGTGAAAAAGATGAAAAAGAAAGAAAAGGAAAGGAAAGGAAAGAAAAAAGTAGCATGGTTGCGATCTTGGCGTGAAAAATATTAACATATCCTAGAGCGATTGGTCACGAGGTTAGGGAACTCCGTGTAGAGAGGAGGACTTGGTTGCATCCAAGTAAGTACTATGTGTACCAACACTTTGATATCGGCCGCTCCAAGTGACCACAAAGTGTTACAACGAGACACCCTACTTGGCGTTTCCTCCTCCCTTTCCATTCTCCTCTTTTTCTTTTTAGGTCTCGCGATGCAAACGCCAGAAGGCGATTGCAATCGACAACATTGAATTGCAGATCGACGAGAATGCAAATCTCGATGGCGGTGGCGCTCGTGAGATTTGCGATCGCCGTGGAAATCGTGATTTAAATATATATATATATATATATATATATATATATATATAGATAGATAACTTTCAATGATACCAAAGCAAGTTTCGGCGTAGCTTTTAGAAAAATGTCCCGTAATAATCGTAATCCGCAGGTGGCGAATTCGTGGTAGGGGATTGGAAAGGGGATAACTTACGAGTCCCATCGCCATCGGTATCGATTCTCCAACAATATCCTGGATTGACCAACTTCCGGGATGCAGTAGCAGGATATTTCCAACGAAGAGGTTTGCTACTTAGAGCCTCGTGATCGGATTCTACCCGGTCGGTTTCGATATTCACCGGACTCTGCCTCGAACCCGCCGCCATTGGGAATTTCTCCACCCAAGTGCTGGGTCCTGCGAAAAAGAAGGAAATGAAAAAAAAAAAGAAAGAATATTTTATTACGTGTTATTAAAAGCTTTTATTAATCGTAGCAATTAGCGTAATTTACGAAGAATCAAAAATTATATATCTAATCTAATCTCTCTAATCTTATCAGCAACCGCGTTGCAAGACGTAGTATTTCTTATCGTGAAGAGAAAGGAGGAAAGGAAGAGCGGATATCTGCGCCTTGAAATATCGATGCAGTTGTTATATAGGCATAGCGTGATATTACGAATTTGTTAAATATATATATATATATATATATATATATATATATATATATGTGTGCGTGTGTATGTATGAAGTGAAAAGTTCATCGGTCTTGGAATGGATTCTGTCGAACGCGCGACGTGTTAAAGTAATATTACAAATAGAGAAATGGTTCTGTAGAAAACGATTGAAAAGTCTCATTGTCAGTCGTGATGATGGTCGAGACAGCGACCTCGATTGATATCACGGAAAGCATCGCACCACTTCCCACAATTAGATTGTTCCTAACAGAGGGACAATAAGATGACGACTTTTTACTACTTCCTATCTTGATCGTGACACCAATTATGAAATGGCCATTTCCTTTCTTTCCTTCTCTCTCTCTCTCTCTCTCTCTCTCTCTCTCTCTCTCTACCCCCTCCCTTTCTCAAAGGAACGCGTTATCTTCCCTCCTTTCTAAAATCTACTCTACTACCTTTATCTCGCCTAACTGTAAAAGACGTTCGTAAGGAAGGAAAGTTATGTTCCTAATGTATTCGGGAGCTGGTCGATAAATTCGAGACGAAGAATCGTGCGGTCAATGTGCCCGACGCTCGTGATTCGCGTAGAATAAAGTCACATGCTACGTGTTCAAACTCGACGAAATTGTTATCGGTTACGTGTGTCACGTGCAGCTGATTCCCATTAATTTCTTCTTATCAACGCTCGTGATTCATGCCGTTCTCGAGGTCTATGCCTGTTCACTCTCTCATAGAGTAAACTTTTCGATTCTTTAACGGACATTCTCGAAAAGTTTGTTTAGGAAAGAAAAGAATTTTTGCAAGACGATTCGATTTCAAAGCCTCCCGCTCTCCAAGGTCGATAGCAAATCTCTATGTTCAAGGTCGTCATGCTTGGCTCTGACATAGTAATCGATGATGAAATCATAGTCACGTGCGGACAGTCTCGCGCGTCATTAATTCGCTAAACGGTGAGCCTACTACATACATTAGATCGTGTTCCACGGTATTTTCATAGTTCAGCACGTCACAGTTGCGTGAAATTTGATCGGATCTGTTCTAAGCTCGGGATGATTATAAAAGGATTAATAGAATCGTCGTCGACTTCTTTATTATCCTCATAAATATGATGTAATATTATGCAAAGTTATTCAGACAGACAGACAAACAGACAGACAGAATAATATATAAAAGAAGTAAAGTTCTTCAAGTATCTCGTTTAAAATAGAATAGGCCATAGGAAAGATTTTTACGGATTTTTCTGAATCATTTTGAAAACTACGAATGTAATGAAAAAAAAAAAAAAATATATATATATATATATATATATATATATATATGCATTTACGTAAAATATTTACGTACGCTTACGTACGTAACAGTATTGCCCTTCGTACGACACTAATATAGACAGTTAATGGATTTTGTTACTTTTAAGGTAAATATTAGTATAGGAACTAACAAGGATTCGAAGACGAAGGACGGTAAGTAACGTAAGTAATCTTTCCAAAATCTTTGGATTCGAGGAGAATAAAAAGAAGACATCACGTACCACAGACGAAGGCTCCCATTTCGTTGGCTCGTGATAATCGAAAACGGTGAGGAACGATGAGAAACCGGTTCGTTCCTTACGGTGGTTGTTCTAGTCCTTAGCTTTCTCGAGAACGAAGAGATAAACTCTAGAGGACGAAAGATATAAAGCAACCGTACGCCCTCTCTCTCTCTCTCGCCCCTGATAAATACGTATAAGCGCATTGCCTTTGAAGATCTTGACAGTGACCTTGACGAGTGTGCAGTTTCGTTGAACGACGTTACAGAAGCTTATTATCGTCACTAAATCTTACCTATTCTCTGTCCTATCAGAAAGATAATATTGTTAGAGAAAACGGTATTTCAATACATATCATGTAACATCATTCTCCTCGTATATCATCCAACGCATACTATCGTAATCGAGATGAATTAGTTCGAGTCACAAGATTTTTCGATCGCGTCTCTCGTTATCGTTTCGCTCAAAATCAAGAATCTCAAATATTTATAGAGGTTTATTAGCGAAAGAAGAGAAGAGAAAGATTTGTTAATATGTAACGTAACGACGAGCATTAGATAGACATCCGTATCGTTTATTGAAACGATAACAAATCGTTATGAAATAATAAATCGAGTACTTGAGTTGGCACTTTTGTCCTGATAAAATGTAAGACTCAGGACGATCATCTCAAGTGATCGCTATCAAATTAGGTACGTTCAACCTTGCCGTTAATGAATCACAGCTGGATATAAGGAAAAATCGTTATATGCGACTAGAATTGTGCTTTTTCATCCACCTACGGAAAATAATTCCTTTTCATTTATCGTTATATTTCTTCCCTTCGGACGTTGCGATACAATTCGTCTAAAAATGTATAATATCGAAATTATTTACGATCGCTTATTGCGTTAGAAACGAGATATTCAAGGTTATTGTTATTAAACGATATCTAATTGCGGTGAAACGCTTCAAAATCATGGGTGAAACGATTCAAAAGACGCGCATTTAAAACGACCGTCCGATTGCGAAAGACGCGCACTTTAAAACGCGTGAGCGTTTTGTCCCACGACAAATAAAATGTGAGTAAGAGCCGTTCCTTTTATGTTAAGACAGGGAAAGCGCGGACGTGGAACTCATCCATCTTGTCTCGTCCGTGCCGTTTCTCGATCATTTCTATTCCACGCGCCGATCCTCACCATATCCATCTCACGCACACGCACATTAAACTTTAACGTAACGTATAGCGTGTACATATACTGCATACGTCAAGTCATGGACGTTCGCGATTAACACGAACCGAACTTGATTATTCCAAGGACGTGTTAGAGGATCGGCGGCTTTTAATGAGGTAATCAAAGTTAACCATCGACTCGTTTCGCTTTATACCGTTTCTTCTTGTTTTACGCCGTGTCTTTGTCTTTCCGCGCTCATTAAAAAGCGTGAAGCTTTTTAACTTCCTCGAAGAATAAATAAGCAACGAGGTGTTTAATCGTCGAGAGAAAGAGAAAAAACATAGCTAATACTTTTTCAGATACTCTTATTCAGAGAAATTCAATGAAAATCAAAATTTAAAATAAATACGAAATAATTAATTAAATGTCAATAATTCGGTAAAATTTGTAATGGAATAATTTTTCTTTCTACGTTTCAATTTTGTAACGTATGATAAATTACGGATTCATCCTTATTCTCCGTTCGTTCCATTTATTACAAGTTAATAAAAAACGAGACGAGCGTTTCGCGAAGACGCAAAAGAGAAGGAGTCTTATTTCGTTGCAACGCCAACGTATCCTTTTTCCATGTTTCGCCAAGCTACGCGAAACAATAACTTAGTTTAGTTGACTCTCGGCGCATCGACGCAAATATCCAATTTTAGCCGAGATTTCAATTCGAGATCGTAACTTTTCATTGTCCCATCCAGAAACTGATACCAGCTCGTACGTTAAAGAAGATTTACGTTTAACGCAAGTCGATCGTTTGATTAAATAACCTTATAAATGATGCGCCGTTTTTCATCAATTTGAAAATACAGCCGTGCCTGTACTGTTATAAATGGGTTAACTCGTTAAGCGAGTACGCTCGGGGCAAAATTAATTTCAATTATTAAGCCGATAAGCAAAGTTGTTTTTCGTATGTATCAAATAAGTACATACATACTTGCATCGACCGGCTCGGTTACTTAACGAAACGTAACGACTCCAGCTACTTTCATTAATACTCGAGTGAACGTTTGAATATTATTATATTAGAATTCCCGTCTAATTTACGTCTAATTCGCATCTAAATTTGCCCTTTTGTTTGTTTTACGATTCTCTTCAAATGAAATTACGGAAAGTTTTTTATATGGAAATACAGAATGTATTTTATATACACGTATTTTATATAGAGTAGAAGGGGAGAAAGCGTAAAAGTGCGAGAAGGAAAGAGTTTTATTCGTTGAATCTATTTGCATTTTTCCTTACTTCTCTCTCTCTCTCTCTCGCTCTCTCTCTCTCTCTCTCTCTCTCTCTCTCTCTCTCTCTCTCTCTCTCTAAGATCTCCTTGAACGTTCCGAAATATCCATTTCACGAAGCCATTAAAAAAGAAAATCACGCGTGTCATTTCGATAAATACGTCTCGACGTCCGCACTGGAGGATGCGTTCAACCTATAGGAGGATAAACGTTCAACGAAAAGGGTCAACAGGTTGTTGGCTATCCGACAATGGCACTCCAAGCATGATCATTAGCGTGTGACAGAATAATGTCATTAACTTGGAACGTCCAAGAATTTCACGTGTCTCATGTAATCAACGCGGGATGACTTTACGAACGACGCAAGATCACTGTTTTCTTTTCGAGAGGAAAATTATCGGTTGGGCGAATTACACGTTACCGAGCCAAGCTGCAATAATTTCGTGACTACAAAGTGAATTATTTGAGCTGAGCGAGCGTTCGATAACGAAGACTCTCGGCGGGCGTCTGAAAGGCTTGGATCAGAGAGGCTAAAAAAGTGCTGTCTATCTTTAGCCAAGTCATAGAAAGATAGGAAATAAAGGAAGCATACTCTCGACAATTACCAGATATTATTCACTTTGTACGTACATTTTATATTCTTCTTGCCTTTCAAAAAGAAACAAAATATTTCCTAGGTAAACTGGTTCCCAACCGGTTTTCGTCTATATTCCTATTTGAAGGTACAAGACGTTAATGTAAACTCGATGGAAAATGTGCGAAAGGTATATGAAAGGTCTGAAAGAGACAACTTATTATTCAAATCGATATGCGTATAGATCCGTACTGGTGACACTTTTATCAGTCACTACGACACACTTTACGACGATTTCGAATTTTAGTTTACTTCGAGGAAAGCCCTCGAATTCGATCGTTTTTTCTCTTCTCTATTTACGTTACGAAAGGAACGTTATCGAAACGAATATAATATTAGTTAGCAATTAATAAGTCGTTAAGCTTCTCTCTCTCTCCCTCCCTCCAACCCTCTGTCTTCTCCTTTCAAAGAGAGAACTTCCTTCCGTCCATTGAATAGTTAATTTGTATTCAACTTGACGAACGCCATAAGCCACGCCGTGCAAATAAAACGAAGATCGTTAGATTGCGACATAAAGAAAGAAAGAAAGAAGGAAAGAAAGGATAAAAAAAAATATATGTAATTAAAGGAAATCCTTTTCCTTTAATTGCATGCAGCCAACGGCACGAAGAACCTTGTTTAACGAGAGTCGCGAGTACCCTCGCGATGGAAAGTAAGATTTAGAAAAAGCATACCTTAATCACTGGTAGTTAGAACTTGGCTTGCACGTGACATCGCGTTGCCGATGAGATTATCGCATACCATTGGCTAGAAGAAGCGACTTTCTAAAGTTTCGTCGCGCATAGATGCACGCGCGCGTCTGAACGACTAGTATTTGTAGATAAGTGCGCATACTTATACTTAGTGTCGTAGAGGTACCTACAGTTTCGCTCTAAACAGAACGATTTGAGGGATTTCCAATGAAATCGATTTAATCGAAGATCTCTAAGTTTTGTTAACGCGACGGAATGAAAGCAATCGCACAGGCTGTAGCCGAATAAGACGCATGTACTTGCATAAGAATAATAGGCAATTCGGTGTACTTCCAATCGCGGTCGTTTCAAAGATCGAGGGTGTACGAGAGAGAGAGAGAGAGAGAGTACCAAAAGGAAAGAGAAATAGAAGAGAGTGATTTTGGGGCCACGGAGAAAAGGACGACGACTATGATCAAATAAGAGCGAACGACTATGATCTATAGATGACGAGGAGAAGCGAAACTGGGTCTGCGACCTGCTGTCCTCGCGTTTGCGACCGCATGCGATATAACCGCGCGTATACCAAGGATCGAGCGCGTGCCTACACACTTTAACAGGGACAGGTGCATCGGCCTGAAAGCACGAAGGGAAAACTATTGATTTTCATTTTACCCTACCTACCTATCTACCTACCTACCTGCCTGCCTGCCTGGCTGCCTGTTTGCCTGCCTGCCTGCCTGCCTGCCTGCCTGCCTACCTACCTACCTACCAAGTAAATCCCCTTTCTTCACGTACGGAGAGCCTGACTGAGAGACCTCCTTCCGCGAAAGCTGCAAAGGTTTTCATCGTTTGGCACGGCCAGTACGGCCGTATCTACATTTCGAACGGGAGATGATCGACCATCGGCTAATCGCTGTGCCATGTAAATGTAGAGATTAACGTCTTAAATGTCGTAAAATGTCAATTTTCTTTTTTCCTTTTTCTTCTCTATTTACAATTCGACGAGAAATTTGAGGTAAAAGATGCACGTTGTCAATGCCACATCGCTCTTTTCTTGACCCATACAATTTCTTACTTACTTTTTCGTTCGCTAGGATAACTTTTATTAACTCCGAGATCGTAACGCGCGCAAAATGACGATTGGCGCTCGATCTGGAAGCGCAAAGCGGTGTTAAAAGAGATACGTAAACCGGGGAAAAAATTGCAAAACTAAGAGAAAAGAAAAACGAGCGTATACGCGAGAAAAGACATAAACGCTCGTGTCGCTTAAACGAATTCGTGCGTGTAATCGATATAACTTAATTATATATATGAGTTCGCCATTCGTGCGACTCGCGCTAAGCGACGAGAGCACCAGGATGTGCGTTAGATATCTAAGTGTACGCATTTATACGTAGTTAAATGTGGAATCTATTATGCGCCAATAGAGCAGCAACAAATGCTCCGCGCTCTCTAAGGAATAAGAAACAATTAATTATCGATGATAGAAACAATTAATTTTGTGATAATTCTGCGCATTTTCATCCATTCACTTTCTGCTAAGAAGTAAACCGTTCGAGGAAAGGAAATGTTTCAATATGAGATAAATAAAGAGGAAATACAAGCTATGGAGATAATTGGAGGGAAATCCGTTGTTAAAGAGTATTGAAAGAAATAAAACTCACCGTTTCGGCTCGAATAGTCCCACTCGTTCTTGGAGCCCATCTCGAAGGATAAGGACGGTATCGGATGTATCGAAAATTAAGATCCGCGTAGTTGAGATCCGAGTATAACTTGCTCCCGCTCGTTTTGTCGATTTGTACTGTTCTTTTGCTAGATCGAACGCGCCACTTTTGCCCGTTCGCGCAATTTTCCAAGAAAGTATCGCGTCTGATTTATTAATTTAAAAAGTATTTAAGGACGAACGAGATTAGAAGAGCCTTCTGAGAGGGGAAACGAGCGCGTAAATAATGAAAAATACAATAAAGAGAATTTCGAGCCGAAGAAAAGAGACGGAGGAATCTCCTTGCTTCGTGATCGAATCGGCGTGATACTTCGAGCGCGTTCGGTTCCTCTTCGTGCTCTTTCGTCCTTCTCAACAGAGCAGCTTTTATTCTCCCTCTCTCTCTCCGTCTCTGGCTTTGCCTCTTTGGGATGCCTTTCGATTCGTACCGACTCGCGACCGTGTGTCCACCGCTCGCACGAGAATTTCCACGAATGTAACGCCGGCCGGCGCGTCCCCAGGGTTTATATTGCGCGCGGTCACGTGACCGACGCTAACTTCTTGGCGCATGCGCGACAAACATTACACACGTGCGACTTTACCCCCACTCTATCGGGATTAGTCCGCGCGCGGACGTACAACGTTCAGGATCTTCTTTCTTTTTATCGGTCTTAAACATTTTTTACCAGTCATCGTTGAAAAAATTTCAATTTGAATATGAATTGTGCGTATGGCATCTAAAGAATTATTATATATATATGCATATACATATATATATATATATATACGATAAAAGGAAAACGTGATGAATGTTTCTTTAAACGGAAATGTAAAGGTATTTAGAGGCATAAAAAATATGGCTCGACTCTACTCGCGCCTCGTCTCGTAACATTGTGTGACAGATAGTTTACAACAACAAATTTCACGGTCTCGGTGCAGCAAACATAAAGAAGAACAGATGGTTTTGGTACAGATGTTACTCTCTGTTCGAATAAAAGAACGGGCAACATTTCGAGGAGGTAATTCGTTCGAGGAAACACGCATCTTTCTTTTTATTAAACAGCTGGTAACATTTGTCACGATAACGTTATGTCATAGAACGTGCTTCGTAAACGTCATCGTTCTGCCTCCATTATGCCAATAAAGTGAATCGGTCGAGTTTACGACTGTACCAATAAAAATTAATGAATTCTAGTAATTTCTATTCAGAAAGCATTCTTCAAATCTTTCGGGTTTATCGAAATTTTACGTTAAAAGAAATTTGAAATTTGAAGGAAAACTTGATTTCCTTCTTTCCGAGCGTCCTCGGTTTTATCGATAAAAATTCACTTACCTGTACGTACAAATAAAATAATAAAGCAGTCCATCGTAAATGTCGTCGTACGATGTGTCGTGCGACCATTGTATCTTTTTATTCGTGAATGATTACGTTTCTAATCGAAACGGAAAATTTATCGTTAACGTTATCATTGAACGTTTTTCTTTTCGCTTTTCTTTGTTTTTTTTCCTTTTTTCCTTTGATAGGTACTTGCATTTTCGAAAAATTTTTCAAAGTCAGCAAGATGCTAAAACATGAAATTTATTCATTTGTGGCGACTGACGCAAACGACCAAACGTAGTCCATAGAAATTGCTAGCTCTGGTCTGCATTTCAATCCGAAATATATATTATATATGTAACCGTGCGAATGCGAAATTGTATTCTAGCACCGACACGGACGGAACCGACGCCTTACATAATCAAACGAATTCAAATATTTCAATATATTAAGTTGTACCGTGCGAATAATCGAACGATCTTATAATCGAATGGATCGGACGGCGAAAAATAAGTTCGCTCGTTGTTCGGGAGACTTTCGAAGAAAATTAATTTCGTAAAAACATAATGTATTTGGGTACTTCGATGAATACGACGCGATAATTTACATTTAAACGATACAAAAAGAGATAAGTCGCGTCTATATATAGTATAGGTATATATCCTCTAAACGTCGTAGCCCGTTCAACTCTGGAAGCAACGATCGATCTTTTTCGCGTGACTTTCGTTGTCAGTCGTTCCATGTCGTTCTATCTCGTATTACGTATCGTACGTCTATTTACGATTTTACTTTTTTATAATCAACGTTATCCTCAATGTTAATAATTTTAACGCATCCACGGAAAGCTCTTCGACTCGAGACAAGTACAAAGGACGTATACGTCGTACCCTAAAATGGCTTTATTAAGTCGTAACCTTACACGTGTTTAATATGTAGTACTTGCCACAGATATATTCCGTAAATGTATATCATTGTTTCAATATTCATTCATTCATCCTCGACGACCAACGTGCTCGATTACGTACGTAGGGGGCTTGTAAAGTAATCATGGCGAGGCATCCATTAAAATCTACTCGCAATTATTCCCACATGTTAAAAATTCAATTTTTACCTTTGCGTTTTATATAGTATACAAAAGTGTCTCGTCTTTTAAACCTTTCTTTTTTTTGTTTTCCTTCGCGAAAAATACGCCGACAATGACGTTTACTTTAGAGATAAAAATATCGTCAAACTTCCGATCAGTACTGCCGTCAACTATATATCTATTTACACACACACGCTCGCACACACACTGTATATATATATATATATATATATATATATATACACACACGCACACACACAAACACACACAAACACACACATATATTTATAATTATGCAAATCGTACGGACGATACGATACCTAGCGTCAATTTTCTCTCTCTCTCTCTCTCCCCCTCCCTTCCTCCCTTCCTCCTTCAAATGGTAATTTTCCATAAACTTGGGGCGTTCGATCGATCGATCGATCATTTTTCATTCTATTATTTCTCAGGAAAAAAAAAATTCAAATCCGAAAATTACAGTGAGATCTCTCTGTTTTGGTTACTTATCGTAATCGGCTCTTCTTTCTACTTGCTTCTTTTCCATATCCTTTATACAATTATAAAATATTTTCAAGATACACTCGCAGGCCAGGAATAAAGTCCGAGCAATTCTTGATGCATCCCCTTCTTCTTGAGAGGACCCTTTCAACGAATTTATCGTTGAAAACCTTCGAATCGCATCGTCTCTTGTCACATAAATATCGTACACACGATTTATCATACACAATCATCATTTTCACGGTAACATGATGGAGCGCTTTAAGAAGATGCACGAGCGATGATATGATTAAAAGCATGATATGAAAAGAGCTTGTTTATCGCAGCTCGCGAAGAGATAAGTCCGCTAAAGCGAATCGCGCGTATCGAGATTGGATTCGAAGACGTTTTACTTTTTCTTCATTATCTGATTACGTACGAGAGAAAAAAAAAAGTAAAAGAAGAAAAGACACATACTTACGTACTGCACCTTCTCTTACATCGTAATTCATAAAAATGTGTCCGATAATTAAGCTTCGTTATGTAACGATTTTTCCGTTATAAAAATTACTGTCCAATCGTAGGATAAGAAAAGAAAAAAAAGAAAAATAAACTAATTACGACTTTTTACCGAACGAATATATCGGCGCGTCCCTGTGACTACGCTTTTGGAAAAGTTTATACGCGATAAACAAGAGACAATGAGAAGGATTCCAATCGTCGTGTTATACACCATAAACTCTCAAAGAGAGTTTACAAAGACGCGAATTAATATATAATATATATTAAAGTAATTTTTAGCTTGCATACGAAACATCCGTCTGCTATATGTTACATACAATCGTTATCACCATTCACACGATTTTCATAGGAGTTTCACATCCCCACCACCAAATTTGCGGCTTCGTCGACCGTCCGTCGACATCATTAGGTAGGACGAATAAAAAACGAAGCCTCCAAACTTGAGGTTGCACCGATACTTTTCTTTCTTTCTTTCTTTCTTCTTTTTTTCTCTTTTTTCTTTTTTCTTCTTTTTTTTTTTTTTAATCGTTTCTTACATTTCCTTTTCAAAAATATCAGGAAAAAGTATCGAGGTATCGAAGAAACGGCTGTATGCGTTAGATATTTTACCCGTGTATCGTGTCCCGCACTCTTTTTTCTCATAGCAGGAACACGCAAATTATTAACGGTGGCGCTTAGCGACACGCCTAAAAAATTACAAAAATGATTATAAAACGTATTGTGTCCTTGCGCAAGCCATCCCGAACACGTTCCTTTCTTTTCTCTCTTTTCTCTCTTTTCTTTGTTTTTTTTTTCTTTTTTTTTTTCTTTTTTTTTTTCTTTTTTCTTTTCCTCGTGTGTGTGTGTGTCAACTATTTTAATCTCATTCCCGTTCGTTAAATATTAATTATTTTTGGCTTGGTAACTATGTAAAAATCTAAATTAAATAACGGTTTATTATTCGTGTACGAATGCGTTGGTATTTGGATCAAGGTTAAAGTTGATTATTAACGTTGATCTAAATCCCTTATCAAAATAATTATAATAGAAATTTGGTGAAATCAAAGGGCAAAGTTAATCTTACGTCCGGCGATGATCGTACGATTTGTACGTGCAAAAGAGCTTGGCTGCCAAGTATTGTGCGTGAAAAGAAGAAAAAGTAGGATCGCAATGCGTAATTGCAATTTTACGCATAAAGAAGAACGTAAATGCTATGACGCTTGTCTGGCAGTATTCAAATATCATCGCTCCAAATACCTCACAGACTAATAATGTCTATCGAACGGCAAATAGGTATAATATACATATTTATATTTTTATATGTATATATATATATATATATATATATATGTATATGTATATGTATATGTATATGTATATGTATATGTATCGTATATATTATCATCATTTCTTTCTTTAGTCTGCATGGCCTACGGTGCCAATGGAAGCATTTTGCTGTCACTTTACAATGGCATTGCACGAACCAATATTTAAAGATTCCCGCGTCAAAAAGTTGTCGGTTTCTCCTTATGAGAGACTATGTTTTATCAAAACGATGATGATTCCGCGATAAGCGCCATTTTGACTTCATCTTAAATATATGCATATAAACGTTAAGTAATCTTCCGTCTTACGTTCGCAGTGATTTGTTCAATTCGCACGGTAAATAATCCTAAAGGAAATAAACAACGTTCGAGATGTAAGAAAAATGTGTCGGTCGATTAATGAACTGACGCCCCTCCCCCACCCCGCCCTGAATCACCGGTTGTACGTCGCTATAGTACTTCTTTTTTTGGCAGTGTTACACGTTGTATGCACGATTAAAAGAGTTTCGTTCAAGTTCTTGATACTTCTTGAAGAAGCTTAATTCTCTTAAGATAGGTAGTAGGTCGTAGAACCAACATGCGTAAATACGCGATGCATTCGTCACGCTTATTGCTTAAAAAATGGCACTGATTAATGAAATACGAAAGTCGTTGACTGTCCAGAGCATTATTTCAAATAGAATTATACCTTTGCACCTATCCACCTTTGTTGGTTCTACAATGATCTAAACTAAATTTACTCGTCCGATCGGAGCAATGAGAATCCTTCTCTACAGTTTGAATTCGTTACGAAAGGCAACGCGTGATTTCTATTCCGTACTCCTTAAAAAATAATATATCGAAAAATGAAGAAATCGTACGATATTAAGAATCAATGAAATGAAATACGTTAATAAAAAGTTATGACAGGTTGTTCATTACGTAACATTCTCGCAAACGTACGCGGCCAACTTATTTTCAATCCATATTCGTCCGTTGTAGAAGAAAAAAAAAAAAAAAAAAAAAAAAAAAAAAAAAAAAAAGAAACGTAATAAGTAAAAAACGTGCAATTACAGATTTCCCTGTAAGAGAAATCATTCGGTTCGTTATGCGATACTCCGTGCAAGAAAATAAAAAGTTCAGTGATCGCTGTAAACGCTTAGGGCCCCGTAATTTTCAACGTTTCCGCCGAACTGAGATTTCTTGTAAGAATCCTTTTGCTTTTGCACGTGTATCGGTGATGCATCTCCGAGCATAGCTAGCATGTATTTGCGCGTAGGCGAGTGCACTGCATTTTGTTAGGGAGGCACGTATGGGGGCGGTTTTCTGTACGTCGGCGTTGGCTTCGGACGATTTTGTCGATTTGTATCGCGATTCGTCGCAAACGGCGGCGGCGGTTGATAAGGTTCCTCGGAATTTTCTTTCGGCAACATTGGCACGTCCGCGCCGTCCTCGGTCTTTTGATATTCAGGAGGTGGAAGCGGTGGTTTCTCTTCCTTCAAGATAACGGGCGACTTATTGCCTAAAGTAAAATCAAAATTCACATTAGACAGTAATTTAAAGTTCGAACACGAGCGCATTAATCGATCGAATATTGTTTGGCAACAACAAAATAATTTAAATACCTGGGTCTGGTTTTTCATCGAGCTCGTCCTGAAATATCACGGGTATTCCCTTGCTACGGAAGCTCTGTCGCTCATCGTCCTGCTCGCTAACGCTCATCTTTCCGCTGCGTCTACGTTTGTAAAGTATGCACGCGATGATGCCGGCGAGAATGAGCATGGCCGCTATTATAATGGCGGGCAGAACGAAGGTTATTAGATAATCATCGTGGAATGCACCGATCGAGGTGGAATCGTCGACGGGTGGCACGTGACTGTCCGGAGAATGAACGCCCGTCAATTCACCGCGACATATTCCCATTGGGATTACAGTGATTTGCTTAACTGGAAACTTCAGGCCCATCACGTCCAAAACCTCGTCGGTAACAGATCGTCTGTCGTTGTCGCTCTTAACCAATACCGCCCGTAATCTATTAACTTCTTCGTGGGCACAATAAGCCGTTGGTAATGTTCTGTTGTGCCACGTGATGACAGTACTGCCGTTCGAAATGCTGCGCAAAGAAATGGCGCTTGTGTCACGGTCGTGATACAAGTCACGCAATTTTTCTACAAAATTGCGTTTTTGCATGGCTGAATGAGCGAACGATTCGTACGGTATATCCAGAGTCATTGAAAACTCAACCGTATGCGTCATGGGTGGAGCCGGATGTACAACGACCACTAAACCGTCCGTGGCGCTTGCGCCTGCAATTAAAACATATGTATACAAAGATTATGAATTAATTTTATTGCATATTATTTATATACGAATTAAAACAATCCTTTTTGATTACCCTCTCTATCTGTCACGACCAATTGATATTCCTTTCGACCTACGTCATTTTGCAGAGGCACGCCATAAAATTCTTGATTTTTATTATCAAACTGTAACCATTCGTCGGGCGGAATAGGAGTACGTTCGATCGTCAAAAGAGACATTTTCATATTGCGAGAGGATCCGTCTTCTGAATCGAAGAACGTGTCCTAGAGACAATAGAAATATTTATTTATAATAAATTCCAATTGAGTTAGAACAACGTAATCAATAAAATTTATTATCCTCTATCTCAAGAAGATCAATCGTTCCTCTATTAAAGATCCATTTGTTCGAAAACCATAATAATACGTACCTCTGGGACTTTGAATACAAGCAACTCCCCAACGGTGGCATTTACGTGATCCACTTGATTCCTTGGAACAGGTGGGAAATTTACTTTGGGCTCTTCGGTATGAGCTTTAGGTATTACCGATTGACGATTCATATCCTCGCACTGTCCGATCCCTTGGAAGACGACACGCTTCACTCTTAATTCAGGTGCCAAAGCTCCTCTCAATAAAGGACTAGGATCACCGTCCTTATCGATCAAAATCTAAGTAACGATGCAAAATATTTGTCTTAGAAAATGTAAGAATTTCTAATAATTAAAAAATTATATTCTTTCTGTAAATTCTATTCCGTAAATACGTACGCGTAATAGTTCATTTATGTGATCCTTGGGACATTCGCTACTACGAGGGAAGGTGTCGTTCATCCAAGTGAAAATAGCTTGATCGTGATCGATGTCGATAGCTCGTACTGTAATATAATACGGATCTGCGTCGCCGTATAGTTCGGCCAAACTTCCAATAACCTAGAACGTAAACGTTACAAATTGTTATTGCCTCTGCGAATTGTGGAAATATCATATGTGGAATACCTGTAATTCCCAATCAACATCGGTCGGGAAAAGATTGCGCTTATCTATTTTTAGATAAATACTAAATTCATGATTGACGATGCGACTCAATCTGTGCTGTTGAACGTGAACATCCAATATGTCAGAGACATTTAGCCCACCGCTATCCGTGGCCACCAATTCGTAATTCCAAGTAGAAATATCATTTTCGAGGGGTCTGCAACGATGGAAATAATGAAAAGACGATGGATGGATGGATGGATGGAAGGAAGGAAGGAAGGACGGAAGGAGAGAGAGAGAGGGAGAGAGAGGGAGAGAGAGAGAGAGAGAGAGAGAGAGAGAGAAGCAGATAGGAAATAAAAGTTTCCGATGATATATACTTTACGACTGTGCACTTACAATCCGTAGACTTCTTGCGTACGAGGATTGAATTGAAGCCAATTGGTTGTTTTAATCGGTACACCTTGCAAATATAGAACCAATTTTAGATTTCTCGTATCACCATCCTCGGGATCGCTGAAGGTGTCAGCAGGTATAACGTAACTTAACGGTTTGCCAGCTATCACACGAAGTTTCTTCAACCTTCTATCCTTTTTGGGTGGCAAATTGCTAATTGGAATTTCAATATTTTCCGTCGTAGCTTGCAACGGTGGAATCGTAACGGTCATAGTAGATTGAGTCGCGGTAGTACTAGGGACAGTAGTACTACTAGTGATAGTAACACCAACGGTAGACGTGGCCATCTCCGATTTCGTGTTAAATGTAGATAGCGTAGGAGTTTGCGTGGGCGGAATAGTCGTAGGGGCACTTGTACTCCCAACGATTGTAGACGACGCAATTGGGGTGGTCGTTGTAGGTTGACGTTGCGTTACAGGTACAGTCATTCCATATGTCGCCTAAATAGAGACCGAATAAAAATCTGAGGTAAGATCGAGGAAGGAATCCTCCTATTTCTTTGACAATATAACGATAAAAGCTCAAATCTTTTATATAATAATCTTACACCTGACGCGACCTAATGCGAGAATAAGCAGGAAATTAATGAATATTCGATGCGGACTAGGTAATCGAAATAGGAGCAAAATGGACTATCATACAAATGAAAAGCACAAAGCGTAGAAGCATTACCTCTTCGTACGTAACGTTAGCAAAAACAGTGGTAGGTTCTGTTTCTGCTTTTCCCGTAGCGCTGGTCGAAGCAGCTGTTGTGCTAAATTGAAGCGTAGTAATCGATGGTAGAGTGGTTGTGATTTCGGGAGAAATTGTGGGTAATAGAGTAACAGATTCCATGTCCACGCCTTGAGTATTATCTTCCCTCTCTTCCATAATATCCACCTTTGTAGGTTCTGTTGACGGAACAACGGTGGTCGAAGTGGTAGCTGGTGTTGTATCTGCTATTGTGCTTGTCGTAGTAATGCTACTTGTAGTAGTAGTAGTAGTAGTAGTAGTAGTAGTAGTAGTAGGAGTAGTAGTAGTAGTAGTAGTAGTAGTAGGAGTAGTAGTACTCGTGGGCATTGTCGTAGCTTGAGTCGTTGTGGTTGAAGTTGTCGTAGTTGGCATGGTTGTAGTGGTTGTAGTTGTTGATGATGATGATGATGATGATGATGACGGTGTAAATTGGGTGGTTGTTGTCTGCGAAATCGTTAGTAGATGCGATGTAAGGCACGAAAAACTTTGTTAGTTACATTAGAGGGAGAGCGCGAAGGTGTATGGCAGAATACTTTTGATCTCTTCTATATCGGATTCATCGCAAAATAGAGCCAATACGCTGTATGGAGTTTTAATTATCGACCTACATCGTCAGAGTGTGTCTAATCGGGATGGCTTAGCTACTGTGTACTGCGCGAATACTGCAAAATATTTGTCGACTATCCTAAAGGACGTACGAAATACAATTTTTAAGCACGGCACGTGACCCCCTTCAAGCAATGGCACAGCAAATGAGCGTAGACAAAGAAATGACAATTTCGATAAAAGCCGCGCGATTTAGCGACACATTTTTCAACAACTTTCTTTTCTCTTCTTTTATATGCATGTATACGCGTATAATAATTCTTCTTTCGGGAAAGAATTATACTTACGGTCAATAGACCATTGAACGAGGCGTTAGCGGCGTTTGACTCAACGTTACGTGGATCTACAGATGGTACGATTTCTCGTTCGTCAACCTCTTCGTTCTGCTGAAAGGAAAAAAGATTAAAACGTTTATTCGATTTAACAATTTGATTTTTAAGGATAATTCAAATATAGACAGTCTCTATGAATTATTTCGTACGCCCAAATCCAATGTTTCTTCTCCATGATGATGCCTATGCGGATGTTCCAACCATTCGGTGTTTCCTCTCGAGTTTACGTTAGGCACGAAAGACGGTTGCAACGGTGGTTCCGTGATCGCTTCGTTATCATCGCCACCGTCCTCGTCCTCGCCATATTCATCGTCGTCATAATCGTAACCCTCGTAATCGTCGACGTCGAAATCGCCAGATCCGGCATCTCTACGGCTTCTAGATAGAAAGGTCGAGTCAGTCTTTACGCGCCACAATAGTACAGGAAGTTGAAGAACCTCCGCTAGTGTCCCATCTTTTGCCTGATCTCGCAGCTGTTTGACCAAATTCGTCTGGTGCCTCCATAAGTGACCGTCGCACCCAACCTGCAGTCACCAAAAGTCTCATTATTTACAGTCTATATATATATATATATATATATATATATATATATATATATAAAATTTATATATAAAAGAATACTAGGATAATCATTTACAATACATTTACCTGCCATTGGATGGCCGTCAGATGCCTCTCGGTACGATATTTAACATTGCCAGGGCCGGTAAATATAACCAGAGAATCGGAATTCA
Source organism: Vespa mandarinia (assembly GCF_050613455.1). NCBI lineage: Eukaryota > Metazoa > Arthropoda > Insecta > Hymenoptera > Vespidae > Vespa > Vespa mandarinia. The sequence goes on from NC_140831.1 coordinate 88,568, forward strand.
AAGTTTCCTTAGCGCTTTGCGGGTGCATAGAGAATGCACTCTGAAAACGAGATAATGAAGAACATAAGTATAACCTGTATGTGTATTATAGAGGATAAAAGAATACTAACCGTGTGGAGTCCCAAAAATCCAGCAAGATTCTCGATCGCGTTTACTTTAACGGACGGTGTGAGATTCTCGAACTTGACATCCAGAAAGATCGTTAGCAGCGTCTGGTCCTCTCCTTCCTTACAGTGACTCTAAAATGGGAATAATCGTTTTAATATCCTCGCATTTCGTTTATACGACCGTTGCAAATGAAACCTGAAGAATTAATAGGGTCGTTGGATACTTGGAAGCTTACTCGTACGTCGGTGACGCATGACAATATCAATTGGCATCAATCAGTTACCGTCTACGAAACTAATTTCTTTATGAGATTGAAATATAGCAATAAATCGCAACGACAAATCGACGACAAGGAGCTTTTAACGTCAATATATATCGTGTATATATAATGATTTTTCGAAATTTAAACAATTACGTAGTTACAACGTTTTCCTTTCAAATTATTTATCTCTTTAACCAATCTACTAGCATAAAGGACGATGAAAATGAAAATTAGAAATCGAATAGTGCGATATCGTGTCAGATGCTTCCTTTAATTGCGAATCGATAAATAAAGAAAGATAGTATCCAAATAAACAAATGTAATCGGAGTGTAAGAGGTTCATTCAACGTCGATTTAAGTTTTAACGAGAGCATTAATTTTAATCGATCGAACGAAACCGAGTTATCCGATGGCCGAATTCGCCTTAAAAGCATATCATTCATTTTATCTTTCGTTCGGCTTCGAAACTTGACCTAGAAACTGGCGAATGGGTACCTGTTACGTGTGCGAGCTGGACGTAAAACGCTTGAAACGTTGCCAAGAAAATATTTTCTTCTGAAGCCGGAGGCAACCACGTGGAGGAGTGCCCGACACACGGTTAACAAAATCGATAAAGACTGAGAGTTAGTCGATAGGAAAAATCACTCAGTTTTCCACGATATGTTTCAAATCTAACGACGTTTCTCCGATCCCTTTATGTTGCGATATATAATTTGTCGAAAATGACAAACTTTAATTTTACCTTGCCGTCTTTATGCTTGACCTCCTCGCGTTTCTCCGGAACTACCTGCACGACGAAAGCGTCTTTGGCGTTGTCGCCGTGTTTCCCGATAGCCTTGACGATTAAATGATGATTACCGGCATCCTTCTTCGATGGGACACCAAGAAGAGTGGAAGCGGCATCGTCCCAGTACAACCAACGGGACAGGCTCTGTCCATTTGCCTCGTGTATCTGAAAATCGTGATGAATTCGATTCGATATATCTTTGCCAAAGTGAAATCGAAGATTTCAAGGGACAAAGATCGCAAATTGGATAGCAAACAAGACTCATTCGGATTGTTGGCTGTTCTCCCGTAGAGAGAGAGAGAGAGACAGAGAGAGAGAGAGAGAGGGGGGGGGGGAGCGGCGGACGGAAGAACGATTGGAGCGAGTAAGTAAACTTTTGACGTTGAAACGCGACATCGGTACTCAAGAGAGAGTTTGGCACTTGTCCAGATATATATTGAGGGAGAAAGAAAGATATCACCTGTGCGAGTAAGGCGATACGAGTCACTCACCTCGTAACGTTCTACGCTACCACCGAAAGCTTGTCTCGTGATCCTTAATTTGAAAATGTGACCGACTGGAACGACGACATCCGGTATATCCCATAATCTCTCGACTCGATGATGTCTCTTTGTATCTTTCGTCAATCTTCGATCGTGTTCCACTACGTTTCTACTACGATCAGCGATGTGCCTCTCGATCGAGGGAGTACTGCTACTTTCCTCGCCGATGTCGTCAAAGACCAGATCGTCCTCTTGCAAGTTATATCCCAGCACTATAGGCAGGAGGAGGAGGAGGAGTAGGTACGTCAGGATATGAGGCTTCATCATTTTTTTCTTCAGGCTCGCTTGTATCATACCATGCTGCTACACCTGTAAATTTTATTACTACTTAATACGATATGGAATAATTCGAGATATTTAAAAAAAACCATTTAAAGAGCAATACAACAGTCAATCGAGTAAGCTATTTTATCGAAATAATACATTTATCATCGCGTCGTCGTGTCGATAAAAATAGCTTCGACAATTTCTATCAGTTGCTTCATTCATTCAATATTATAATTGTACCGAAAGGGAACGGCGTTGATGATGCTCTTATGAAAAACTTTGAGAGAACGAACCGTATCACCCCTTCGTTCGCAGTTTTTCTACGACGTGATCGATGAGAGCGAGAGGAGAGAGAAGTTGAATTGAGAATGGGATCGTCGGCTGATTCAAACGACGGTACGAGTCGTTACGGTACGAGAAGAACGCGAAGAAGAAAGAGAGAAGAAATTACGATAGAACCACCAGAAAATTAAGAAGAAGGAAAATTGATTCGGGAAATAAATCGTTGAAAAATAAACTATCCAAGATCCGTTACGATGCTCATACATAGGCAGAACAATCGCATTTTGGTTTCTTCTTGTCAAAAGCACGAACGTTTAAATACAAGTGCATAACCAGGCAATATAATACAACAGCATTACGTTTTCGGTTAGGAATGTCGAGCATCGTTCTCTACGGGATAGATAGACTTGTACGCGTGCGAGAATACATCATCGTATTCCCTCATATAAGAACGAACGAGTCTTTATGCGGGTGGAATATCGAAGAGGAGGATGATGTCATTGGACGCCTCGGTTCGGCTTCCGAGTAAAATGATGCATAAACGTTGTTCGTTCTGTAAATAAAATTCGTTAATATACCGGATGATAAATACAGATGGTTAGCGAAACGAGATAGGGGCCACACTCGGGTGTGGCATTTCTAAGTATCCAAAAATGCTCATATTATTTGTTTCTTATAAATTAACAATGGACTCGAAACATTTATCTTTCGAATAAATTTTAAATGCGGCCTATAATGTAGTAAAGGTAAACAAGTGAAAATCTTTACTTAATATTCACACCGAAACGTTCGTCGACTGATAAAAGGATATACGAAAGACGTGCACGAGAGTCTACGACGATCGTTCTTCTCGCGAGGTTACGCGAATAGAATGTAGAATTGGTCGGATGTCTCTCAGACTTGGAGGCGCCGAACGGAAGTGTTGGCTTTGAGGCTTAATACGATCGATAATGTACTATGAAAGGGATCGATAAGAACCAAAAGCATTTTGTCCTTCCACAATAATGTATCTTATATCGCCTACTCGTATCTACTATCGATTTTCCATGGATATAGACCAATCGTGCGACATCCGTTCTAAAAGAGTTCGCACAGTTGGAACACGTTCTTAACATTCTTATAGAAACCGGGTGTGAAAAAGAAAGATGATATCGTATTATAAATCGTACTATGGAGGAGTGCTTGACGGTGGCAATGGATGACCTGTCCATCCATCAATCTCCGTGTCCCCATCCTCCCTCCCCGTCTGTCCACGCGGCCGTCATAATCGACGTTACGCTATGTCAAACTTGGCGTAAATTTAGTGCGACGACCGATCAAGCGTAATTAGATTTAACATAGGATCGTTGAAAAACCACGGATCCTCGAAGGAATCACGGTTAGATCACGCTTTACGATATTTACATTTACATTTTTTTCTTTACCATTGAATCTCTCGATTTTTCCTATAAGATTTCATTTCGAATTCTCTGGCGTAAATCGAAAGAAACGTCGTAACGAATATTGAAGAATAACAATAAGCATTAATGAAATAGAGAAAAAAAAGAAGCAAGAATATTCACGTTCGGCGATAAGGAGCGACGATTAATCGTGGTAAATAAAAGAGCAAATAAAAGATATCGCGTTCGTCTGATTTATAATGAAATTTTTCGAAGGAAATCGGAAAAAGTGGAAAAAAAAATTGCAAAGCTTTTCTCGCATCCGCAAGCTAATATTCCGCGCAAGATAAACATTAGGATATTTACAAACGATTCGATTTCTCTATTCTCACGTTCCAACGCAAATTCGTTATTTCCCCAAAGATCGTTCTAGTCTCTCACGATCAGTCATACATCCTATTCGTTAATATCTATGGCAGATATAAAATAGAGATAGCGATTTGATTCGCGAACGTGGTTCGAGTTCGATGTTCGGAAAATAAACGACGACTGCTGACAAGTCACCGAGTGAAAATTTTGGAACGGACAATGACGACGCGGCTTGGCGAGGGGATCAAATTTTTATTAAAATCCGTCAAATATTTTATTATCGTTTTTTCTAAATCACTTCTATATCAATACGTGATATTTGGTAAATTATCCTTTCAGAGAGAGAGAGAGAGAGAGAGAGAGAGAGAGAGAGAGAGAGAGAGAGAGAGAGAGAGAGAGAGAGAGAGAGGGAGTGGATGTCTCTCGATGAGAACTGAATTAACGTGCATTTGGTCGTAGCGGGCTCCGTAACGATTTGCATAACACCCATCAAAAACCAGAATATGGGATATGTTAAAGCACTTTTCAACGATTTAACGGCCCATTTATTTTTCATATATATAATACGGAGAGATGGTTATATTTCGAGTTCGTAAATGTCCAAATTGGACGCGACACTTGACGCTTAATCAATCCACCGTAGAATTCAACGAGCAACTCGAGTTTATACGTCTAGCCGCCTATTTTCTCTCTTTTCCTTAGAACGGTTCAAACGCGGATGCATTTTTCAAAAGGGATCGGAACCCACTGCATTCCGATCGAATTGAAATCCGGATGTCGAAGAATAATAAAAGAAAACGTCGTTCGTTCGCTCATTCATTCATTCATTTAATCGCACGCACAAAGCAGCCTTGTGCTCGAACGTGAATCCAAAGACCGATCGAAAGGGAAAAAAAGGTCTGAGATTTCACGCTGACAGTTATTTCTGAAGTTATAAACAGTGACGTCAGCCTAGCGATATCAAAAGGAGACGAATGAATGTTTAAAATGAATCTCCGGGCGTTCCGACGCTGCAAGCATCATCTCTTCCTTAGGATCTAAATTTAAATTGATCTCAAGGCGTTTCCGCCACCACCCTTTTAAATCTTTCCGTTCGGGAAAACGAATTATTTAAAAAATTTTTAAGTAAGTATCGAATCTAAGCGATTAAGATCCTTCCAATGGAACACAACTCAACCCGTTAACGAAAAATCTTTCTCTCGCGGAAATGCAAACGTTAGGAGAATTCGACGGATTGTTTTCGTTGGATCGTTCGAAGGAAAATGCGATCCAGGTTGCGACGAAGCGCACACGCACACACATATACTTCAAACTCGACGCGACCCGCTCCGATATTGATCGGACCCTCTGCTGTATCGGCTTAACCGAGCTCTATACATAGAAACTTAAGTAACCATTATCCAGTTTCCAACTTATATCTTCGATCAGTTTTGAACGACATTCTTTTCGATAACGTTAAAAAGAGAAACGATCGTACTTTGGAAAGAGCGACGGATCGAAAAGTAGTAAAGTTCGAGGAGAATTTTATTACCACTCTTTGTACACTTTGCTCCTCGTTTAAAGTCCAACGATTGGAATGGAAGGGAAAAAGAGTGGTGTAAAGAGGTGGAGAGAGGGGATGGGGGAGAAGAAGAAAGAAGAATTCTGTACCGAACGGACTCGATGTGCTCGTAATTGGATCGAAATAATTAAGCTAAAATAATTAAGCAACGGCCTGATTATACCAAATGGCCTATATAATGGCTCGCGTTTCCCACAAGAAGTGGACACTAGTCGTCGAACGATTATTCGCAATCTTTTCCGCTGATAATTCTCGATAAGGAACAAGCGCGGAAAGAGAAAAATCCTTATAGATGGGTACATCTACCTACCTCTCTACGTGCATGGATTTAAATTTGCATTTTTTTTTTCATTTTTATTCCCATATTAGTTTATACCATCGCGATCTTTTCATTCGCTTTTCCGCGATGGAAATTATCGTTTCGTTTATCGATACGAAAAAGGATTAACGAACAGCCCCGCTTTGCTCCCATTGATTAGGCTTATATTATATCGAGCAACGCGTTTAATAACGCTAACACGCTTAATCGATATTATCCCTTATGGGATATCGTAAAATAATACGATAGCGACGAAGAAAGAAAGGAAGGGTATCCCATTTCCCGAATTAAACCAAGATAAAACGTTTCTCCTTTTCATCCTTTCTTTCTCTCTTTATCGCGTCTGCTTTACGAGCTTCCGCTTACGAAATTTTCAAGTCTACTCGGACGGCATTTAATGCGTCTCGTGCGCACGTGCTGTGTACACAAAGGAACCGTTTGCTTAGTCTCTTTTGGCCTAGCAGATGTTACCGCGAACGAGCTGTAAAAGTTGTACCTAAATGTTTAACGAGATACTTGCTCGAAAACAAAAAAATTTATAATCCTCCTCTCGTAACGACAATCGTACGAGGAATCCACCGTCTTTGTTTTTTTTTTTTTTTTACCATATTTACACGAAAAGAAAAAATTAATTCGATAATTAAAAAGGCTCGCGAGAGGTATTATTAAGATAGTGCAAGAGAAAGTTTCACTATTCCTACGGATTAAAGGATTATGTATTATATTTTTTATTTGGAAAAGATAATTGCCTAGCCTTCGTACCTTACGAACGAGATTAACGTTTCTCCGGCTCTTTTCTTTTTTCGCACCAGCAATGTCCTCGTAAGCTCAAGCTTTTTCAATTCACGTAACTACGCGAATTCGGCGAAGACCCCTAATCCTTGTGCGAGTGCTTCGAAGCCGACTTTTGAGCACGACGCCACCACCTATTTTCTCATTTTCTTCTAATACGGCGGTACGTCATCGCATCTCCCTAAGGAGAGGAGAGAGAGAGAGAGAGAGAGAGAGAGAAAGAGAGAGAAAGTAAAAATAAGGTCAAGCGAGGGCCTGCATTAACAATGTCGGAAGATTTTAACCTTGTTGCAGGTGGTTACCGTTCCGTCAGATATCGTTCTCCTGTGCGAAATTTCCAACGAGAAACGAAAGGGCAAAAAAAGCAAAGCTCAAAGACGTTCTCTCGGGACTAAGAAAAGTCTCGGCTAAGCGCCATATCTCTTCGTGGGCTAGAGACAAAACTTTACTTTCCCCGTGCACATATCGTCTTCTCGTACTTCGTTACTCCTCGAGAATGAGATTGAACATTTTATTCGGTCTTACCTTTCTCAAGCGATTCATACGAAGTAGAGCTATCTAGAACGTGTCAACCTTTTTACATCGTTTTTGTATCGGTATATTATATGTTTCTAATTATGATATACGAAGGAATCAAAGAGAGAGAGAGGGAGAATACGTGCGTGTATGAATGGACAATAGAGTATTAAAATGCGAGCGTATTTGAGATGAATATGTGTCACGAATTTGACAATCAGGACCGGTAGAGTAGCCGGAAGGAAGAGAGTGAATCGGTAATGAGAGACTGTTGTAAGCAATATGCAAAAGCAAACGATCATTAAAAATCAGTAAAATAAGACGAACGTGCATAGGCATTGTTTCATAAAGATTAAACTACTCTCCGAGTAGTAATTTGAAAGCTCCTCGAAACTTTTCGCTAATGTTATTAAATAGGTTTCTATTCTTATCGATAAAAATATCTTGCATATACGTATATATATATATATATATATATATATATATATATATATATATACATATATGTATATGTAATTGAAATTTTATCAACTTGTAATGTAATGCAATGAATAAGCGGTAAAAATATTTAACGTAGTAATGAGAACGCATAAAATCATCGTGAATTTAATCGTCATTTTATCGACTTACATGTTTAAAGATATGTACGGTTAAAACACAGAGGTGGAATTATTTCTCTCACTCTATTTCTCTCTCTCTCTCTCTCTCTCTCTCTCTCTCTCTCTCTCTCTCTCTCTTGGCCCGTTTTGATGTTTCCCATCGGGTGGTAGTGGACGAAATGAAATCACGAGAGGATTTAATAAAGCCCAGGCATATTTAGTCGGTACACAAAGTTTTACTTGCTCGTCTCTAGGGGGAATGAAATTCTCCTAGGTCTTCCACTCACTTAGCATGAAGTTTAACGTAGTAGAGAACGGTGAGTGAGTAGTATCGTTCTTCCAAACAATGAAAAACGGTTGAAAAGTTTTGAATAGGGCACACGAACGAGAGGGAGAAAAGGGCAGAGGTTGTTTTTTGTCTCTTCAAAGCGATCTTCCTAAGCACATACACTCAACCGGTCGTAAAATTACAAGAGATAAAATATACCATTGGTTCTTACGTATCGTTACGATTAAATAAAATATCGTAATGATAATCGAGAAGACAAATGCACGCCATTGTCGGAAGAGTCGCGCGTTTTTCAGTAGCCGCGATGAAACGAATTTTAAAAGTATTGAAATATATACTATATAAAACCGAATGAAAGGGGGGATATAAAAAGAGAGCGAAGCTATCTTTCGTAATGTACGTAATGACGAAAGGAAAATAATTTTTTCTCGATCTTCTCAAAAAGCGCTCGGAAACGTGACGAGAGATAAAAGAAGAAACTTGTAAGGAGTATCAAAGAAGCATCAGCGGAAACTCTTATTTTGCTCTTATTTAAAACGGGATCTTCTAACAAAGAAAACTAAAGAGGATACATACATCCTATAAGCGAGCAAGCATTTCTCTGTCTTTTCTTTTTTTTCTTTTTCCTTTTCTTTTTTACGAACAACTTAGAAATATATAATAAAAAAAAGGAGATACCCCGGTGACATCGTGAACTTTGAAGGCTGAATAAAGGTGAGTTTTCAATAAGGTAATTTCTAACGTTTTTAAAGCCGTTGAAAGAAAGAAAGGAGAAAAAGATCAGGCTGTTCGATTTATTCTCGTAAAAGAAAGAAAGAAAGAAAGAAAGAAAGAAAAGTGCTTAATCGTCGTTTAAAAGCGGAATCACGCGGAAATCTCTGTCATGTAATTCGTAATATTTTCTAAAGCTACACGTACACGACGATTATCTTTTAATCTTTGCGATTTGCACGAACTAACATACACTAAAATGCCACGGCCTTATGTATACTCGCGACCGCGCTTAATAATATATCTGGATACAACGCTAAATGCGACTAAGATGATATTTGTAAAAGCGCTCGCTCGTCGAAACATCGACATCATTTTGTAATCACGCGAATTAGTTGAGCCTACCGATTATTTTGATTCTGTTAATAATAAAGAGATCGCGTGTTCTCGCGTAATCGCGCTTTAACCCATATATCATCGGTTGACCCCTATACGTGGAATTCTATATTTGCCGATAAATTCGTTAAAGAAATTCTCCAGAGATATTGAATAACGAATGTAGTAACCGTACTATCAAAGTTTCAAAGGTGACCGATTTTGTCACCTTTGTCGGTGTCGACAAAGTGTGAATTATTTGCCGAATCGTTTTCAATAATGAAAAAAAAAAAAAAAAAAAAAAAAAGTAAACCGACGTTGCCGCTACTTCGTCCTTCTAAAATATCGTTCGAGGATACGATATAATAAAGGATCGAATAAATATATAAGATCTCTCGATGATATTAAAGCTATAATTTATATTTTGAGAAATATTATATATTTCTCAAAAAGTAATTCGAACAAAAGCACTTTCGACGAACGAACCGAATCTTTTTCAGCATCGATGAATTTCTCTCACGAGGAACGTTGCTGAGAGGACGTCTATATGTAAATCTAAAAGAGCCGACGGTCTATCGTCTACTCGACTATGCATTCGTCGTCTCTATGTAAGCACTTAGGTACACGTCTATATCATCGACGAATGACGTTTGATGTACTTACATATGCACTCTCGTCGAGACGCCTAACGCCCAACGCTCTCAAAGGAGCAACGTATATACGTAAATTGGAAATACGTTTGAGTAAAAACAAATTCATTCGAAGAAAATACAGATGAGATAGGAACGCGCGTTGCAAGGCTTCTTGGAAAAATTTCCAAGAATAATCAGTTCGCGCAATATCACAAATTAAGTATGCGTTGATTCTGGAAAATATTTGCAATTGTAGATGTTGCCGAGTGTTATCGAAATCCGTATGGAAGTTTGTATAAGTTATTACTCGAATTAAAGATTTATGCGAGGCAGCAAAAGGCGACAATTTTGAACGACAAGAATTAAAAAGGATCGAGTAAACGTACGCGCAACCACGGGATATTGTTAGCGCACGTTTCGCGCTTGTTAAGCGGAAAAAGAAACATATAAACACCATAAAATTTTCGTATATCCTAAGCTAGTGTTATCGCTTAGCTCGTCGATATATCACGATCATGCGCAAGCAAATAAACCTCTCGGCGATAATATCCGCTGTTTGTTTGTTATTTTCGGGGAAAAAAGGGGAAAAAAGGGGAAAAAAGAAAAAAAAAAAAAACGAAAAAAGGTCTTGAACGATAACTCCTCTCCTATCGAACTCGCCCCCCTCCCCCATCGTATTACGTTATACGAATTGCCATTTTACAATTGTATCTGCGTATAAGAGGGAGAGGGAGAGAGAGAGAGAGAGAGAGAGAGAGAGAGAGAGAGAGAGAGAGAGAGAGAGAGAGAGAGAGAGAGAGAGAGAGAGAGAGATGATTATTAATGAGGAGAATATGTACTTACGTACGAATAAATATCATCGCTCGTCTTTTTGCAACGTCCAACCACGTCGAGTCTCCGTGCTTGTCTCCATAGAAATTTGCGATACGAACGTGACGGCCTCGTTGATGATTCATTTCGAATAAAAATATATATAAGTACCTATGTATACCTATACCACAGTGGAAAAGTACTCGCTCGTCATATGATAGAAATCCTTGGTTTTCCTATCCCTCTACTAGCCTCTTTCTTTCTCTCTCTCTCTCTCTCTCTCTCTCTCTCTCTCTCTCATTTCTTTCGATAAAAACCTACCCTTGAGTCTTCGAAATTGTAAAACAATACCCTTTGAAGGCCTACGATTCGTGCCTTCCGGAAGGGTCTACTGGCAGAAAATATACGAGCGCTCTCCTCGAAATGCTTCGTTATTTTCACACCGCGTTAATTGACTTTCGAGACGATATTGGCCCGCTTTGTTCTCCGTCTCTTCGGGGGTTCGAAAACGCGTGAAACTTCGTTTTGAAGTCGTTCGATAATTACTACCGACGTTGCACGCTATAAAATAGAAGGAATAATATATTTTAGGTAGACGTAGCATTAAAGCGTCGTTAAGTCTTCGCTGAGAAAAAGTTTAGGAAATGTTTTCATCGAAAGACTCGATAAGAGTCAAAGCGTGAATATCGGAAAATTGACGGTTTCGGCGGAGCTTCTCCTACGGCTCGCCGACGTTCCTCGATCTATTCCTACAAAGAGCGTCACGGATAAGCGATCAAAGTGAGGAATAATCGTACGGGACACCAAGTGTTTTTCTGCTCTTTACTCTTGACAAATATTATCTAAAATAAACGCCTGACCGATTCCCATTGTAAATATCTGTAGAAATTGATAACTGCTTTCTCATAACATTATATATACGTATGTAACTACGTAAAATCGACGAACCGAACTCAATTATAATACTACGAATTAATAATAGAAGAAGTTATGTACGATTAAGTAAATATATACGTTAAAACCATTCACACAAGTATCGTCGTTCGGCCATTTTACGTTCATGTTAAATTATTCCAATTAATATATTCTAGGCGTGCCTCGTACGAATAATCGGCTCGGAAATCGACGGGGACGTTTTTCACGCGGAATGTTTTCTTAATGGGAAAAGTATCCGGCCGGATTATAACAACGATTTGTACGCCCTCGGCATATTACATCGCGATCGATCTTGGACATTCGTCTTCTATGGTGCACGTATTACGAATGACCTTACTTCGTCAAATTAAACTAATATAATAGTAGAACTAGGGAGGAGAATTTGGGTGTGCAGGCGGTTTATATGCCTTCGGAAACTGGTTTCGAGATTAATCGAGTCGTCCAAGATATAGGTACAAAGATCTTCCTACGCTCGTTCGAGTTTAGATGGCGTAAAGTTTGATCGGGGTGCCGCCACCGAACCGTGACAATCACGGATTCATCGATAAGTTCGAAAATACGATCCGTATTACTAGGCCACAGCATCGCGTTTTTATTAAGGCGTATCGTCTTAGTAACAATCTTGATTCAATTGAGTCACTCGGACGAAAGATATTCGATATCGATATCGATATCGATATCGATCGTGCTTCGAATACGAATAAGTAATCCTACAAATAAATTTTTGACGAACCCCAGTTATCTACCTAATGGTGTGTCGCATCGTCTACGTATGAAAGAAAAAAAAAACAAGCATCGTGCTTTCGTGTTTCTTCGTCATAGGTAAAACATAGGTAGTTCGGAGCTCTAGCAACGAACTGACAACTGCACACGCCATTTAATTAACTCGCACTAACAAGTCGACCCGACTAATTAAGCTTACTCTATAATTAACTATGCTCAAGTTTAATCGGCTTGTAAGGTACATCTTGATATATGAGCAACCATAGACCGTAACCGGTCGAGAACGTTAGCTTTGTAACAGAGGCAAAGAACTCTCACTGATTGGATCGCAGTGTAGGAGTTACGTTGAATAAAATCAAAGAATTAGGTATATCTTATTTCGTTTAATACGTAAGAGAAAACATTACGGAGGCATAATGATGAAATAAGACGATAAAAGATAACGCGTAGAATACGTACGTAGATTGCTTAGGTAGAGTAAGGGGTATCGAAGGAAAAGCCAGACGTCGTTCTCCCCATGAACATAAACCACAGAGAGGCCGTAAAAACATAAAACGCGTTAAAGTACGAGGATGGTACGCACAATAGGTCCATTCAACGTAGTTGACGCTGCGCCACTAAACGCTCTTTATCGCAGTACGAAGAACAACCGTGAGCGATCTCTCTCGCTACGAAAAACTTTTAAACGAGTTTGATAACACTAAATCCTTATGAAAATCTTCATGATTTCGATCTTGCAATATCAGAGACATTAAAATACCAGAGTTGAAAATTAGTGCAAATTTACTTTATACGAAAACTACATATTATATATCGTCGTTCATAGGATCAAGTTTGTCTCTTACGTAATCTCAGTTTTCCAATATCTTTTTTCAAACATATTTTTTCAACATATCTTTTCGGACAGAATCGAATTTCATTCGGTACGAATTATCGGGAGATACGCATGTTATAACGAAACGAGCTAATGCATACTCGATGAAACGTATTATCGATAATTACACAACGGAGAGAGAGAGAGAGAGAGAGAGAGAGAGAGAGAGAGAGAGAGAGAGAGAGAGAGAGAGAGAGAGAGAGAGAGCCGCTTAGTCCGATAAATTTTCGTTCGAGTACGCCTCCTTTCGATCGCTCGTTATCATCGTTTTGCGAGCCAATGAAAACTCGTCGAGAAAAAGAATTCGTATTCGAAAAGGAACTCGGGCATGTCGATAAGGTACCTTATCCCCGATTTTAGAGATCCTCTAGCTATTAGGTGTTCGTGCGCTATTAGCGGCGCATAATTGCCGTTTGATCGAGTGATCTGCGAATAACCCATCTCCCGACCAACGAATTACCTTACTTTTTCTTTTACGCGAATTTCATTAACGCGACAAAATTTATTATAAATATTTATTCGATTTCGAGATTAGAACAAGTGCCTTACATTACTTTCCACTCTTTTATTCCATCATATTTCCATAACATTTTCGATCATTCACGATGTTTTCACGTACTTGTAGAAAGATACAGGATTGTTAAAGTTATTGGGAATTGTCAAAAAAATTCTTACACGATTTCGTACGATTTTCGACATGCAAAAGGATTTTCTAATTTGAGTTCGATGATGAAAGAAACGCGACAGAGGAGTGGGACGAAGAAATGATACGTGGGCGGTTCCGCATGTGTTGCGCGCACCGCCTTGCTTTCTCGAAAGCCTCCTCTTGCTGCCACGAACAAGAGAGAGAGAGAGAGAGAGAGAGAGAGAGGAAAAAATTGCGCCGGTCTTTCTCTCTGATGTTTGCAGTTGCAGTCAATTAAGGACGCTTCGCAGGTCGTCGCCGTCGTCCTCGTCTGATTTCTCTGCCGAGTTTCTGCGTTCGATTGCAATTTACTCTTTTTCTTGTCCCGTACGATCGTAGCTATCGTTCGAGTACGTTGCTTTCCATTTTCCTATCTACCAATAGAACTTGAAAGTTGTCTTTCAAGACGAAAAAAAAGTCACGAATTTTGCGAGATGTAGAAAAACAGGATATCCCTCGGCAGACATGACGTTTTGCGCGATATCTATGCGAGAAGTCGAATTAGCTTTGCTCGGGGGAAAAAAAAAAAGAAAAAAAACAGTCGTTAGCTCGGACTTTTAACGAGGCACGAACGTGAGCCACTCGAAGCTCCAACAAAGAGAGAGCTCTCTCGCGTTATTTCACCGAATAGGTTTTCAGACTACGTGTCTTTTTCTTTTTCGACGTATTTATCTCGTGAAAAACGTCGAACGCTTCCCGTTCAACGCTGTTATCGGGTTAGCTTCTAATGCAAGCGTCGTAAACACCAAGTTCCAGGTAGGAAATGATGGAACCATTTACCATACGGTGTATAGTAAAAATGTAACTACTCTTTACTGCACAAGACACAAAGAGGGATTCGTATTTACTGGGGTAGTTGGAAAATTCTCAACTGCGTTGCAGTCGAAAAAAACACACCGTATCTTCAGATTCAAACCCTCTGCTAACACAATGTACACCGAGAGCTCTCTCTCTCTATATATATATATATGTATATATATATATAGATATATATATATATATATATATATATATATATATATATATATAGGGCTAATTGATCGACCACGAGTATTACGTTGCGCCGCACAGTGGTCGTCAAATTTAGCGTTTTTCTCTCTCGACGAATTCATTAGATGTAGGAATTAGATCAATTTTGTGGAAATAAAAAAGGATATCATAGACTCTATCATAGTATTTTCTTTTTGTTTTTAACTCGGACATTGTCAAAGAAAAATTACCAACTTCGTCTGTCCGTATTTTACGGTTCCGTATAAGAGAAATTCAGAGCGTAGAAGGAAAGAAAAACTTGGTTCGTATGGTAACGTATCCATCTATTTAAGGTTCTATAATCGGATTTGATTCGAAGCGGTAAAGTTTAGACTCTGGAACGAGTCTCTCGCTACGCTCCTGATCGTTCGGCATCTCGTAAGAAGCATCTCGCCGCGACGCGTATATCCGTATATACGTGGGACGAAAGGATCGCGTAAAAGTGGGACGCGGTCGTCTTACGTGTTTGAAGAAGAGGACCATATATGCACCGACTGCAGAACCCTGCACGCTTGGAATACTCACGAAGAAGAAAATCCGGTGAAATTTTCAGGGAAGTCATGCCCCGCCCCGGCATGTCGATCGTAGGAAGAAGCGTGACATTCTAGGCAAAGAATTGCCAAAAAAAAAAAAAAAAAAAAAAAAAAAAAAAAACAAAGATATGAGAAAAATATAATACATAGGTTTTTTTTATTTTTTTCCATAAAAGCAAACGAAGGGAAGATGCGTACGAATCGAAGAAACGTTTTATTTCCTCTTTACGTTTTCCATCATGAAATAGAGAACCCCCATTGGTGTGGGCTAGACGATAGTTTACCGCGGTGGAAGGATCGTGTTACAGAAGCCGTCGACCTAACTCCGCGTATAAAAAAGCCTTTCCATGTGTATGCGCGTGTGTGGGGAATAAAGCGCGAACGTGAAGCATCGACGTTGAAACAAAGGGTTGGAAATGAGACAGAGATTGGCGATCGATCGACCACCGACTAATTACATAATTAACCTATCACGCGCTGCATCGCTCGGATCAACTACGTGACAAGTGCAACAAGTTTGCAATCAAATTTTTTAACCCATCATATATCGGCCTATTGTCGGAAATAAGAATAAAAATATTATTAAATGAAAGCTATGCGTATTAATAGAATTACTTTATCATCGTGTCGTCTTTCATGATTTTATGTCTAATGAAATTACTATGCCAGGAATATTAGGGCTAAATACGTACGAATGACTGTTTCAAAGTTGCTCAATGTGCTACGTAACGACACAGTCTATTAGTCGTTAGTACTTTATCTAGGTTGTCCCGAGAAGACACACTCACCGATATTCTTTATCTAATGACGAAGAACGAAATGAATCATTGAAATACTTTCTAACGAAAAACCGTAACGAGACAAATAATACTGGCGGACTTTTGTCTTTATTCATCGTTTCTTCGAACGAGACTTTGATTTATCAAAATGTGATAATGGAGTAAACCCAAACTCGCTATCGACGTTCACTCGCAAGAATTAAAATTAATATTATATCTTGACAATTTTCGATTCGATCTTTTTTCATCTTTACGTACGGCTCGAGAAAATGAGTTCGCGCTAATACTTTTGCCAAACCTAAAGTCCTTAAGAGAAACGGATTAATAGTATGCAAACTATAGGAGAGAAGAGATCTCGCCGAGAGTATTTAACGCCTACGAGCTAAGGTACGAATAGCTTTGTACGTGCGCGCGTGCGCATGCATGATGCACGTGGAAGAAGCTTCGGGCGAGTACCGTTGTTCCCCTCTGTTATGTGGAAGCTTATGGCGCGCGCGCACCACACATACACGCGTCTTCTAAGCTCATTCATAACTTCCTCAAAAGCGAAGAACGATGAACGCAACACGCGTTCGAGGCGGACACAATGGGCCTCTTTTGTTTCCAGCTGAATCGACGTTTGCTTTTCTTTTTCTTCTCTCGCGCTATAGGGCGCTTACCCCACTAAGTTCCTCGGGGGCGGCGGCGGCTTAATCAACGCCATGAATTGCGACGGCCTCGGGGGCGTCTATTTCTTTTTATATAAAATAAAAAAGAAAAAGAAAGATAATACAATAAAAGTATTGAAAAACGATCTGGTCCTTTAACGGGCAACCAGAATCTTTAGGCAAGACTTGGTTTTATCTAATATCCAAGATGATACGAGGCCACCCATTACAGCTTTCCTACGAATCGAAAAAATACACTTATCGAAAAGAGGGAGAGAGGAGTTCGTCTTAGCTCGGTAATATCGAGGGAATGGTCATCGTTATCGGTCGACAACATCAAAACTGATAAGCTTATAATAGCGTATACAATGTATTACACATCGTTTGTTACGTTATTGCCTCGACCGTGTGTGTATTCATTTTAAAGAATATATAGTTATAACGTCCGAAAATTACGTACCAATTACGTACTTCTTGTACATATCCTGCATATATCTCTATTTTTGTTAAGCGAAAGATACTATTTCGGGTGATTCGATAATCGAGAAACCATGGCTTAGTGGTTACCTCGGGTATTTGGCGCTGTTTCATCTCAAAGCGCACGAACGCGCTCAACGCGTCAGTTATTATACAAGAATCGTGGGCAGATCGTTCTTCGTGGTTGCAAAATTAAGATATGCCAGTGTTAGAAATAAAATTTTATCGAGCCCTCGCGTGTAAGCCTTCAAAGTTACTTATTCGTATATAGCTTTTAACAGAGTCTATTTTTAACAGCCCTGTAGAAATAAAAAGCTTACCTCATTAACCACTGGCATTACCAATTTCGAAATCGTTTTCCATCGTTCAATTTGCGGAGAATCTCTTTCATAAAAGGGTTTTCTCGCAGAACTATAAGGGCAACTATAAGTCGCACGGAGATGCTCGTTTTTAACGCGTAACTAACCACTCGACCGATCTCCTTTCGTTATATTCCGCTTGGAATAAGATACGACTCGGAATATTCATGGGTGAATATCCCCGCGTTAAATCTCCGTGAATCTCCGTAAATCTCGTGCGCCGTTTGAATTGCCACGGAAGCAAGTAGCGCGAATCGCGAATTGGATTTGATTTCGATCGCGTCCGTGGTCCGGACATTTCTCATTCGAATCGAAGAACATTACATAGGGAGGAGTTGGATCATCGATATTCGTCGATAACGTATAGCTCGCACCTGCCTACGTGTAAGTAAATGTCACGATTCCCACGTGGAACGTCCAATTTTCATTCGCACGTAAATTGGGAACACGCTCGACTGCCGGTTAATTAATAGCGACCAAAATGCATCTCCCTGGCGTCGTGAGAAATCTCACTCTCGCGGCGTCGTCGTCGTCGTCGTCGTCGTCGTCGTCGTCGTCGTCGTCGTCGTCGTCGTCGTCGTCGTCGTACGTACACCATCTGTCCGGGAGAAAAGAGGATAGAAGGAGAAAAGCGAGTAGCGGCTATAGGTCATAATTCAAAGCGACCTGGCAATTGTCTATTCCGAGGCGAAAAGATATTGGCGATAGCGCCGGTAGTCCTACGACCAAAAATATATTGCCGGGCTATGCAAAACCATTGGCTTTCTCTATTATTATCGTTATAAATAAAGACATTGCGGAGGCATAGAGCGGGATAGGTACCGTCCGCGAAAATAATCGATGACTTTCACGGTAAATGTCACCGCCGATCAACGGACTACCTCCTCCTCCTCTTACCCCGGCGTTGCGTAGGTTGCCTTTACTATATGAAGGAAAAGAATCGATATCGATTTACTAGGATAGAGGAACTAAGATAAAATTTGTTAGATGGTATTTCTGATTTCTATTAAAGCGCCTAAAGATCATCGAAAAGAAAATCTTTCGCCTCGTTCGGCGTTATTCGTCATTACGATTGTCGCGCATGATTTAGTTATAGATACGTAGACTGCCCACGTAATAGGTAAATGTTAATCAAGCAATGGACTTTTTCGATAAGATTACGAAGATAAATGTTCTTTTTTTTTCGCATAAACAATGCACAAGACGGAGTGTCCGATAAAACGATGCGATAGTACGCTATCTCGCATAATAACCTATGAGGTAACGCGCGTATTATTATGTACACGATAAATAGTCATATGCTTCCAAGTTCATAAAATGGTAGGTCGCAAACATTAGGTTGAACTCGACTCGATAGATAAATGCCAGTAAAATGCCGTTAACCAGGACGACGGTCGAAAGTTGGAGAGAACGTGGTAAGCTCGGACAGAAATACGAACGTTGCTTTGAGCTAACGTACATATATATATGCATAAACTGCTATAGGTAGGATTTTTGCAATAAAACTTTTAATACCGTTCCGGCCGACGTTTCAACGCGCTCGAATTAAAACTACTTACTTACAGAAAAAGTTTTAGCGGCCAAGTTTTTCGATGAAACTCTTTAAAAACGACGAAGAGGTAGAACGCGCCAGGATTAGAAAAACAACAAGACGGGTCTCCTTCCGAACCCAAATCTCTAGTCTAAATATAGATAAAGTTTTGTTCGAAATTTCATCAGGATCGTTATATTATAGACTTTCAGAGTATTTCCAAAAAATATTAATACCTTAAAACAAGAGTTATATTATTCCACGTTAATATTCAGACAAATCAATAACAATGATAATAATCGTTATGTAAGGCAACGAGACAAGATTCTGTACGGATTGTGGCCCACCCTTGTAAAAGAGTGAACGGGAACGTTGTGGGACGCGTTTCCGAGGCCTACGCGATATCTATGAGCAAAATCGTGCACGCGAGGGAGAGGGAGAGAGAGAGAGAGAGAGAGAGAGAGAGAGACTCGTCGTGTAATTTCGTGCATTATTAGCATAGAGAGCACGAGAGTGTAGGTGGAAATGTTCCCATTGGATATTTCCCGTAGAATAGACGGTACACGCACGAGGTACGTGCACCTACGCACTTTCCGAAGGATCCAGAAACGATCCTGGAACGTTTCGATGAAAGGGAAAGAGAGATGGCTACCACCACCTCTGTCCATGTAGTAATGACTAGTAATAAACGGGCGTGAGAGCAAACGGTCCGTTCATTAGCGTTAATTGTCCTCGAGATAAGGCCGATTTTCGAGGGAAAACCATGGCGTTCGATCGGATGGATGCGTTTCCAGAGAAATATTTGCCTGTCATGTCGCTCGTCCCCTTTTTGCCTTACGAAGAGACTAAAATCAAGTTTTAAAACAAAGCTAAAACAAAAGTATGAGTATCGTTTAACGGGGATAACTCTATTGACTTTACGATAAACTCATTGATATCGTATAATAATGATTTGGAAAACTCGTTTGCCAAAAGAAAATGTATTATTACGTTTCGTTAATAAAGCCAGGGGACAAAGGCAGGAGATTTTTTTTAGATAAATGTATTCGCAAAAAAGGAGAAACAATCGGCGGAAGCCGATTCGCAGCGATAATTGAACTCCAAAGTCGAGCCCGAAAGCATGAAAGAGCTTTTATTGCTTTTATTTCTTTTTTTTGTTTTTTCGTTTTTTTGTTTTTTTGTTTTTTTTTTGCCGCGGACAAGAGGCAGCAACGTGCGCATACACACCGTCGTCGCCGGCATTGTATGCCATCGGTCAGTTTGAGAAAAGTTTGACAGCTGGCCGAGAGATGAGGACAGTGGATTTCTCTCTCTTCTTCCCAAACAAAGACTCTGATTTTAGCAGAAAATAAAAGCAAATTACATCAGCTGCATCGGGACTCTCCTTCCTCTCTTCTTTTTCTCCTTCTTCAGGCTTCTCCCACTACGTCCTACGTTTCTTCGAAATCCAACCTTCTCTCGTCCTTTCATTCCTTCGAGGAATTCCACAACGTCCTTTTCAACGTTCTCGCTGGCTATAACCTATGGGTGGTAACGATAGGTACGGCTACCGGACAACCGGATGGAAGGGAAAAACGAGACGCGAGAGAGCGACTTGAATTCCACGAGGCACGCACAAGTATCGTGCTTTAACATCAACCTTCCTCCTTTCTTTTCTCTTGGATTCTCCGTTTCTCGCGTATCGTGGAGTCTATCGGCGTTCTATCGCTTGGCCACCGTCAACGATTCGAGAAATTCCAAAGGGCGAAAGGGAAAGAAGGATATGACGACGGCGGCGGCGGCGGCGGCGATGACGACGAAGAAGAAACTCTCTATTAAAGCACTTGTCTAGATTTATTTTTTCTTACTTATATCGAAGATAGAGAAAATAACTCGAACGAGTGTGTCACGAGGATCGACCATCCAGATTACTAAATGAACAACCTTGTCTCGTCCGTCACGTGCAATTAGATTCGGTACGCGTGATTCAAAGTTGAGTTAGGTCGTCCTCGCGAGGAGAAGATATGGTAATGTAGTTTAGCCCGTTACCTTGGGGCTCTTGTCTTCCTCAAGAGAAACGGTAATGCCAGTAACAACGTGACGCGCGGATATCTCCCAAAAGTTATGAACATCATTGAGAGAGCGTCGAGAACCAACGTCCATTCTGAATATGCATGAAGTTTTCTGAATAATGCGGAGAACGTAGAGAACTCGAACGTTAATCCACGTTGGACGCGGTACACTTCTCGAGAGCAATCAACGATCTTTGTCACCATCATCCACGACCGGACTCTTCTCTTCTCCTCCTATGCCATAGAGAGAGCTATTCGTCTTTGTAAAGGTAGAGCTGCACCACTTATGGTAATATTTCGTGCATCGTGCGACAGCATGCATAATGCAGCCTCGAGACTCCTCCGAAATTTATGCTCCGAATAACAGACCGACTAGCGTAACTCGTGCTCGTGAGAGAGAGAGAGAGAGAGCGAGAGAGAGAGCGAGAGAGAGAGAGAGAGAGAGAGAGAAGGGAAAACGGTCAACTTCTGTATCCTATGCAGTTCCTACGAGAAACATCTGCTACGAACTTGAAACAGCGACTATTATCCTCGCTCGTCGTGTAAACCATTCTGGATTTCATGAACATCGAAGAGTGTTTGGAGCGTCATCCAAGTGGCAACTGTCTTTAGAGATTCTTGAAAATGGTGTTACCGGCGCTGTCTAACATTTCGACAGAATACTTTACTACTAAAGTGGTACTTGAGAGACAGACAGAGAGAGAGAAAGAGAGAGCTAAAGACAATTTTTATCTCGTAACGCAACGGACAATCGATAGTACCATATTACACACGCACACACCCACTCCATATGTATATATATATATATATATATATATATATCTTCTTTTTTTCATATTATATACAAATACCTCGACGAATAAACATCCTACTTTGATAACAAACGGATTAAAAATCATTACGCGTAACGAAAGAGCGAAGCTCACAGGTTTCTCTTGTCTTACGCACGCACGCACGCACGCATGCAAGCAGGGTTGCGAAGCCAAGGGGTAACTTACCCCTTCGTAAGATTCACTTACGCGCAACAATTTACGTAACTCTTTGAATACGATACTTTTGTGTTCCATCCTTTTAAATACAATTACTAAGTACAATTACGGAAAAGATAGAAATAAAACTAAAGGAAAAAAAGAAAGAAAAAAAGATGAAATAAAAAGGAGCAAGCTCCGCTTTCAAGGAAGATGAACTAAAGCGTATCCTAACCTCGGCTTGCCATTGAAGAAAGGGTTCACTCACCGTTGCCGAGATGTGCAGTGTATTCCGAGTAAGCCTGACTCCTCTTGGCAGACGTTAAAATCCAGCTGTATACGCGTCTCCGTCTTTCTCTATCCGTATCCTTCTATCCTTGTCCGCTTGCTTCCACAGTCCGTAAAGAGAAAGAGAGAGAGAGAGAGAGGGAATGAAAAACGTACAATGTGTGCCGGCCGACCAGACGAGTACACGCGCGCGCGCGCGCGCGCGCGAGCGAGCGAGCGAATGAAAGAAAGAGAGAGAGAGACACGTAGTCTCCCACGAGAAACTGTAGGACGTAAAAAAAAAAGGGGGGAAAGAAAATAAAGTAAATTGCCACGACGTTACGACGCCGCGATGTCGATGAACGCGAACGACGGGCTACACGATCGACGACGACGACAACGACGACGACGACGGCTGCTGTTGCCGACTACCACACCGTTCTACTGGCGCTACCGCCAATCTACTGCTGCAACGATCGGCGGAGGCGCTGCCCGCGTACTGTGCCGAAGAACCAAACCAGTATGGCGCCCAGCAGCCTTTTCTCCTTCGTCCCAACCTCACCTTCCCCCTCTATCGGACGCCCGGCCGGACTCCCCGCTGCCCGCAACCCTCAGCCCCATGGCCCCGACCGATCCCACTTTGCGCCCTCTACGAGCGCACCCAACGAAGCTCTTTCTATCTTTCTCTCCGGCGTATGTACGTGTTTGCTCTTCGTTCAACGCGCATACCAAGGAGTCTATCACTTT
This sequence comes from Vespa mandarinia, assembly GCF_050613455.1. Lineage (NCBI taxonomy): Eukaryota > Metazoa > Arthropoda > Insecta > Hymenoptera > Vespidae > Vespa > Vespa mandarinia. Next base: position 111,774 of record NC_140831.1, read on the forward strand.
TTTCTTTCTCTCCCTCCCTCGCTAACCCATACAGCGAGTCTTTTTCTCTTTCTCAAGCTCCTTCTATATTATAACGCTGCCGAGTGTTACCACCGTATATTCTTGTCCTTCTTCCGCTCTCCCTTCTGCTACCTTTCTCTTCCTCTGTCTTATGTTGCACGAAAGATGCGGCTTCGCTCGTCCATCTCTCTCTCTCTCTCTCTCTCTCTCTCTCTCTCTCTCTCTCTCTCTCTCTCTCTCTCTCTCTCTCTCTATCTCTCTGTCGGGCTTGCACGGAACGACGTAGCACCCATCCTTGTCTGGCCTAACATAATACTGTCTCATTTCTCAGGGGTTATCCGCCCTTGTCGTATTCCGCCGATCTTTCGACTCTCCGCGCATGCATCACTCCCCTCCAGGATACGCATCGTCTTAGAACAATACGATCAACGTATCTCTTTTTATTATTCCATCTTTGTCGCTTATACCGGTTACCACCTCCCTCGCTCTCTCTCTCTCTCTTTCTCTATCGCTTCGCTCTCCAACGAACCATTGCATCTGCTTTTTTCATCGCGAGCGCGCGTAGGAGCCACGAGTTCTGTTTTCTCTCTCTCTCTCTCTCTCTCTCTCTCTCTCTCTCTCTCTCTCTCTCTCTCTCTTCGTCCTCTCCGACGGCGTCGAGAAACGTCTTTGTTCTCGTTTGATGGCTGTGCGCTTACATCGCAAAATAGCTCGGCAGTTTTCTACCCAGCCGGCGACGTAGACGTTAAATCGGCGAAAACTTTACGACAACGACGTAAAGTTCTTTCTCTCTCTCTCTCTCTTTCTCTCTCTTGTTGGGTTAAGAGCAAAAAGAAGATAGACCGTGGTTTTCGCGAGTTTGGTCGCGACACCGGCCCCAACAGCTCTTCCGTGTGTGCGTGATCCATAGGCGCGTGTTTGCTCCCCTCTTTTCATCTCAGTTCGAAGGGCTGTGTGCTCGCTCGGTTCGTGAGCGTGAACGAAACACCGAATGAAAATTATAAATCGATCGTCGTTAATAACTCTTTGGACGGTGACGCGCGTGGTCGGAAAAAGAGTGCTCCTTGTTATTTTGTTTTTCACGGAAACAAATTGCTACCCTTTCTGTACAAGACCGCTAGCGTTCCGTCGCTTTGCTATTTCACTTTTTGTCGTAAAGGAAAATTATTAGTCGGGCAAGGAAGGTACGAAGGTCGCGTGCATTCTTGCGATTACCGACAATTGCACGAATTGGAATATTAGGAACGATCGTTCACCAACGAAAAGTTTCTACATAATTAGCTACGAGGAGAAACGAAAAGAAAGGGACACATCTTTTCTACGTTATTGCTTTCGTTATATAAAATAAGCAAAAAAGAAAAAAGAAAAAAGAAAAAAGAAAAAAAAAAAAAGAAGAAAAAAACGCAGTTTTAGCAAACGAACGGAGTTGCTATGCTAAAAGTAGCTTCCGGAGCTGCGATCAATTTTGCTTCGTTCGTTTTCCTAACAATCTTCTATATATGCATTTTTATTTCGATCGTTCCCGAGGCTTTATCCGCTTACATTGCGGTCGGCTTTCGATCCGTCTTAAATAACGTAGACGCCTCGTTATCGTTTAATCATTTCGATAGAAATTCTCATAAGGGACATTTCAAAGATTTAGCCAAAGTGATAGGCGAACGTACGATCGATCGACCTACCGTCGTTCGTTCGAAGGAAGAAAGTGCTACTTTAGATATTCACCTTACGTTAATCCCATCGTTAGCTATCATTAATGGATACTTATTAGTTCGTTAGGAGAACGTTAATCGTCGATCACGGCCGATGATAAGATCGAGCGTTTTAAATTGCGATTAAGTTTATCTATTTTTATCGATTTTTCCTAACGAAATATCTATCTACACCCGGCTCTACTCAAGTTCGAATCTCATTTTTTCACGTACGTAAGATTTTTGTCCGAAACGTAACATTTTTTTTTCTAAGAGTCGTTGCATCGGCAGATAGTTGCGCGCGGTTGCGATATAACATCTCGTTATGAGAAGAATTCGAAATCGGAGTTAATAGAAAGAAACGGAGGCGAGAGGTAAAAAAGAGAGGGCTATACGCAGAAAGGGGATAGAGGCCGACTCGTTTGCGTGGTTCGCTCCCTTTTCATCTCCATGGTTGCGGACCTTCAGTGATACTCAACCTTGACAGATATATCTGCCCTCGAATAATTGCGTCGAATTCTTCCTGATCGAAGTGTAATCTTCGATCGCTTCGACAATGATCTTCGATAAATAGAACGATAGCCAACGAAGTTTCGAATCTATAAAGTTCAGTCTATGTCGGCTAACGGCCGAATTACCTTTCAACGAGATCACGTACTTACGTACTTGCATATGATTCATCGTATGTACGTACTGCACTCGTACCGACTGATACGAATTCTAAGAGAACGAAACTAACGAACGTCTATGGATTCTTAATTAGAGTAACGGAATTATTCCCGAGGAATGTCTGCGCGTCTATATACGTCTATATATTCTATATGTCTGTTCGAACTAATTTTATTTCCTCGAACGTCGATTCTCATGACGTTCTTCCCTCCTCGTTTCTAGTACCATCGAAACGTTGTTTCTGCTACGTCGCGGAATTCAGAGGCGGCAGAGGCAAGACAAAGAGAGAGAGAGAGAGAGAGAGAGAGAGAAAGAGAGAGAGCGGGAGGAACTTTACGGTACGCGATCGCGTAAAAACGTCCATTCAGTACTTTTTTTGCACGTATCGAAGAAGCAAACTGTACGCGTCCTTTGTTCTTTAGGAAGAAATTCGTTCGCTCTATATCGCCAACTTCCCCTTTCTATAGAACCATATTACTCTCCCTACTGTTCCGGCCTAAATCTTTTCCCCTCTATTTCCTTCTGCTACCGTTTCTTCTACAATGTTTCTCTCTCTCTCTCTCTCTCTCTCTCTCTCTCTCTCTCTCTCTCTCTCTGCAAGCTCGGTCGATCGTTTAAAGAAAACAAAGAAAGAAATATAGAGCAGCGAAGAAGACGTATCGTATCTGGAAATATTTTTCTGAAATTTCTTTCCTTAAAGAAAACTTTCTATAGGCGCTACCAGAGCAGCTTCCAACTGGAATGAATTTCGTTCTCGTTGAATTCGTTTTGCCTTAAGCGTTTGCATTTTGGATAAAACTCGCGAGAAAAAAAAATGATCGAAAGTAATCTTAGGCGATGAGAAAACTACTAGGAGGAAGCTAGCCGATGGTAGGGAGAGAGAGCATACTAGCTACGACGGCATGGTAGCTTCTTTACGATTTCGCAAACGGAGAGTGCATTTCGCTGGGAATAGAAAAAAAGTCCTTTCTCGCTGATATTTCCCGGACGAACGAATCTCAGGTGCCACGTTTTGAGAAAACTCAATTTCTTTCCTTTGCGAGAAAAATGGAAACGGTATCGAAATGATTTTTTATTTTGCTTTTTCTCGAGACTCTGTCCTTATGTCTTTTTTTGCGATACTACAGATGCGATACTACTGATTTGAATTGTATGGATAACGCGAACGTCTTTAACGTTTCAAACGGAAAGAATTTCGATAATTTAATTGAAAATGATCGATGACGCTCGAGGAAGGTTTGCCATGGTATGAAGCTTTTCTCCGTCTTCCGTTGGCATCGCGATGCGGACATTCTCTCTAACTGGCAAAAAATTTAATTAGCTTCCTACCTACCTACCATCCCGCGTTAGAATACCGCGGAGAAAACAATAAGTAAGTTTCCCTCGGTGCATACAATGTATAACATTATCAGAGAGTTTTACGATATTCAACGATGCGCGAAAGAAAAATTAATTATCCGACCCTTTTCGTAGGACGAGCTCCAATGACGAGTTCTTTTGTCACTGTCCGAACTGTCTTTAAATATTCTTTTACGTTTATTTCCACCTTCGAAAAAATCGCTAATAAACTTTTTCGACCGGACCGGAATCGTAATTAATCATTGCTCCTTAATTTAACGGATAAACGATTAGAAATTCGTTGCCGTTGCGAAGGAGAATCATCGGTTCAATTTCGAACGGGTTTCCCGAGGAAGGAGACACGCCCATGACAAACGACGAATTTCAATTTCGTTCGTCCGGACTGGCCGACAATTAAAGAAGATGCGTAGGTAGAGACGCGAGAACTAATCATCCTCACCATCGCTCACCAACCAGACCATATCGAGCCATATATGCCCTCCACCTATCCTAATATATTTCTTTTCTAATCTAATTGATAACGATGGATAAAAAAAATTGTATCGTATCGTTAAAATAGATCGAACTTACGAAACGCATTACATAGAAAAAATTCATGTAACGCGAAAGTGGAAGGATAATGAAAAAAAAAAAAAAATTCGCAATAAAAGAATCGCAATAGATTAAACTAGATATATAAAGATATGCCTCCGTAGGAATGGCCGGTATTATTGAATACATCAAAGGGAAATAGGCTCTTCTTGAGAGTGGTTTCGATCGACCTAATTTTCCGACCTAAAGGAGCTTTACGTTGGCTTTTATTTAACCATTCCCAACGATCTCTCGAACCTAACGAACCGTGTATCGACGACGAGTTCAAGTATGAGAGTTCAAATCGATATCCATTAATCAACGTATCGTTAACTACGATCCTTTCTGCGACAAATTTCATTGTCTTTCTGCGCGTTCCTAAATAAGAAAGGTGTCAAAGAGAATACATAAATCGTATAATTCTCGTGTACGTCGAAGGGAGAAAACGACGTAATAACCAATAGACGCGTCGTACGTCTGCGCCATCAAAGAAACTCTTTTCTATCCCGTTTCTTTCGTTGTCTCGTTTTCTTCGCTCGTTCTTCAAGCGACATTCAAGGAAAAAGGAGCCCAGCGAAAAAGCATATCTCTTCGATTCTATTATAATCCGTAAATAAACGTACTGATGTTCGTGCATTTATTTAAACGCGAGGAATACTTTTCTCCCACGCTGACCAATAACAACGTTTCTCTCTTTCCGCGTAAACTCCGCGATTTCAAGTACTCGTATATAATATTTATTTAAAGATTTCACGGATAAACACGCTTTCGAGATACGAGACAAACTTAACAAGACAGGCGAAACTATATGACGATATAAACGGAGATTTATTTTTCAAGGAGGAGGGGAGGAGGCGCGCGCGAGCCATCATCTCGAGTGAGATGATTCACCGACGATCTTGAAGAAGTTGCGTACATCGACGCATTTATCTCGCTAACTCTGTACATATAACAATTTATTGGGCGAATTTATCGGATAGTTTTAAAGCTATCTTCGATATGGTCTATTATTTTGGCACGAGTTCTCCAAATAGAAGAGGGCCCTATCGCGATATCTACCTGAAATCCAAACATCGACGGTCCTTTGCCAACTAGGGACACGGACTACGTACGCCGAGGACGCGCAAGATTCACGTCTCGGCTGACTAATCTTGGTCCAGGGCCAACCTGCGCCAACCGTAGAGCCGCCTGTGCGTTCCGCGTGCGTTCGTACGTGAACGGACTCGCGACCCTCTTAAAGTTATTTATATCGGAATACGTTCGAGCCCTGTTCGAGATACCAAAGGAACTAACGAACACGAACGTTCGAACGCGTTGGTATGGACCGAGTATGGATCGAGTATGGACCGAGGATAACCAAAGCGAGTGTACACTCGCGATACGAAATAATACGTTTGCGAAAAATAAATTAATTTCAGAGAAACGGTGCTATTGAAAGAAGCTTACGCGCGCGCGCGCGCGCTCTCTCTTTCTCTCTCTCTCTCTCTCTCTCTCTCTCTCTCTCTCTCTCTCTCTCTCTCTCTCTCTCTTTTCTAAGAACGCAAATTGGTATTAAGATGGCGAAACGCGATTCGCCAATGGTTCACAAGTGCCGCGCGAAATGGGAATTAACGATTGTTGCGATTAAACGGGTTAATGAACGAAGGCACGCGATATCGCCACGTTTTACTTCGGTTATTAACCCTTCTTCTAATTACAAAATAGCTTAGTCCGCTCTATCCGAAGGAAAGAATCTAAAGTAGAATCGCGTTCGATCTCGTCTTGCAAAAATTCTCGCTAGAGAAGAGGTATAGGAATGCGTTTAGTTGGAATAACGTCGATGAAGGAACGCGGACGCGCTCTCCGGATACATTAGGTCAAGTATCAGGGCGAAAAAAGGCACTCCTTGTGCATGCTTCGCGCGTAATTAAAAGAGGCTGCGCCTAGTTCCGATTGTTCGTCGTGCGCGAAGCGACGCCACAGAGGGAGGAAAAGAGAATAGAGGGAGAGAGGGAGAGAGAGAGAGAGAGAGAGAAAAGAAAGAAAAAAAGGAGGAGTACACGTAGGTATCCGCGTACGTACACGTATATTTTATTATATATATTCCCGTTGGCCATGCACGTATTACGCCATTGTTCCCCGTAATGGTTGGTCGAAGAGAGCAGGATGTCAACGCTATTACGAATGCACGCGTATCCCAAGCATGAACATAATCCCAACACACAACATTAACCCACTTTTCTTTAATCGCAAAGGCAATCTGCGATCGTTCGAGTTCAACGTCTCGTTTCGAGCTGTTAGTACTTAATTGCATTTTCCTATCCTCCCCCGTAGCCCATCTCTCTTGCCCTCCCTGCGAGCACTTTCATCTCCTTTCTCATCTTTCTTACCACCACCGCCATCACGAAATTTACGACAATAGTTATTATCTATCTCGCGACTTTACGCTCCGAATTAATCTTTGCACACGAGCTCGTACAAGATGTGCAACTTATGTTACGCGTACGTACGTTACGAGATCTTTTTTTGTCCTTCTTCCTTCTTCGACCAAGGACGATTCCCTTTGATCTCTCGGAGAAAAGTCTCGGAGAAAGATCCCGACGAGAATATTACGTACTCGCTCGCCGGCCGAACCTCGATTATCGTCGGAGATTCAAAACGTTCGATACTCGAGTCATTCTATATGCATATACAGCTCTACCTGCACATTACGTAGATATGTATGGACGCCTATAAACTTGAAGGTAAACTATCGAACTAAACGTTCTAACGCTCTGATCTCTGATCGCTAACTCGTCAACCACCAATTTCTATGCCGATTGTTTCTTCCTCGCAACGATGAATAGTTTCAACGATGAATTGGCTGCGATGCTGCTCGAGACTTTTGTCGATATTCTATTCCACTATTGCTTCGAGTTGCGAGAAAGCCCATCACAGACATATATACATATACATATACATATACATATACATATATATATATATATATATATATATATATGCGCGCGTATTAATATGTATTTGTCGATCGATTAATCGCATTAGCGTGACCAAACGATTATACCAACGATTCCCCAACTATCGGTCGTACGTACGTACATACGTTCGTAGAGTTTACGCGTCGGATAGCTGTAAGCTTAAGAGCGAGCATAAAAGGAAGACGGGACAAAGTTTGTTGGGTCGTTTTCGTTCTTGGACAAATGATCTCCCGTGGCGTTGGTACATCTAGCAAGTAAATTGTCTTCATCGGTATTCCGTGAACGGACAGTGCCGAGGGAGAGCCAATTATCCTTATTCATGCGATTCCATGCCACGGCATCTTTTGTCGCGAGATCTCGTATGCACCTGGAATGCCTCTCTTTTTCTCTCTCTCTCTCGCGCGCACGCACGAGAAGAGGCGTCGATGCTGGAAATTAGCCTGCATGAGTCACGCAGCCCCATCCTATTTTCAAGTGCGTTTACGAAATCAATTGCGTGTGTCGGTTACATCCGGCACGACCATATAGAGCTCCTAAATACCTTTTTCGCCACCTCCCGAAGCACACCTTTTCCTACCTCCTCCAGTACAGCGCGACATTCTTACCTACGACTTTTATCCGTCGTCGTTTGGTCGTCACTTGGACTTTTTCAACCATCAACGACTATTTTGACTTTTCGCTTTCTTTTCGTCTAATATTAATTTGATAAATGGCCGATCGAACGATTCATTATACGCACGTCTAAAGATAATCCTAATAAAGGAAAAAGTGTTAAACTGTGAAAGTATATGAGCCGAATATATGAGGCGGTAACGTTCGAATAATTGGATCCGTGTAGGCTAGGCGTCTTCGAGACGCCTCGAAGACGCCTGAAAGACGCCTCGGCGAGAGAGAAGGCAGCCCACTCTGCTCGATCAATTTATTTCCTCTCGCGAAGAGGCTCGCGATGATTAAACTCTGATATCGCTTTCAAACAACAACAACAACAACAACGACGACGACGACGACGACGACGACGACGACGAGAACGACGACGACAAACAAATGGAAGCTTTTGGCTGCCATTGAATTCGATTTTTGCGTCTGTGACAACAATGAAGCCACGTCGAAAGCTATGCTTTGGAAGAAAGAAAAAAAAAAGAAATCTTTTTCTTTCGTACAAGAGATTTTTCATGATAACACGCTTATCACGGTATTACTGTGTACATTTCTATGCTCGAGCGTCGGCATAAATCGTGTCGACGTTCTTAGAACGTTCTGCCACTTGAGAGCGGTCTCGTTAGATCCGAGATGTAATCCGGTATAACGTACGAGATAAGTGTCCTCCTTTTTTTCTTTTTCGAACCCGAAGAAATAGCACTTGACGATCGAGAAACCGCGTGAGGATCGTTTCAAGAACGGCTCGTTAATAGAAAAATGTCTCTTTAATATATTAGAAAAGAAAGGCATTATTAGAAAAAAAAAAAAAGAAAAGAAAAAGCATGAAAGAACGATAAAGTTTTTAATCGATTTCTTCGTAAAAAGAAAAGGAATTTTGATTCGGCTAACCAAAGCCGAAAGAGAGGCTGTTGCAAAGGAAGGCACTGCAGAGTCGACTCCCTGCGCGATCGCGACCACCCATTGCCATTTGCTACCGCTAGGAAGGAAAGCTCGCTAAAAATAGGGGCCCTGCCGACCGTATGCCCCGCTCGCAAAACCGAATGGAGAAACCAAGAAACTGCTCCTCCTGCAACAAGCGTATCGTTGCAGCAAGCGTCTTTTCTTCGAAAATGAACCTTCTTCGATATAGGTAGTACTCGTCTACGAAAGACTTCCTTCTCTTCCGTAGGAGTGTGTTTATTTATATATAACATAGGCACGCATGCACGTATAAGCATGCGGCCAATAAGCAGGAGGCACATAAAACGTAGCACACTCTCGATCGAGAGTTTAAATCGCTAGGAAAATCATTGAAATCGTCGATTTCGTGACGCAACGATCGAACGGATTTACCTAGGATGCAACAGCCGAGACTTTTCGAGTGCTATCTATCAAGACCGGATAGATATATATCTACGACGTAGGAAGGAGTTAAAGTCAATTTTTCGGCGAGTAGTAAAAGACGCGTTTATTGACGTTACGAAAATACACGTAGTCGAGTCGAGGTCGCGCCTCCAATTTGAAAACGTCCGTCCAAATTCGTAACTTTCAAATATAGGAGCAATAGTTGGAGCAACGTTTACGGCTATACGATTATTCTTCATAATTACAACTTTGATAATTGAGATATTCTAATCGATAACGAGAAGAGCGATTCGTTTGTCGTCGGATTTTCCCCTCTTCGTCGTTAGCCGAAGCATCGTTATCAGGGATTGTTTTATAAAGCGGTCATTTTCAAATACCATGCGAATAATAATACGCAAGAGTTAACGAGCCGTTCCCGTGTCGTTGTTAATGACCGCACTAATTTAGCGATTACGCGTGGATCGATCGAGAAATTCAGGCGCGATATGAAATAACCTTCTTCGATGGCACAACGGTTATTGTTTAACTAATACAGAATATGAACCATCGTTAATCAAATTACCTATTATTTTATCCGATATTCGTTCGATCGAATCGCGTCTCGTTAGAATTCTCTCTGTTCCTCTTGGATTATAAATTACGATCGCTATCGATAGGAGGAAGCGTCAAATCTTTCCCCGAGACGTCAATGAATCCTAATCGATTCTAATATTTTAACGGCGTCGCTAGCGCGTTCCCCTATTAAATTCTTGACATTTCTGCCGTTACGAATAATCCTTTATATATATTCGTATCTATTCTCGAATATATTACGAGTTATAAACTTTCCAACGTACTCGATCGAACGAGTAGCTACGGATTAAATATAGATGAATATGCATAAATATGAATTTGTCCGTATGCGACGGCGGACTGGGTTGACGCGACGTTAAACAATGTTTCTGCGACGAAGCCAAAATGAAAGCGGTGCGAAATCCGGACTGCGCGAGTTGGTAGGCGAGGCGAGATAAATCAGGAAGAACGCGTCATCCTAATGTAATGATATCGCTCGTATCTCGGACACCTCCGGATGATATTCGATTTGAGCTTTCGCGAGCGAGAAGCTGCGAGAAGCCGAGAAGAGGTGGCCATTCACCCCGGCAGTCTCAGAATAACTGCATACCTATTTGCCCGGGGTAAAGCAGTCAGTGGTGCACACGCAAAATTATTTCCCTAGGAACCTCCCTAAAATCGCAAACGCCTAACTCGCGCTGTACGATTTTCTTAGAAATATCATCCTTTACCCTCGCGAAACGGCCAACAACTATCGCATATATCGATTAACGAGGAGTCATTATTATATAGGAGAATACGATCGTAAAACTTGCTCGAGGCATCATAGCTTTTCCGTAACATATATGTGCGCGCACATACATATGTATGCGTATACATATATATACATGTATATATGTATGCATTTGAATTCGTCGAGTACTAGGATAAAGTTGCTCTACGTTAGGCATTAGAAAGGATGACACTGACAAAGTTGAAAGTCACTGTCAGTTCGAGTAGACATTATTTGTGATACATTGAAAAGGAGCGAACCAAGTCGAGACGGCGTGGAATTTCCGGGTTGCGTTTGAGCTAACGCAGCGCTCTTTTCGAAAAAGCTTTCGACCGAAAGCGACTTGTCGTCGAAGATAGCACGACGAAAAGCACCTGGGATATTTTTATCGGGGACCGCTTAGAATACGTCGAAAGTTATAGAACCGAGTCTTAGCAAAGCAGATAAAAAAAGATATCAGAATGCTTCGAAAAGCTTAAAGTTGAGAGACTCTGTGAAAGGGACACGAATATGGTAAGCTTCTCCGATAACACTCGCGACTAACAACGCGTGGATATAGATCGTACGGATCTAACCTTCGATTTGGAAACGTCAAGAATTGGAAACGTGAATGGTGCCAATTTTTTTTTTATCATTCGATTTCTACCATATTCTTTCGACCTCATCGATCATTCGTCTTATTTCTAATTCGAAGAAGGTTATTATTTTTTCTTCGACCATCTATTATAGCAACTGTCTGTCTAGATACATGCAAGCATACGTGTATCAAGGATCTTTAAAAGTGATGCAGCTGTCGGTTCTTTGTCGCATAAGGTCGTCGATTATCGTGCACGCAAGAATTATGTCGAGCGTTACTTGCCCTGGAAGATCGCTGACGTCGCGCTTTCGTGGAAGTTATTTTCAAGACAAGAGGCTTGGCACTATCGAGTGCTATACGCGAAACACATTCAACAGTGGAAAGAAGAAAAAGAAGATATGACATTTCATCGTAACCACTGCATTTTTTAAAGAACTTTTTCTCTCTCTCTCTCTCTCTCTCTCTCTCTCTCTCTCTGATTGAGAAGCAGTATTCTGGAAAAATTAATCCGGTGAAACATCGAATCTCTCTTTGCTTATCTTCTTCATCCCTTTCCATTTTTCAATAATAATTCTTTCGAGGGCATTGCTCTTCTTATTTATCAAAGATTCTCCACGCGACCCAATTTTGAAGACGGCTTCAAAATCTTCTCGAGAAAACATATTTTAGGGCATATTATGTGAAAACGGGCATTAATGAAAACAATTAAAATTCTCTTTCAAGATCGGTTCTTCGATTTCACCTTTAATACAGCGTTCCATTTCTTCCCTTCGAATGGCGAACACAACTTGAGAAATACGAAACTCTCGTGGTTTCTACTTGCAAAGTTTCATTCGGCCTCGTCTTGCGTCGTGGAAAGTTCGAAGGCTTCCATCTCTCTCTCTCTTTCTCTCTCTCTCTCTCTCTCTCTCTCTCTCTCTCTCTCGCTCTCGCGGACTCCTCTCGTTCGCCTCGACGAGATTCTTAAACGTTTGCGTCCGTCGCACGGAATACTAAGGGCCGCCGCATCCGCCGCACTTCCCTTTAGATTCTCGCACATTCATTCGGTAGCTTTGTGCATTGCACGCGCACTGCCGCGGCTTTATCTTTCCCTTCTCCATCGTTCCTAACAGGCAGTCTTTCTCTCTCTCTCTCTCTCTCTAACGTGCTGCTTCGTGATTATCGTCTCCGTCTCTCGAATCTTCTCCTTCTTCTTTAGCATCTTCCTTCGCGATAAGGGAAATTTCTTTCGTAAGAAAGCTGCCAGAGGAATAGATATTTATAGCGCTTGAAGCGAAAATTAGGATAGAAAGGATGTCAAACTCGATCGATGTCGAGTCGTGGCATCGCGCAACCTAAATACGTATATATAGTGATTATAAACGGAGAATTTTTTTATACGACCATGCATCGACCCAACAGACAGATATACTCTTTTAAATTCCGTAGGTGCTTTTATCTCTTATCGATATAATCTCTTTCTATGTCATTCTCAAATATTCGGGAACGAGTACATGAGCACGTACGTGCATAGACGTTTAACAAGATGTTTTATATATCACGCGTAAAACCAGCATATTTGTCCAACCAGAGGTAATAATGGAGGTAATCGGAGTTACGTTTCATCCACCTTAGCACTTACGCGTGCTTATATATCAAAGAATATACAGTCGAGTGTGCAGATCTAACGTTCTATACGTGGTGATTTAGAAAGGAACAAATAGATGCGATAAAATTCGAAGAGAATACCTCGATCGACATAAGGGAAAATCCCGGCATCTCCATCTCCGAAAAAATCTTCTATTATTGGATCGGGATAGTACCTAATAATAATATAGGATCTTACGTCGATGACATCTTACGTTTCAAGAATCACTTTTTTAAGATATACCTTACGTCGTATATATCCCTTCTTTGATCCCTTTTTTCTTTTACTTTTTAGCAAAAATCGAATTACCTTTGCTCGAGTACGCCGTAATGGAGAATCCACGTCGCGGTAATTCAAAGTCATAAAATAGAATAGTAATGCACTTTTACGTTTTTCTCCTAACGGTAGAACGATGGACGTCGGCTATATTTTTTTTTTTTTTTGTTTTTTTTTTTTTTTTTTTTGTTAAAAAGAAAGAAAAAATCTACGATAAAATGCGGAAAATGTGTTTTGAAAAAAGAAGAAGGAAAATGTAGACGAGCGGAGGCTTTTAAAAAAATTGCAGGTCGAGCGCCAAGCAAATCGAATGCGTGACCATAACAAATTTAAAGGTAAACCTAGGAAAGGAACTTTTGGATCACCGTGTACATGGACGACACTCGCTGATAGATGTAACGAGACCGTTTCCCTCTCTCGTTCTCTTCGGAGTGGCAAATGTGCGTTAATTCTTGTTAACGGTTAGGAGTCGCGCTTTCATTCCGCAAGGCAAACACGTTGTGCGCGAAACGCTTTTATAGAGAGATAGAGATAGAGAGAGAGAGAGAGAGAGAGAGAGGGAGAGCGAGAGAGCTTGGCGAGAACGCCGATGTAGAAACACGAGAACGAGCGATTGGAGAGATACAGAAAAAGAAAATCCTATAAAGTAAAGAGGTTTTTTTCCTCGTTCCGTTGCACCGTCGAAGGATCCCCAAAAACGCGAAGCTTTTAGAGCTCGTTGCAGCACCAGCATTTCGTTCTTTTTCTCTTTCTTTTCCATTTATTTATTTATTTTTTCTCCCCCTTTTTTCTTCCCCAGCGTGTTTACTCCATCCACAAAGTTACATCCGGTATTTTTCGATTTTCGACGGTTAATCGAAATTTCGTTGAGAAACATCGAACATGACGTAAAGTCGATACTACTTTACTCGAAGGAAAATCTCTCGCTTTTTTGCAATAAATACTCGGCAGATATATTTTCGATGGTATCGAAAAAGTTAATGACGATATATTTATAAATAACGTTTTGTAATCATCAGACAGAGTGAGTTGTTAAGAAAATAAGGAAGAACGTAGGGAAGACGCCTTCGTTGAAAAGTTGCACGGCTAGAAAAATCTAAGGTAGTAGAATGGGTACGGTCGGATATAATCTCCTCAGACGATAATAATCGAATGCGCGGAGAAAGGAGAAATAAATATACCGTCGAACCGGGGAAATTGCTCGGCAAACGGACAATAACCGGAAATCGTTCGATTCATTCGCGGACGGGCAGTCTGCTTTTCACGGCAGGATGCTATGACCAGTTTTAAAGTCGATAATGAAACCAGCGCCCAGTCTCTTTTTCAGGAAAATCCGTTCGTGTAGAGCGCAGAAACATACCGGCTGTACACGGTATGTATATCTCTACGTATTATACCATGGTATAATGTATACCCGTGGACGTTCGCGCCGACAGCTCGTTATATGTAATTACATCGCGAGCAACGCGGTAGTTTAGTCGATGATGACCGAGGAGGAGGAGGAGGAAGAGACACGTTCACACGTTTTTCCTCAACGAAGCGACACGGTTTTTCCATTTTTCCTATCTCTTCTTTCAGGAACCATGCGTTTCCACGTACCAGAGCGCAAACCTTCATTATTTATGGTTTCTATAAATATTGGCTGAATCATTAGAGACGGTTCAGGGTTCACTGGAACAATGACGTCATTGGGTGAGACGTGGTTCAAGACAACTCGTAGCGCACTCGTCGTCGCTCAAGTGCCTTTCGTCTCTCTCACTGGTCTTAACCGGACTATCTCTCATCTTTACTTGCTTTCCCCTCGCACTCCCATCTTTTCCGACTTTTTTTTCCGTTCTTTGTCTTTGCTCCTTACGGCGTCTCCTTCGTACGTGCGAGCCCCGGCGCGATGGCTAACTCGACAAGAATGTTTATGGTTAAGCCAGATGTCTCGCGCTGGCATTGACGCATCGCCCTTTTCTCTCCTTCCCCTCCCCTCTCCCCCCCCCACTCTCTCTCTCTCTCTCTCTCTCTCTCTCTCTCTCTCTCTCTCTCTCTCTCTCTCTCTCTCCACTATCCACTTTTCGTAGTCGAAAAACCAAGGCCGCGCCGGGCTACAA
Source organism: Vespa mandarinia (assembly GCF_050613455.1). Lineage (NCBI taxonomy): Eukaryota > Metazoa > Arthropoda > Insecta > Hymenoptera > Vespidae > Vespa > Vespa mandarinia. The sequence continues at coordinate 126,924 of NC_140831.1, forward strand.
AATTAAGAGAAATTAGCCTTCGTCGTGTCGGCTAAACGCGCGACGAAGAATTGTCAACGATAAGTTCGATCAGAAAGGATAGGACCTATCGACCTATTATTATAATACGCTGCGTTCGTACCTTTTGCTATACATATACGCACGCGCACGCACACACACACACACACACACACATATACATTTAATGAAAGCGCAGGTCTCTATACGGCCGGGTAATATATCCGTACTATATCCCATTATCCAATGGATGTATTAAATGGTGAAACACGTTTGCGTCCGTCTAGCGAGTAATGCGAACGGATGCCCAAAGGGGGGGACGGCTTGACAAGCATCTCGCTGTTTCTCCATTACGTCTGGAATTTGATTCGAGCTTGCAATAACATTCCGCCGGGCTGATATAAAGCTCGACTTCCCTGACAGTTCGAACCGCGACGAATATCGACGGGTTAAGACGTTCCTCTTAATTCCAATATCCGATTTAAAGATAAACTCTTTGTAATCGACCTTTCTTCCTTCCTCCAACGGAGGAGGATTATATTTTTAAGGCGTATCTTTTTCTGATATAACCTTTATCGAAGCGATCCTGTTGAAAACGTATATATGAAATAAAAAAAGAAAGAAAATTATAATGTCGGCTATTAAAAAGGGATAAAAAGTTCCTCGAGCGATACGTTCAAGCATATTCCAAGCGATAAACGGAAAAGGAAAAAGAGCAAGTCGTTGAGAAATGGCACACGATCTATAATAGATTACGGACAAATGCAGGTTTATGGAACGAACAGGTGTGACTCTCTTCGGTGAGGAAAGTAGGCGATACAGAGTTGGTAAATCAATCGCGAGATATAGCCCGTCGCACATATTTTATTCTGATGCCTTTTAAGAAGGATGACCGATTTGCATTGTCTTTTTCAATGAAGGTAGACGCGGTACGTCGTAAACATCGTCGGAAATAAGATCGACGCTTCGCTCCTATTCGTTCTATTAATATCGTACGACGAAGAGAGACCCCCGAGTCTCTTGAGGAGTCCGGAGAATCGAAAGAAAAATAATCGGCGATTTATTGAAATAACGCGCGAGATGAAAGGGGAAGAAGTTTATTAATTTTCCCGCCCCGACACCCGTTCATAACCGTTTATTATTAAAGGTAAAGGTAAAAGTCGTACGCGTCTAAAGATCATTTTTATTAAAAATTAACCTAAACGCAATGATTTTTTCTTCGATGCGTCGTCGAGAAAAAAAGGAAAAAAGGAAGAAAAACAAATGCCAAGAACGATTCGTCGTTTAATGCAACCCCATCCCCTCCCCGCCCTCTCTCTCTCTCTCTCTCTCTCTCTCTCTCTCTCTCTAAACTCTTTTAACCAAAGAAACTCCGCTAAAATCGCTACCAAGTGCGATAAAGGAGAGCAATTTTAATCGAAGATACGGATCGGATTACGGATGAGATATGGAGTCGATTGAAATAACTAATAAAGAATATCCCGAGGGATATGTCTCGAAGGAGATAAATTCTATCCATTGGGTATGGAGAAAAGCTTAGGTATATCATATTTTAAGCAAGGAAGCAATATCTACGGAGTCGAGATGCCATTCCGATTCTCGTTTGTCTGCCACTGTCCAATATCGACGGAATATTTAACGAGCTCAAGGGAGGAGCATTTTCTGCATGTCAGTCACGTGCCTGTCCAACATCCGGTCATAGCTTCCTGCCGGTGCGCGTCTCCTTCAGGATTGGCGCCTATTTTTGTATTTCTCGTTCGATCGTCGAGACGTACAAAGAAGATGTTTTCTCACGGTGAGTTCGCTACGTCGGATACATATATTCGATTTATATCAGGGTATAATAATCGTGATCGCCTTTGGTAATCCGGTTTTAATCGATTCTCGTCCCTTCCCACGCGACAAACGAGATTTTAACGTGCGTGTCCGCCGCAGAAATTCCACGACGCGAGCTAACATCGATTGGATAGATCGATTTTTACGGTCTAGCTCGATAACTTGTAATATTCGAAGAAAAAGAACAGTGATTGTTCTTCGCTTTTAAAATCTATTGAAAATTTATTGAAAAATTCGCGCGTCTACGTATTCGCGAAAGCTTTTTCAAAAGCAAAAGTCCCCCAACGTATGTAGAGAAAATATATAGGAAAGAACTGAACAGACCCTTTGTTTAATTCTTCTCTTTGGTAATTGCTGCTCCGTCATTAAGGTAAAATCGTTTATCTCGGCAGCAGCCGAGAAACAAAAAATTCACCGGCCGTCGTCTATCTCAATGACCCATATTTTTCGTTTCGTACATCGCGCTTTCGCGATACTTTTACGTACGCCGCCGCGACGATATCGTTTAACCTCCTATATTATAAAACACGTTTATTGACTAAATATCGCTCGACGATAACGATGCCAACGAGGTCGTCTCTTTGTTATATCGCACGACAATCCATATCGCTTCGTGGATTTCTTTAAAAATATGCATATATTTAGAAATTATCATCCTACCCAAGAGTTCGTTTACGAATAAGGAGAGTATATGTATTTGCCGAACGGCTCGGAATCGCCGTATTCAAACGCCATAGCGCCCCAATCGTATTTTCAAATTACAAACTTTTTTCCTCCTCCTTCTCCTATACCAATCGACATAGGGAAGAAACATATTTCGTTTGCCCTTATTAAATCGTACGATTCTTGCACAAAGGATACGCGTTAATAATACGCGTAATACTACGAGAGAATACGCGTAGCAGGGTGAAAGCGTGGAAAAAAGAAAGAAAGAAAGAAAGAAAGAAAGAAAGAAAGAAAGAAAGAAAGAAAAAAAAAAAAACGAGAGAAAAAAGGATTCGGTCGATATCGCGTATTACAAAATATAAAACGCACGTTCGAGACGTCGATGCCCAAATACGGTGAGGTATATAATCGACGGAGCATAACTTCGAGTTGAGTCTCCGTACGTACGCACGCACGCATGTAAGTAACTACGGCAGGCAGATTGTGAAATTTTCTCACCTGATTTTCGAAACGACTTCTTTTCGACTTTTCGACGATCCCCGATATTACGATCTCCAAAATCCTCTTGAATTTTCACTTTCGCGGGACAAAGCGATCCTCGAATGAACACTTTCGAATAGTCCTCGAATATCGATGACGAACCGAGCGTAAAAAATGCTTTAACGCGGTTGCAACAGATATCGCCATTTTACAGGTACGTCGTAGACGGCTCTCGCGATCGTTGCGTCATCTATCAAGGGACGCCAAACTTTATGAACCATAAGATGGTACACTTAACCATTTAAGAATGAAAAAACGTTTCGTCGAGAACGTTTGTTCGTAATTTACGTTGTCGTAATTACGACAGATAGAAAAGAATCAATAATTTCTCACGGGAAAACGTCAACTTTGCTCCTATTCGATATTTGCTTATATTCGATTCGATTCGATTCGATTCGATGTGGCACGACGCGATACGATTCAACGTCGGAAGGACATTTTCTTTTTCTTAAGCTCAGAGGATAAAATCAAGGGATTACTTTGATCGGTATATCAAAGTAAAAGTTAAAATATTTGAACAAAGTCGAGAAATAATTTTAGTTGAAAATGGATAAACGGACGTTACCCGTGCTAGTTAGCTCGATCTATCATATCGTAACTCCATCTATCGGAACTATCCAACTATCGGAACGAGATGGCGTTGACTTCGTTCATCGTGTTCCGCGCGCTTTCATTATAGCCGGTGCCTTAGCACTTTCCTGTCGTTTACTTTCTCTTAATCTCGTTAAAGATATCATTAAAAGTTGCAAAGATGGGCGTGACGGTGTAAGTTTATCGCATTCCACGAATATTATTTGCACCTTGTGTCCTTCATTATTCCATATGTTTCCTTGTAACGTTCGTCGCCTTGTGTTTTACGTTAAGTTTCTTCTTTCTTAGAGGTTAGGTCGCCATAATATGTTTACGAAAATCGATTTTTCTAGAATTTTATTGTAACTCGAGCTTAACGAGTCGCTACAATAATTTTCTATCCTATATAAATATTACGGCGTTCGTTTACGGTAACAAACTTTTCGCTTGCGTTCTCAGACTGCAGCAGTTTCCAATGACGGAAAATAGAACAGGCCCGCAGACGATAGAGTTTCTGACGAAAAGGATAGTTGCTCTTGGAGCCGTACAATCTGGACAATTTCTCGTCGATTGTGAAACTTACATGTCGGTTCCGCAATTGGGTAAGTCTTTTACATTATATTACAAATTTCCGAATTCAACCGATCGCCCGCCTAATATGCCGGACAATGTGGTACAAATTTTAGCGTCCAGATGTCGGCGCGTTTCGTATATAATATTAACATTTTCGAAGCGACAAAAGGACAAGTGATGATCACATAAATGACATCGTCGACAAAATTCTTTATTAATGTGATTATTAATGAGACGTTCTATTCGAGTGCAACGAGTCAACGCCATCATTTCTATAATTATCTACAACTCCGTAAAAGAAAAAAGTCGTAAAGTTGGTATATGTGGCGATAGAATTTCAGATAATAATATTTTTGTATATATTTATATTGTACAACCTGTGTATACTCGGCGTCCTCGTCACGTTAAAAACTTACGAATACAAAGTCCGAAATATTTCTGACAAGGCACTTTCATCGTCACCTTGTCTAATCGAAGTATGAATGTACAAAATATGTCCATTAGGATTGGATATTTTCAGGTAATGAGCGAACGAAATTCCGAACAATACTCGCTATTATCTACGAGTGTTAAAACGGGGAAATTAATAAGGAATGAATTGGAAAATCCGTTATTCCGTTACGTTAAACTGTCGTCATTTGTCAAGGTTAAAGAAAAAGAAGATAATATCCGTGTTATTTTTGTTTCTTCTTATTTTGGCATTTATAATATGTGTATATGATTTCTCTATAGAAATACGTAATATCTTGGTTCCGCTTGGTTAGCGATCGTATATCCAGCTTTATCATTCATTAACGAAATTAATGATCTTTTAGAGAAAACTTTCTAACTAAATTCTCGCTTAAGTACATTATTTTATACCTAACATAGATAAACGCATATCTTTTACCGTAACGATTTTAGAAGGGTCTCCGACGTTCGCCAAGATCGACTATTATTTTTCTTTTATCTATTATTTCTCTTCTCCCTCTTCTTTTCCGTTTCAAGATACGATTTAACAAATCCAATTCTCATTTCTAGTAATATCATCGATGCCATCGTTCCTTGTTCTTTCTTAAACTCCAACGAGATTCTAATAAGATTCGAAACAGAAAAAAGTATTTCCAAAAGTATGTACAAAACGAAAGAAAAAAGGCATCGATCGAAGAAAATATCAGCCACGCGTTGGAGACACCTTCTAATTCGATGATCGGAGTTAAAGCTCGCTTATACTTTGAATGCTCGCACACAGTCTTATTTCCATCGAAATGTGTGTGTGTGTGTGTGTGTGTGTGTGTGTATGCATATATATATACATATGTGCATATATATATATATATATATATATATATATATATATATATACGCACACATGTTGCAATCTTTCACTGTGATATATTCCTGTGTTTTCTTTTATCCCTTTTTCGTAGATTAAACGTTTACTCTATCGAGGTACAAACAAACTACACCTAGGCGTCATTACAAAAATATTAAATCTAGCAAGCGAAGCTACCCTTTTTAGAAGTAGGATTTTATATATTTTTTTTCTTTTCTTTTTCATCGTTTTGGAAAATACCTTGTCGGACATTTTTTTTTCTTTCTTTCTTTCTTTTCTTTTTGTTTTTTCTGCTGTAGTTTTTTTTCTTTTTTTTCTTGTCTCTGACACATCTCATAGATGCACAAATTTATATATTTATATGTATATGTATATGTATATGTATATAATCACGTATATATGTGTTTAGACGGCCAGCGCTCTTTCTCTATATAATGTTTATTGTCGATTATTTCTCTTTGTTATCTTATTGTCACCGAGTTACTTTTGGAGTCGCTCTTTATCTCTTTCGAACTGATCTCTTCGTAAAGACGTTTCGAGTTTTAGAATACGCTTGAGTAACGCGCGATCGTTTGTATAGCTTGTTTCTTCTATCCGATAAGCTAATCTTCGTCGGCACCTATTTCGATTATTCGATGGCGTGCATTTTCAAGCGAGTTTCATTACTAGAAAGTGACTTGTAAATAACGTCGTTAACTTTACGGCGCGTACACATAATGTAGCCCGTGTATGTATATACGTATGTATCTCTATGTATAATACATAAATGGATGCGTACAAAGGGGCGCGAAACTTGTTACGACGCCTATAATATCCCCGACTAATTTACATTCTCTATGTGTGCGGTAATACGACGCTTTGTTTCCGAATCAAACTCTATCGTACCGCCAGGTATTACAATAAACCTTCAATTCACAAAAGTGCACAGTGCAGATATTTTTTATGTATAATTATATATGTACGCACGTGTATATACTCTCTCTCTCTCTCTCTCTGTGGTGTGTGTGTATTTATTTCTTTTTTTATTCCTTTATCAGGCTCGACATTGACTACGGGAAAGAAGTAATACTCTCGCTTTAAATTACGCAATAGTCCCTCCGAAATGTCCGCAAATCGTGCCTTTGACACGAATAAGAATTATTATTGGTACGGCGCAAAGAATGCTAAAGAACGGGATGGTCGAAAATTCGTATGTACACAATCTGTATATATAGAACTCTAAAGTCGATTATCTTAAGCTACGCGTGCACTCGTTTAACGAGCATTGCACTGCGCTATATCTTAATCATAATAGAAATTTTATTCGATACTACGTCCAAGCCCTTCAGCATTGTAGGATATTTAATGTAGTTTTATATTATCATCTTTTGTCTTTTTCTTACCCTTAAGTAAACACAGTGACTTAACACCCTGCAAATTTTACTCGACGAGATATGTTTGCTCGGAGAGATCGTTATTTTTTTTTTTTTTTTTTTTTTTTTATACAGATATACATGCGTCAATCTTTTCGAATCGATTATTCCCTTCGTATTCCACTCGATCGAGAGAGAGAGAGAGAGAGAGAGAGAGAGAGAGAGAGAGAAAGTCTCTCTTGATCGAGGGCAATTTCTTTCGATAAGTTAGCGATATGTTTTTGCTTCGAGTTATTCACTGTGCCCGTATCGGTCAGACGACGCGCCCGATAGATTTCAAAATCGTTTTTGCAATTGGTCGGACGCGCAACCCTCTATAGATATCAAATCGTTCAAAATTTCAAATCGATTCGAGTTTTATCTACAAAAGCACCGTTAGTATATATCATTTCCGATAAGTATTTTTATTAATTAGTTTATAAGTACGCGATATCGTAATACGCGCTTCACAGACTTCCATTTCGTTAGAATATTGGATATGGCAAGGATATGACTTATATACTTGGATGTGTGTGTGTGTATGTGTGTAGATATAAATGATTACGGAAGTATAAGAAGTTTTACTCGACGACCGCAAGGAGAAGGACAACGCGATATATTCTATCGTATCCGACGAGTGAGTAAGGAAGCATCGAAATCCTTCTTTTTTTTTTTCTTTATATTATCATTGTATCTCTTCTCTGTCGTAGAACAATGAAATATTTTTCCTTGTTTCGAAGACTAGGCCTTTGATCACGATTGCCGACTCCTCTTTGCGTAGCGCAACGTCGGTCGTATATTGTTTTTCTTTTTTTTTTTTTTTTTTTTTTTTTTTTTTTTTCATTTGTGTTCTTTTTTCTACAGACTATATAAAAATATCAAATACAGATATCATTCTCTTTCTAACCTTCTTCTCGCAGTTAATCTCTCGGAAGGTTTTGTTCACATTGCACAACAATCTTTAGTTCCGAGTTGACAAAATCTTATAAAAATATTATATCGTTAAATGGCAGCTAAACGTAGGTAGACTTTTAGAAGAAAGTAAACATTAGGCTTATCGACTCTTTCTCTCTCTCTCTCTCTCCGTCGATGGAAATTACAGTTGAAGGATAAGTCGTATATATCCTATATAGGTACGTACTTGCATACGCACTAGTTTAGAAAATTTGATTATTCGAGTCCTAAACCTAGAGATCAAACGAATTTGGCAACGATCGATATAATGCGTGTATGCGTATGTGTATATGCGTATTTATATATTGTCGATAAATTTTGTTTACTTCTTGCTCCCACCCTCGTGCGAATACACGTATGTACATGAGTGGGCTGATATCGCATATATATTATATACAATACTCCGTTATGCGATATAGATGTAAGAAAGATAACAAGTATACAGACAAGTATGCATCTATCTACAGATATTGTCGCAATTAAGTCATTGACTCGTAAAACGAGTCGCGAGGATAAGATCCGAGCATTCTCTTTTTCATCGGTAATAACGCGTGCCTTTTTGCACCTTATAGTTAATTAACATGTATTTTCTCTAATAAAGCCAGGCAACGCGATTACGTTCGTTTCTATTAAGCTAATACTCTCTTGTAAAAATTGATTGTAAATAGAAAGATTCTTATAATTGGGCAGAAATCGTCCGATCGTATTGAAACGAAAATACGAAATTTATACGAGTCCTAATTATTATCGATTTAATATCGTCTATCCTTTTTTCTTTTTCTCTTTTATTCCATCGATAGATTCGGTCTAGGAAGAATCTGTTCGCGCGATTCGTCAAATTTATTTCCTAAGAATATTTCCATTTTTAAATTATCTCTATCCTTTATATACATTATTCGCGCGTGTGTTAAGATATACGCACGTGGTAGGTAGACGAGATTTTTAAGTATTGTCGTCTTAGCGTAATATTGTCGCGTTTTTCGAGAAAGGCACGATGCATGGAAGTTCTGCCTTTTGTTCTACCGCAAATCTCTTTTTAGGTGTGTGTGTGTGTGTGTGTGTGTGTGTGTGTGTGTGTGTGTGTGTGCACGCATATGTATGCATGAAAAAAGAAAAGAAGAAGAAAGTGAAACCGCGAGCTTTAAGAAAATCACTATTAAACGAGGAAAAAAGAGGATGAAGATGTGATAGATAGTAATTATCGCTAAGCGTTTTCTCGCGAATCTTTCGTAACGGTATCGTAAGTAACTTATATGAGCCAACGTTGCAGAGGAAACGTCTAACGAATGAAAATAAGAGATATTTTCGATGCTTCTCGTTCGCATTTGATATGATCACAAATAACATGTTTTGTAATAAATAAAAGCTACGGTATCCTTTCCAAAGGTTCTACACTCTCTCTCATAGTGCACCTGTCCCGGCTCGTAACGGCCTCCCCGAGGATATCTTTCCATTCTCGCCAAGTTTCTACAAAATTTCAAATAGTCGTCGTCCTCGTGCGAAGGATCGTCCACCGGGAGGTCTCGTACCCTTCTACGATGACGATAAACGTCGGCCGGTCTGTCATCCCTCGAACGCGTTCTCGTTTTTGGTAAGGAGGACACGCTTGAATTTCCTATTCTCTCCTCGATCTCGAAATCCGTTAAATCCTGAAGACTCTTCGGGTATCCGCGTAGTTCCTCCAGGGAGTTATAAGGCTGATCCTTGAAATTAATGGTCCTGCTACGTCTAGTCGGAAGGGTCGAACAGTATGGTCGTTTCCTCTCGGCTCTCCGGTAACCGATGCCATTTCTCAGGATCGGCTTAGCACCGTTTACATTTCTCAATGGGCCTTGGTCCTTCCATGGGCCGTAGGACCGATCATCATCGCGATAGTAGTTACTTCTATTGGCTCTACGAGCCAATTGCATCTCGGTGGTGGAACGTACGCGTTCGTTCGTTCGATTTGATTCTCTCGAAATGAACGTCTCCCTGCGACGATCTTTATTAGCAACGCAAGTTATTCCGTCGTAACATCGATCCTGCTCGAGAATTTTCGTTTTACCATAAATTCCATTCTTGTGTGTTCCCCCGTTGATTTTGTTCGAGGATAGAACGTTGTCGTTCGGGTAACGAGTTGTTTCGTAGGGGCTTAATCTTTGAACGGGCGATCCGAGAAATCCACGGGATTGCATGAAATTCTCCACGTTTTTACCTATCCTATTGGTTTTCTCGGCGAAAATGCCACAATACTCGGACAAGGAACGATGACTACCTCTGGATATACCACGAACAGAGTTATTAGTCGTCGATGGTCCTGCCGATGATGATAGAGTAGCTTGTTGTTCGGCACTGTATATCTCCCGAGGATCGTGCTCGTTCGGATAAGCACCGCTCGGTAAAGGCTTGTTCGCCTTTTCGAGATTCGACAGACCTCCCGTCAAGGAGGCCTTATACTACCGTGCCTGTGCGTAATCCGGATTCATCTCGTCCAATTGTTTGCCCTTCGTTTCTGGGACGCAATAAACGACGAAACAAAGTCCGCAGACGGCCATTGCCGCGTAAAACCAAAAGGCTCCGTGTAATCCGAGAACCTAAGAACAACCGGACAACGGAAAAAAACATATGAACTTACTTACTATTCGGACTTACTAAAAGAAGAAATGCGTTTTTATATATTTTCTGAAGGAAAGGGAATAAGTGAAAGAAATGACAAATCGACTCACTTGCTGAAAATCCATAAAGAGTTTGATGCCGCAGAAGGCGCAAAAGTAGCTGAAGCTGGTACTGATGCTGGACCCGATACCGCGATACTCGAGCGGGAAAAGTTCGCCAATCAATAGCCAGGAAATTGGCGATATGCCCAGGGCTAGGGCGGTCGTGAAGACCAGTACACAGAGCAACGGTATCCAGTCGTGTTCGCCGGTAGGCACCGGGGAATCGGAATAGCCCAGATTTTGGGTTTGGGACACGTAATAGGCGTAACTACCAAAACCGGCCAACGCTAACGACATGAGAACGGTACTGGCAATCAGGAGCGGTAATCTGCCGACTATGTCGATTAGGAAACCCGACAACAAGGATGCCAATAATTGGACGAATCCAATCGCTATTGTTGCTCCGTGAGGATTCATTCCGCCCAATGTCTGACGGAATATGATGACGGCGTAATAATTGAACGCATTCGCTCCGGAAAATCTTTGAAAGAACATCAGTCCGCAAGTTATGGCGATCGGCTTGTAAAGTCGTGGCGTCAGCATGCTGCTCTTCAGTCCGTACTGCTTCGCCCTGGACGCCAGTATGTTAGTCTTGATCACCTGCGAAACCGCGTTGTCAGATCATCGAAAACGTTGAAAGAATGTTACTTTTTTTTTTTTTTTTTCTTTTTCTTTTTTTTCCCCTCCCCCATGTACGACCCTCGTCCTAAGGCAGCGTATTATTATTGTTTCGTAAAGCGTACGAGCGAAATCGATCATTTTTTCGTGATAAAAAAGTCAGTAGAAAAAAAAATGTTAGTTGAAAAGGCACCTGTAGCTCGTGTCTTATGTCAACTTGTTCGCCTCGTAACCACTGCAGGCTGCTCGCTGCCTCCTCGTCCTTTCCATTTAAAACGAGATACGACGGTGTTTCGGGTATAAAGAGCGTTCCCAAAAAGAGCATCGACGGTGCGACGGCCACCAAGAGTGCGCTCTGTCGCCAATTCAAATACGTTCCGGCTATGTAAGAGAGCAAGACGCCGACGTGACCCAGCACCTTTAACATCGCCGACAGGCATCCTCTGATGCCTGGCATCGAGATTTCCGAAATGTATACCTATAAAAAACGAACAAACGGGAACGTCAGTTTTATTCTTTTCTTTTTCTTCCTTCTATCGTACCACCTTCCAACTTTGACCGTAACGTTTTCGTTTAATTGAGATTGATAAGAAATGATCGAATTGTATTTTAACGTAATTCAATGGACATTCGGAAAATCCTCGGATTTTGTTTAGATCACTTACTTGGGCGACCATCGTAATAACGGAACAAAAGAGTCCACCGAGGAAACTCGTACAATAGACGACTTCTACGCAGGGTGCAACGCCCGTAAGTATCCATGCGGCAGCCAAGGGTAAGGACGTGACACGTAGGGCTACGCGTCGGCCTCTCCTCATTATCCAATTACCGATCATGGCGCCGCACCAAGCGCCCAACATCGACAAGGACGCGACCCATGAAGCCTCCTGCGTCGTCACCGAGAAAACCGTCCTGCGGAATGTCGAAAAAAATATTAGTAAAATATAAGGTGGTGCTCGTTTTTAATATCGATTTATCGCCTGTCGCTCATTCGTTCCATCCTTTTCTTCTTTTTTTCTTCTCGCCGTAAAAGCCTTTCGAAACGAGCATCGCAGATCTGTCCGATTTCGTTACGCAAAGTTCGCTCGAATACACGAATGAAACTCGATAAGAGGTTCCCATTTCCGATGGGAAAATAGAGAAATTTGCTGATTCCGAGGATCGAATCGAGGGCGGCTACGCATTCGTGTACGCTTAGGACACGAATGCGCCATTAAGTGCACAAGTGACAGCGCCAGTCAAATTGATATTTATGCCAATAACACACGGCGAATGCCGGTCCATCGTATACGTTTAGCGTATATATGCGACATGCGTATGTATGTAACGCGATTATATTATCTGCCTTTCGCTTATGATCTTTCGCTTATAATTTTCCTAGACAATCAGATAAAAGGGATTGTCGATCAAAATGACTCGGTCCAAAGGAAAGTTCAAATCTTTAGCGTTTCATTTGCAAATATCAAAGTATATAGTAAAAGTAGGACGAAGCTCCTTCTCTATGGACGACGTCCGTCCATAGAGATCGTCGATCTTTCGTAATACGTTCACGGAAAATCTTCCAAGGTAAATAGAATTGAATATGACGAATCTCATTTGCAGTCGTACCGTGTTCTAATCGTTTCAGGATCGAATGAATGGGAAAGAGAGTTGGACTTTGGAAGATGAAAAAAAAAAAAAAAAAAAGGAAAAGCGAAAGAAAAGCTTGTCTTCTTTCTCCTCTCGGAGAAAAATATATGGCGTACGTGATAACGTATTACTAGCTGCGATAAGATCTTTATTGCGATATAATCGACTTTCTAAAACGCTCCTCTTTCGAATTGTTGAGCGTAGAGGAGGGTGGAGTCGAGAACGGGCAACCGAGTACGATAAATAATAGCGTTGCAGATGCGACGGGAAAGGATGTGTCGGGTCTCATGCTCTTTGAATCTGTGTCGCATTTTTGCATGATAATAATGCTCCTTACTCGAATGAGCTATTCCGTAGTACTCTGGTTGCGGCATTCCAACTCGCTCCAAGAAGCGGCAGGTGGATGGATAATTCCGATTGGACCGACGATTGAAACGACGTCTTTCGAAAGACACGACGTTAATGAATCTTTAAATTACAACTCGCGACTCACCACGTATCGTTGTTGGACGATTGATAGAGTGGAGGCGGTTGTTTGTCCAGGATAGAATCCAATGCAGGCGAGGTGTAGCCTTTCGCCAAGCCAGACGACAACGTTCCCATGGAAAGCGCCAGGGTCGCCAAAACCTTCCAGACAGAAAATTACGTAGCTATTAATAGTCGAGGAAAAGTATATAAATAGTCTGGAGGTACGATCGCTTCGCGTACGATCGATTCGACGTTTTCTTCCGAATGGAAATTCGATCGTTATCGTTACGCACGTACGTATTGTTACGGGACGACACGACGGCGACGTATGTAACTTTAGGACGCGCCTCTCTCTGCTATTCTCCTCCTCCTTTTAACTCGATTCGCTGCTATCTTCGGTGGATTCGCATTAATCAGGACCGTGGTGGTAACAATGGGTGCAGAGTCATTCTTCGACTACGGACGATTACACGACGATGAATATATTTGCTATATTCTTACTTAGTAATCTTCTCCTTCGTTCGATCCGTATAATAAAGCAATGTCATCGAAAGAGGAGTATCACTTTTTTCTTGTCATTCGAAAGGTTCGAGTCGTATATACCAATGTACGGGACGACAGATATACGAGATAGTTTTAATGAAGCAACCAACGTACTTTTCCCAACGACAAATACAAATAAAAAAAATATATAGAAATATCGCTGATTACTTTGTCTCTTTATCTTTTCGTCGAAAAGTACGCGTCGAAGGTTGTAGGCGCGTGTAGTTGTTCTGGCGAAACAATGGCCAGTGAAAATTCGTCCATCGATGCTCGACGTCGATGGAATACACGTAGGAACCTAATGTGACCATTTCCACGGATAGGTATATGTATGTATATCGGATAGCTATGCATATGAACGGATACCATCGTTTATGGTGCCGGTATAATACCATAGTGAATTTCTATTGCTGGAAGTTGCAACCGGCGGACAAATTTCTAGCCGCAAATTGAAGCTCCCGAGCCCTCGCGAGGAATACTAAACACATTTCGTGTGGACCGCCTGCTTGTGTGCAGAATTACAGTAGACACGAGCAGTATGTGCAACGACCCTTTCGACGCGTATGCGAGATAAACGTGATAGCCGCGGGTATATATGTATATATATATATATATATATATATATATATATATACACATATATATATATATATATGACAACGAATATGTCGGCGATTCGTTTCTCATTCGAGCCAACGTTGGGATGAGAACACCGGTCTCTTCCAGAAAATCTGTTTGGATTTCTCGCTTTAGCGCGGATACAGGTGATAATAACCGGATCGAGTTGCGACCTTAGACCCCGGCTGACCTTTCTGCTCTTCTCGCCACATTCGCGTTCAAGCGATACTCCCGATACCTTCTCTCCAACTCCGTTGAGAGTTTATATCGAGTGACGTAACTTGTTCGCTTTCATTTTCTAAACCATTCAAGTGCGTTTTTATTTAATCGTTCAAACCTGACAACGTCTCTCTCGATTTTATATAATACCTCATGTTCCTTTTTTTCTCCGTTAAAAAATAACTTTTTTCTTTTCTTTAAGTACGAACCTCGTAAATAAAACGAGGATTATTCGGCCGGTTAATGAAAGTTTCCTTAATCTCTTTGGCGTATTGATAATTTTAAATATTGCGCGACTGCAGCCGAGCGTGTGATAATATTACGCGCGAAGGTACTTCACCCGAGTAAAAGGGAGAGAGAGAGAGAGTTCGAAGACGAAAGCGTGGCCTGACAACGAAAATAAAATGCACCTAGCGCTTCCATAACTCTAGAACGCAGGACTCCGGAAATTGGAACGAAAGTGGTTCCGTTTACCTTGCATCTTTTCGTTAGTCGTTCTTAGAAAAATTATCAAAGGAAATTATTAAAGGCAGAAAATATAGTAATAGTAGTAAATGTAGCTAAACTATTTCAATGATATATTTAAAAATTTTTTGTTAAAAAAGTCTTTCGATTTATTACCACGCATCAAGGGAGTGCCGACAAATGATACGAAGGGAGGACTCGAGAAAAGGGGCTGGGTAGTGGTATTTATTAACGCTTAGAATTTTCACACGATCGATAACCGATAAGAAGATGGACGACCGATTTGTGCCTACGCACCCATTGTTCTTAGAACTTGTAAAGGAAAGGTTAGAGTGCGGTCAACGAAGAGAAAAATTGCAATACTACGTATTGTAATATTATGTTTGTTATGTCCAGAGAGAATAATTACGATCGCGAGACCGATGGAAATTTCAGACTGATTCTCGTTCTAGGTCAAGGTCCGATCAAATATTTGCGTAGGCGCCGTTATATTGCTCGCATAAACAGCTTAGATCAGATACAATTACCGGATATATTTTTCGTTTGAATCAATGTGATCGAATCTCTCGGAGCAATATGTGAATCGTCTTTTATATCGCGAGAGTTCGAGGTTGCATTCGTTTGAAATGCCATATAGAGAGAAAGAGAGTTCGAAATAGGGAACCTTGGAAAGGGACGGTCGTCAAGAAGAGTGTCGTCTCGAACCGAGTGTCGCTTCGATGCACACTTGGTCGCTCATCCCCTCGGCGACCTCGACACGTCGATGCATTCGCATCGTGTATGTATCCTACACTTTAACGCGCGCGTGCTGTACACCGAGCGCCGTGAAATATCGACAGAATTTTTATAACAGGTGCGATCGACACTGACTTTATGGATTGCTACGGAAACTTGGCTACAAAAAATCGCTACTACCTAGCACGCTCTCTCTCTCTCTCTCTCTCTCTCTCTCTCTCGTCGAGTTATTTTCATGAAAAAAGTTTGGAGAACACGTACGTACGTGGAGAGAAAAGAAAAATGTAAAAGGCGTTACTTGCTCGTGTTCGCAATCGTACGAGCATGCGGGAAGCCGGAACGAATCGGTCGTTAGTTCTAGGCGAACGTTTAGAGGCAAGAAATTTTTGAAGAACGTTAAACGATTTTCCGTGTGGCAGATAAAACGTTTGGTAAAAAGGAAGGTCGACATTTTCGAAGAAAATCCTCGTTCCGTACTACGTTTCTCTGACCGTCGTCGTTTCTTCTTATGTGGCGCAGCTGAACGTTAAAAGCTCGTTTGCATGGAGTCGAGGCTGAATACTCTTGGTGCACTTTCCAAGTACAAGGATGTGTGACTTCGAACGAGTTCGTGGTACATAGTTCTGAGGAAACATTATTAAATATGATTCGGTCATTCGATCTCGTCGAGTCTGTTGTAAAAAAAAGAAAAAAAAAAAAAAAAAAAAAAAAAGAAAAAAAAAGAGGAGAAAACGGCGACGACGAAGCGAAAACATCGATCGATAGAAAATTCGGCTCGTCAAGTTATATAAAGTGCGTGCGAGCAAAGAGTATAATATAGTCCAGTAAAGAAGAGAGTAGGCGTTTAAGAAATTCTTGAACGGTCTCTCAAAGATTACGGGCAACGTGAGACAAAGTCTGGTCGAAGGGCTTTGCGCAGGAAAACGGACGCCCATGCTACTACTCGATATGCATTTTAAGCCGAACCACTCAATTAAGCTCCGCTATCCCTCCCGTATTTGCATATCAATATGGCCGCGTGCCAAGAAAGTAAGCTTCCCTCTATAAGCTCGATTCGGATTATTCGAAAATCCTCGGACGTCCGATTGGCTCTCTCTCGTTTTAGGAACACGCCAAGAAAAGTTCAAGTACAGCGCCGATGAAAATTTTTTCCATTATTCGCTGGTCGTTCGATCTCGAAGGCTTCCAGGACCTAATCTTCTCGTTGAATTTCGCCGAGTTTTATATAAGTTTTAATGCGAGGTAATACAGTTGACACGCGAATATATGAAAGTACACGGCGTCCTACGGTGTCTCCGTTCGATGAATCACGTTAAAGTACGATCGACCGATTTAACTCTAACCGATAATAGATCTCTAAAAGATCCCATTCAGCGGTAGACCTGCTTACGCAAGTCCGTGTCAACTGAACAAGATCCGTAGTCGTAAGATCTCATACGATCTTTCGAAATTTTACCCACGCGAATATACGAGCAAGGTAAAAGAAAAAAGAAAGAAAGAAAGAAAACAAAGAAAAAAAGCGATCTCGGTTAAGATAACAATTTCAGAACGATCCAGCACAGGAACGATATCGTATAGTTTCTCTTTATTTATTTACTTTTTTTCTTTCTTTTACAATTCGTTCGTATCTCTTGCTCGTACACCTTCGAGTTTACGATTCGTGCGAACTTACATTCAGTCGTTACCTACCTACGAGAAAGAACGGAAGAAGAAGCAAAGTCACGGAGTAATCCATGCAAGCTAGTAGTTTTCCTCTTCGTTTGTCCGTTTTGAAAAAGTCTACACGTGGAAGGTACCTTCGAGTATTTATGCAGCCCTTTTGCGTTCGTAGCTTCTCGAGAATGTTAAAACGTAGAACGAATGGAAGGAAAGTTTAGCGAGTGGCCGTAGGTTATGCGACGTTCCATTGTGATTGCGTCTTAGAATGTAGTATGCATGTATCTCGTATAAATTGAACGAACGTGTTAGTACCTGCGACATGTGCTGTGGTCTCGTTGCCGTCGACGTCATATGTACCACGGAAGCTCTGGGCATTTTAAAGCTGTCCACGGCTTCGTCCGGTACCGTTGTCACCTGAAATTTCAAAAGATTCCATTTAAATATCTCGCTAGAAACTTTTCGAGATGCTTTTTCTCACTGACCTGAAATCTTTTACAATTTTCTTTCGACTTTTATGAAATGAAAATCCAAAGATCCTTGAAGCAACTATTTTTTCGCAAAGTACATTGGATTCTCTTGTACATAGAGATGGAAATAAAGATAGATAGATGGATAGAGAGAGAGAGAGAGAGAGAGAGAGAGAGAGAGAGAGAGAGTTTTCTTTCGCAAGGATCGCTCGGTGTCTTTGAGAAAAAATTATTTCTCTCTGTTCAAAGGAGATTTTTCTCTCGTCAGAGAGAGAGAGAGAGAGAGAGAGAGAAATCTTTTCTTAGCAGGATACTTTCGTCGTGCCATCTCTCTCTCTCTCTCTCTCTCTCTCTGTATATCGTTCGAGATAGAACATCCCGTACCTCTTTTCCATTTACCGAAAATAGAAATTATTATAAGCCCTATCGTAGGCGCTTAGAAGACCGTCGTACATCGCTCGGCCATCCCGTATTATCTTCCTTCTCGGAGAACAAGTCCTGCGATAGCGAGTAAAGGACTTACAGTCTCTCGGTATTATCGGAATACTCTCCTCTCTCCTAAATTATAGCTCGTGCTCCCTTTTGTATAGATTAGAACGAAGGAAGAAAGAAAAAAAATGCATGCTATTATCTATCCGCAACGAATCAAAAAGGCGATTACGAAGGAAGAGTTACGAGAACGTTGACTTAGCGGCGAATCAGAGAATCGTTTGATGTTTCACGATAATTGTCTGCTCTCAACGAGACGCGTAAACTTTCCGTGCTACGAAAGCGGTCGACTCTATCGGTCTAGTTGAAAATAGGTTTATCTAAATCGTTCGCTGCGGCACGTTGCTTTATTTACCGTCTGTTCGAGACGAAGAGAGTACGAAACTTTGAACGAAAACTATATTCGCGGACGATGAAAGAGAGAAAGGAAGCACGTTTCGTTCATTGCTTCTCGTTCGAAGCTTTGTCCGATCATACGGAATATGTACTCTCTGTACGCGGACTTCTCTCTTTCAGATATCGTCTACGCTATCCGTTGAATTATGCTAACACTCGCTCGGCCTGTCGTACCGTTCACGCCTGAAAGTGATTTACGAGAGACTGGTTTAGTCTCTGACAAAATTTCCCTCGCTTCCGTACGTAGCCGAGTGAAACGTTCGCTTTCGTACGTTCTTTCGTACGTCTTACGTTCTTACGTTCCGTCTTACGTTTCGTCTTACGTTCGGCTACACCGTGGAACGCTATTCAATAGAGATACAAATCGCTAGAAATTGTCGGATTTCGAGATATGAATGAGATAACGCGTGTATGGGCGTATCTATCTATCGAACGTGTAGTAGTCACTTCCGCACTGGTTCTGCATTTATTTCGTGACATTTCTTTAAAAAGAATCTACAGTCTTTTGCACGCTGAATACAATATATGGATTTTCATTTGTTATTACTAGAAACTTTTGTATTTACGCCACACGAACGGAGTCTTTATATATCACGTTCTCTCTTTAATTTTTCGTGCGGCCTTACTATCGATTATATTTCCTATCTTGTACAATTTTTTTCTATTTTTTTTTTTTTTCTTTTCGTTCTCTCCTGCGTACGCGGATTTTCTCTTTTGCGGTTACCTACACAGATGTTACGCGAGCACGAGACATCCGATTTTCAATAACCGACAAGATAGTAGATAAGCTCGAGAGGTCTCTCTCAGATGCGATTTCTCACGTTTTCTCCCTTCGTGCATCTCCCACTTCCCTTTTCCTCCTCCTCCTCCTCCTCCTCCCACCCTGGAATTTATCTTTCCACGTTGCAGGAGGTTTTGCAGAGCTCCGCCGACGCCCCGGCAAAACGTAGCAAAATCAATAATCTGGAAACGCTAGGGAACTCCGCAAGGTCGATCGATTTCAAAGGAAAATTACAAACAACCGATTCGCGTATCTGTTTACTTCGCTTCTGGAAATTAGTGTAAATATGGTTGAACGTTATCGCGTTAGTCGTCCAGAGACACTCTCTGGAAACAGAAGGTATAACGTTACAGTAACTGGTGTCAAACGACCGATGGCTAAGTATACGTAAGCGTGCGAGCGAGCATGGATACAAGATAAACGTACTGTTTTCTTTAGGCATTAACCCTAAGCAAACGTGAAATATACGCCCCGAAAGATCGCGGGTGCAACGATAGTAGTATGCTCTTAATAACAATTCCGAGCTGAGATTTAATAAGAGATGCTTGCTCCTGACTGCCTTCGAGCCAAGAGAAGAGAAACGTTTCGAGTCGTTGCACTCTCCTATAAGCTTTGAAGAGGAGCTCGATGTAATTATCGATTTTCACGATAAATATTCGCTCCCATAAAGAAAGGTTAGAACGATTTCCTTCTTCTTTACGTGACGTCCTTTAACCAGATTTATGAGAGGACTCTGCGAAAACCAGAGAGAGTCGATCGTTGAAACGATCTCGATAGAAATTCGATTCGAGAAACTTTTCTACCAAATTCTTTCAATGGAATTTACGAATGTTGGTTATCATGAATTAATACGTCTATACCATAGGACGTGGCAAAATCGATTTATTCCGAGCACGTACATATGTACGAACGTACGTACGTACGTACATACGTACGTGTAGAGTCAACAAACTCGTCAGAATGTTACGTCATTGTTGTTCCAAACGCTTCATCCTCTTCTATCCGGCGTTTAACTCGACGAGAGCCAGCCAAGACTAAAATTAAAATAGAAGGTATATTTCGAGAAGGATCTTCATAGACGCCGCTATGAAAATCATAAATTTTGAATATATGTAACGATACGCACACATGTATACTGCACACATGTGAACGATCTAAGAGGGTTCGTTAAACGTAGGAACGCTCTTATTACGTAAAAATAATCAGGTCGAGAGATTGCAAAGTGTATATTGCATACTATGCACACTACGATACATGTGTGTAGGTTAGTAGGAGATAACTCTCGGCACTCATTTTTTTTTTTTTTTTTTTTTTTTTTTCTTTTACTCGATGTAGAGGAGAAGCGCGCTTGTCTCTGCATGTAAAGCGTGCGATATATCGGCCCTGATGTAAACACCAGATATTCCCTCTCTCTGTCTCGTCTGATCCATGCGCAGCCAGCGCCAGAGATTACAATGACATTGCAAGAAAGCTCAACGTTATTTAAACGCGCTAAACGAGAAGAGTTTTTATTTATTTTTCCGCCCGAGTTTCGATATTAGCTCGAATAAAAGTGAAGATAAGCGTACCGGCAAGTCTGCATCTGGCAATTACGTCGACGTTTAAACGAAGAATAGTCGTTCGAAATGAAACGAACCTTAGGATAATAATCGTAAACTCGTCGGATACAATACTGGTCTACTGTCTAATAAGAGAATGAGAGAGGATTATATCGTACACATATATCGTACATTTTCTTTATCCGTATGTTCTCCGTTGCGGTTGCATACGTCGATGCGGTTCGTTCCATCGTCTTCGTCGTTGTCGTCGTCGTCGTCGTCGTCGTCGTCGTCGTCGTCCTCGTCCAGACTGATTCACGCTAGGCAATTACGCGAAATTACGATGGAATTGCAGAACAGGACAGACGCATGATTGTATTTGCTCTCTCGTGCCGTGTTCCGCGCCCGCCTGCCGTGTGCATTTACTTTCTCCCCTCCCCTCCCCCTCCCATCACTGACTCACTCGCAATCTCCTCCGAATTCGTTCATCGCCGTTTTTATCTCTGGAGCTGGACGACGAATCGTTAGTTTAGCAATTATAAAACGCTCAATAATCGTTACTACTCTCGCAATTACGCCGAGCGTCATTCTACGGCGCTTTTCAATCGAACAAACACTGCGTCCGTAATTCTGTCTCGCTGTTTCATTTAAATCGCGATTAAGTCGGCCGTCGGCCGTTCTCTCCCGTGCCATATAACGCTCGGATTAATTAAGTCGATATTATGCAGACTCTCGAGTATGACCGTCGGCTATTCCGATTACGTTACAATGTTGGCAGCGTTACGACGTTGGATAGCTGAGACTAATAGCATTAAAGTAATAGAGATGAATAGAGAGAGAGAGAGAGAGAGAGAGAGAGAGAGAGAGAGAGATCGTGTGAAAAAAGAAACTTTCATAAAAATGTCCAAAACTTGCCAAACGTCCATTGAAAAATTACGTTCCTTCTGGCTTTGTCTCGATTTTTGTCAAAAAGAAAAAAAAAAGAAAAAAAATATAACAAAGAAAGAAATAAAAGTAGGTTACAGTTAATAAAAAGATATAAACTCTCTTTCGACGATTAATAATACCAGAAGGTAGAATCGATCGTGGTTAATATCGATGAATGCTCGTCTTCCTTGGGATTTTTCATTCTCCGAATGCTTCTTCTCATCGAGCTTCTTTATCGACTTTTACGACGAGAACTTCCAAGAACGGATTTCATTAGCAGAGAGAGGCCTGATCTGTGTCTGTGTAGTAAAAAAGAAAAGACAAAATTGTAAGCCAACGAAAATCGAATGACGTCTCTCCCACGGTTGTCCTTTCGTGATCCATCCCTCGTTACTCCTCTTGTTGATCGCTGAATTTCGCCGAAGATACCAGATGGCGGACGAACGTTTCAAAGAGAATATTGAGAAAAAAGAAGAAAAGAAAAGAAAAGAAAAGAAAAAAACGTTCGCTATTAACCACGACGCTCGTTACCTCGTAACAACCAGAGCTCGATCGTTAATACGTAGGAGTTGCACGTGTTTCTGGATTCTAAGTTTAAAATAAAAAGAAACGAAAAGCAAACAAAGAAAACGAAAAAAGAAAGAAAGCGATAGCTTCGTACAGCCCACACTCTATTTCCTTCAAAAGCTCGTATCGTCTCTCGCTATCCATCTATCTACCTGTCTATTTTCCTTTTATGTACAATGAAGAAATGTTCTTTCTCGTTTATTTTCGACAACACACCGACAACGATTCCAACATTCGCCAAAATCATCGGTTCGTGCAGCCTCCTGTGCGCTCTCGTTTTTCCTTTTCGACGAGAGAGAGAGAGAGAGAGAGAGAGAGAGAGAGAGAGAGAAGGCGAGAAGAAATATGTTATAGAGAGAAAGAGAGCAAAAGCCGAGAGATGCATTCTCAGCCACTGCGTCGTTTGGACGCGGAAAAGAGATAGGAAATGCGGCTTACACCCCGTATTTCACGTTTTATTGGGCTAAGAAACCCCCTCTGAGCAGCTCTATCTTCTGAACGATACGAGATACGTTCTCTTCGCATTCGGGTCAAGTGGCTATGAATATCTGTATACAGCTGCGGCCGTCCAAAGCAACCGGCCAATTTGTTTGCGACGTTTCGTCGGCTACTAGACTTCTTCCGTCGCTTCTTCGTCCTTTTGCTTACCTTTCTCAGAGAGGAATGACTTATGGTCTCGACGTTAGGGAACTTTAAGAAAATATGCGAAAAGCTTGATACAATTTAACGCCTTCGATATATTCGATAATACTATCGAGGAATCAATTTGGATCTATCTACGTTCGAGAATCTTACATTTATCGTGCCGAATGTTGTTTCTCTCGCCCCCCCCCCCCACTTCTCTCTCTCTCTCTCTCGCCCCTCCATCCTTCTTTTCACATCCGACGAACGCTTGGCGATAAATTCGCGCAAAATTATGAATCGACGAGCAAATAGAGGATTCGATGTTCAGGGTACATTTACCCTGTAATCCGCAAGATGCACGATGCATTCTGGCTCAAACTTGCCGGGTAATGACCAGAACTCGGTATAAGTCACGATCCGGTATTACGAGGCGTGCTCGCGAGACCATTTTAGGTTTTCAGCGTCGCGGTCCTCTTCCTTATTATCTCTCTTTACCTACTAGTATCGTTAAACAATTTCTATCCTATGTAATTATCTATCTTAAAATAACAAAATCTCGATGGGGGTAATCTCGAGAGCAATAGACGAGAAAAATGTGGGGCCGTTTTAATTATTGTTGTGGCATTTCGTTGGTGTCTCGTAATGTAATAAAATGTTTTCGAATAGTGGAAAAAGGAAAGATGAAAATAATTTCTCTCTCTCTCCCTCTCTCGGTTAGCTCGATGTAAAAGCGCCTTTTGTTCTCTTTCCAAAAGGAAGCTCAGGTAGGCGGTAGCGCGTCGAAGTCCAAGCTAAGAATAACTCTCGAACAGAGTCGCCACGTGCCTAGTTGCATCTACCAGTCTTCTTCTTCCTATTCGTCCTCCTCTCTGGACAGCTGTAACTGGTAATTGCGACGACCGATGCGGTTTCTCCATTTCTTCTTTGCTCGCCTTTTTTCTATCCCTTTCTTCGAGTCGATCGATAAAGAAACGTCTTTCTCTCACCTAGGAGCACTTACCTCTTCGACATTTAACTCGATCCTTTTACAAGTTCGCGTGCATGCGAGACTGGTTGCGTGGCGAAACGATGGAAAAGAAAGAGAGAAAGAATGAAGCCGTCCACGTGGGTACTCATGATCCACGAATAAACGACTCGGCCTGCCCACGGTTCTATTGCTGTTACTATTGCCGTCCGTCGTCGAATGCCTACCGGCATTCGTCCGTTGATAAGTAATCGAGAGTCTCTCGGTTCGGAAGACGCGCCTTTACGATTTTTGCTTTTAAAGTCTCTCGAACGCGCGACGTATGCTTATCTAATTCGCCACGTTTCTTTCTCCATCTACCTTTCTTTCAGATAACGCTAACCGAAGAACGTCGCGACGTCTTCTTCTTCTTCTTCTCGTGGGATTCGACCGATTATCGAAGCAACTTGTTTGATATCCTCGTAAAAGTGAGATCGTCATTAAGCCTGGGAGACGAACGCTATAATTATATTACAAATGTTGCCTTAACGAATCTCTCTGTCAAGATACGATCTTCGTTGTAGACGCCTAAAGACCGAACGGTTTAACGGTTTAATCGAGTATTAATCGTTCGAGAGGAAGTTTTTTTTGTTTCTTTTTCTTCCTTTTTTTTTCAGTTCTTTTCTCTTAGTTTCTAATGAGATAGACCGTGACGGGGGATAGAGCGAGGAGGGATATGCCGTTTCGTAAACGATCTTCGTAAACGAAAGGTATCGTTTGCAAGCGAAAGAAAAATGAGATCGCCCTTTTCCGTCGTGCATTTGTAGGGCTGTGCGAGAGAACGCTACGAAGGACCCTTCTCGTTCCGATCAATTTTCTTTTTCCTCTTGACGTCCTTCCGGCGTCTCGCGCGCCAAAGGGAAATTAAAATGTTTCTAAACTCGGACGTCTGTTACTCGAACGAAGCGTACTTTCTCTTTCTCCTTCTCTTCTTCTTCTTCTTCTTCTTCTTCTTCTTCTTCTTCTTCTTCTTCTTCTTCTTCTTCTTCTTCTTCTTCTTCTTCTTCTTCTTCTTCTTCTTCTTCTTCTTCTTCGATCGAAGGGAAGAGAATAAAAGGGAGAGATGAAAGGTTTTAGTTATTAGCCGAGCGTTCGCATTGTAATGCAATCTACGATAATCAGACGGTTTCGTTCGCTTTAACCGAGACAGAGGAGAGACGATCCCGTTGGGGAAGCAAATAAATCGGTTTGGAATCTCAACGATGGCTAAACCTTCCAGTTAAGTCGTGACGTCTGCCGAGCGAGACGCGTTTAAAATTAAATCTAAGCATAGCCGGTAATCTATCAGAGACCTGCTAGTTCAAAAGACAGAGTTTGTTCTTACAGTTCGACCTTGCCGCCATTCGTTGCTGACATATTTTCATCGATTAAATATGTAATCTCAAAAGTTTAATTAATAATACAATCGATGCGCGTATAAATGTTGGAGAATAACGTAGCGTATTAAAATCCGTTGATCGGAAAGAGTAAGTTTATCCGTCGAAGCTCGTTCTCGAATGTCCCAAGGATACGAGTACGTCTCTTTTCCTCGGAACCGAACAAATATTTGTTGGGTCGCCTCCCATCGTTCCCTGTCTCTTTGGAGTTCTCTCTTTAGAGAGGATTTAGCAAACTACGGAAATCTTAGATGCAAACAATGATTTTTTTTACAAGACTATCGGCTCTCGTGGTTTTTCGGAAAGGAACCTACAACTTGCACATACCTCCTTCGAATTTGATATTATATATCTTGGAAGGTACGTTTCATATCCTTCATATACGTTTCCTATCCTTCCGGTTTGAGGATCACCGGTAGCTATTTACTCGCGAAATTAGCTACGTTCCGCGGTCAATGGAGAAACTCCATTGTCTTGGTACTTCGATGAATATAATTTCGAGCGTTGCACCGTATATATCCATCAATGTGGCCTTAATCATCTCGCCGAGATTAAATTGAGTCTGAGCTTCGAGCGAATACGTACTCGTGGAAGATTAAAACGTACTCGATGAGAGAGAAGAAAAGTTTGCAATTTCTATATTTAGTTCCGGTTAAAAGTTGCTGACTACTCTTTATTCGCTCGACGCTGGGTGATAGAACGTCTCTACGGATGCCAGTGATTGCTCCGTATTTGCGATATTCTATATTTTATTGGCTTAAAGCTCTCTACCTCGTGAAACGAAATTCTAGTCCAATCGTGGCGCGCGTGCTTTACGTACTACCGGAACTCATTTATACGCGGACATCCTAAAGAGACAGAGACAGAGAGAGAATCTCGGTAGAAATAATATCTAATAATAATAACGATCGAATGGAAACTATATTCGTTTGAATGGAAATGAATTGAAATGGAAACACGATTATTATCTAACGTCCCATTTTTATTCGAAACGAGCAACGGGAAAGCAATCGTTGGTATCTATCGATTACATCGACGAAATAACTTTGTTTTAGATTTATGAGTGATTTTGAAGCAACGCATCAAAGTCAACGCACAACATGTATCGGAATATGTGTCGTTATCAACGAACACGCCAAAAGGCCGAAGGTACAAAAGCGTAGAATAAAGTTTTCAATGGCGATGACACCAAGTGCAATCGTACTTTTGGTCTTCTTCTATTCAGTACCGCACACATAGAGAACTATCGTACATGTAAGAGAGCAATTCGTGCGATCGCAAATGACAGTGGCACTTTTACTTTAGATCCGAGCGTAGCCTTCCATTGTTCCACGCCCTTCCATTTTAAGCTATACACATTCGACGTTCTGACATTGACTTCGATAGTTTAGCGTTTCGATTGATACAGATATATATATATATATATATATATATATATGTATGTATGTATGTATGTATGTATGTATACATAAAAAATGAGGAGATATCATTATTCTACGTATAGGACAAAAAAGAAAAAACAATCGCACAAACGTCGAGGGAGACTTTAAAAAACTCGTCTTTAAAATCTCTCGAGCATAGCTAGCTATCATCGAGTTGAACTTTTAGAGAGGGAAAGTAACTCTATAGGAATGTTGCGACGAGCACGTCGGTCCTCTGATACGCAGAAAACGTTTAGATTACAAGGGCACGGGCTAGGTAAACCGGAGCACCTCTGTGAGCTTCGTATACGCATCTACATATGTACGTAAATATGCGTGTGTCGATGTATTCAAAGGTGCAACCCTTTCATTAGCGCGTAGGCCACGCGTTCTATTATGCCTGACAAAACATCCGATTCCATTGTCGGCGAACAATGTACGTCGTGGTCACGTGTTCCACTTTCGATCATTATTCGCGAAGTGTGCATAAAATTGACAAATTGCTCGCGATTCTCTCTCTCTCTCTCTCTCTCTCGTTCCATATCGCGAGGTTGCACGAGGGTGCACGGGCGAGTGAGAATTCTTTTCACGCGACGTCTTGACGCCGTTGACAGCTGTCACCGGCGTCGAGTTCGTCCTTCAAAAACAAAGATCGAGGAACGAGAGCGTCCCTCCATCGTCATAGTAGAGAGAGAGAGAGAGAGAGAGAGCACCAGTAGTCTCCAAATCCGACCCTATGCAGCTTTACGCACAGTGTGCCCTTTAAATCGTCGATTTAAAATCTATTCCCGCTACTCGAAAACTACCGAACGGTGAAATTTTAACGACGTAACCGCTCACCCGAATGAAATTATTTAAGACGCGATATTGGCCACGAGAGCTAAATTCTTCCATTTTTTTATCTCTCATTTTTGTTCTCTTTTTCTCCTCTCTCTCTCTCACTATTTTTGACACGGACACGACGCGTGCTTCGAAGAGATAAAACGTTCGCTTTTGTCTACTCTCGGTCGTCTTGAAAAACGGGCATTCAGAATCAGACAGTCGCGATCCCTCTTGATGGAAGGAAAAAGGGTCAAATAGCGAACGAGAACGGTAAAGTTTTTTTCATATCTTGTCCAAAGTCAAAGCCACGAATGAAGAGAGAAGATAAAGAGAAACGAAGCGCGGTCTTGCTCACTCTCATTCTCTCTCTCTCTCTCTCTCTCTTTCTCTTTCACGTGTTTTATCACAATAGGAAGAGAGGTCCCGTTGAGTGATACTTCCGACAAGGCAATCCACTGAAATAGATGAAGAGATCTTCCTCGGTAGCCGAGCACGCGTCAACTTTTGCTTGTTGCGCACGCGTGTGTGTGTGTGTGTGTGTGTTTATAGATATACGAGTAGCATTTGTCTTGAGATGTTGTTCTTGTTTTGCCGTTTACGCGAGATGATCTCAGAAACGTGACAATAGAACGCGTAATTAGGAATTAATTGGAGCGAGCAATCAAAGTTTCAAGAAGATAACAATTTTGTTCGATATTTGATTGAGATAAAAATTCATCAAAGTGTAGGGAAAGATTCGAATTGTTTCTCCTCAAGAATCAAGATGATTCTTATAGAGAAAGGTTGGGAATATATTGTAGTTAGGAACTAGAAAGGCAATGGATTAGAGGTTTTCTCGAAGAAAGAAACGTTCATCCGTGAAACGGAGAGTTAGGATTAAAAGAAAGGCCGAAAAGGAGAAATAAAAAGTGACCGAAGGTCGGTCCGGTAACGTAAACGGACGCGACGTGACGGTCGAGGACACGAGCCAACTCAAGCTTCTATTTCAACTTCGGGGGTGATAAATCGAATCTTGGAATTCTACCGTGGGCTTAACCCGGATAATCGGTCGAGACAGCGTGCTCGTTGCGTCTCGTTACTCACCGATGCCATATAAATTGTCTGGATTGTAGGCTAGCGGAAGTATTACCGTTAGACAAATCTTTTTTCTATTCAGGTGAATAGTCAAGAGAAGCAATTCTATTGAATTTTCGAATATACGTAATTATTTACGGTCATATTATCTTCCAACGGGTTCGAGGTAATCCATAGGAATCATCGAAGAATAAGAAGGGCAATTTAATCGAACGAAGAAAAGAAAAAATACTTTATCGATATATTTCGTATACGAACGAATGATTTTCTAGCGTGACGAAAGATTTACTCGCCTTCGTCACGGTTTCAAACCGTCGTTAGATTTATTATCGTCGTTGCGTGAGAGGAGTCGCGTCGTCTCGATTTATTTCTCGTAACGCAACGTGTCGACGATGACGACGATGATTACGAGAAAGGCGCGGGAAAAACTCGAGCCGAGTCGAGTTACCAGCTCGGCCCAGAAATTAAGGACTCCGCGAGCGATTAATTTAACGCTTACCCGTGTCGAGTCATTCGCGTTCGTTCTCCCCCAACCCGTGTAGATTGGATCTTGAAAGCCCAAAGGCATCGTACACGTCACGATCTCCCTGGAAACGATCTCGTGCGAGTACGACGTTTTCATCGTATTCACCGACGACGCGACCTATTCCTACAATACGTTCGTTTTCTTCCTTTCGTTCCTCGAACGAGTAAACGAGTACCTTAGACGTATGCAAACTTCTTTGCGGGGGAGACAAACGGATTATGCGTCGATTAGCGTGCCACTTGTTGTAGCATATCTTGTTCGAGATACGCCGACGGCAAGAAGAAATAAAACGTCGTACGCGCGGATTACTCACGTTTAACGCGTCGGACGAAGCGTATTATCGAGCATGTGGCGATGATGTTCCTTGGTTGAGACAGGACGATGAAAGTCGATCAACAGGCACGTGTAAACTTTTCTCCTCGAAACACCGCACGCCGTTTCCTCTTGGTACTTCATCAGAAATTTACGAGATGTACCTGATCTTTGATCCCTCCCTTTCTCTCTCTCTCTCTCTCTCTCTCTCTCTCTCTCTCTCTCTCTCTCTCTTTAATCTCTCGTGATGGATATTTTGAAAATCTTTTTTACGGAGCGATATTCTGTCTTGAAAACGAAGACAAAGATCGACGATACACCGAGTCGATGGACTCTCTCGAGCCAGATCTTTATAATTAGAATCTCGATCGAGCCAGACGAAAGATTTTATTTTCTCTCGTAGTAGATATCTCGATTCTTGTTTTTGAACGCTCGCAAGATCGTCGAGACGCGGCCCCTGTCTTTCGAACTCTTTCGAAAAAAGACTGAATATCGTTGAGGAAATCACGCGATCTCTTCCGCGTTCGCAAAAAAGATACGTCAGTTGCGCGAAATCCGCCGACCGACAAAACGTTCGTGTCTTGAAACGGAGCACAGTCACGAAGAGACGGATCGACGCACGCCCGTCCTATTCTACGCTCGCGTGATATATTTATAGCGTCAAAATGGAGAAGTCCGCGTGTAAATCGTCCATGACACGATTTTCCGAGGCGATGCTCAAAGGGACTCGATGATTTACGAGAGAGATCTCGTCTTTCTTTTTTTTCTTTTTTTTCTCTTTTTCCTTTTTTTCTTTTTTCTTTTCGCAAACGCAAGAGGAACGGACAGGGTCCTCTTCGCTCGACGGTCAATGACAGAAGTGCATCGGATGGCTTAAAGACCGGCGCACGTAGTAGACTCGGACGGGAATCGTCTTAATTAGGTGCGATTAACCGAGACGCGGCGGTGCAAGTCTCGAACGGACAAGCAGAAGGAACAGAGAGAGAGAGAGAGAGAGAGAGAGAGAGAGAGGCCAAGAAAGAAAGAGAGAAATGGCTAAATGGAAGGAGAGCGAGACGTTAACGGAGCACGCGAGTTACTCGGAACTACGAGTAGTCGAGAGGCTGCGACTCGTTCGCTTGGTGACCATCGTAGCACTGAACACCGAGAGTAGAGTTCTCTCGAGCGAAGAGCGTAGGGCTTCGGCTTCGTGTATTCGATCTCCCTCCCTCGCTCCTCTCTCTCTCTCTCTCTCTCTCGCCTCACCCCCTGTCACCTCCCCTTTCTCTTCATCGCACTATTTTGTTCGCATCTTTTTCTCCCGCGCTAGCTCGACCTTCCACGTGTATGTTCACGTGGTGGCACGCACACGTTCGCCCACGTGGTTTCTGATGTTAGTTGGCATCAGTCGAAAAAAATGTCAGGACGATAAGGACGCTGATTCTTTCGCTACGTGCAAACTGTGCATCTGGTTTCTGCTGTCAGTTGGTGTTTAATGTTACGAGACACTCGAAAAGTTAGCGTAAATAAAATGTAAACATTTTTTTTTTTTTTTTTTTTTTTTTTTTTTTTTTTTTTTTTGAAATCATAACGACGCAACGATATATTGGAACTTTTGCTTCGTCGTTTCTTTTCCTTTTCCCTCTTGTCCGTCGAATCATTCCGATCCAGCGTTTTATACGCCGCTTTTTACGAAAGCTCACGTTGCCATCAAACAACTTGTTGATATAATTTCTGTAAACATACTCGTATCTCAAAGTCCTCCAAAGATCCTTCAGAACGTATGTTTACAAAATTGTAATAAAATTGAATGATATCTGAGCATATAGATAAGAGTACGCGCGATTCGATCCCGTCCTTGAATGAGATTTGAAACTACGTATTTGCAATAAGGTTGTACGGTGTTTTTGTTTTTTTCTCTTTTTCTTTTTTCCTTTCTTTCTTTTCTTTTTCTTCTCCGCTGGTTTATCCTTCGTTCGTCTGTGGTTGAAAATAATCGAGTAAACTCGGCGCGTCATTACAATGACATCGCATTCCGATCCACCAATGTCACTCTTCCATTAAAATATTCGATATGTCGCGTTCGATCATTATCTTTGTATAAGCATGTTCTTTCGAATATACTTATGAATGCGTTGAATTATACGTTAATTAGTACCGTCGAACTAGGTGAGAGATGCCTTGGAGTAAAAAGAAAACTTTCGAAAAAGTGGGAAGACGAAAGAATCCTTACT
The DNA here is from genome assembly GCF_050613455.1 of Vespa mandarinia. Taxonomy (NCBI): domain Eukaryota; kingdom Metazoa; phylum Arthropoda; class Insecta; order Hymenoptera; family Vespidae; genus Vespa; species Vespa mandarinia. The sequence goes on from NC_140831.1 coordinate 158,952, forward strand.
TTGCCTTAACTCGGGTCGCGTCTCTCGGCATTCTTATTTTTTACGAAATGCCTAAACTTTTCGATCCATCCTTTAACAACTTTCTTCGCTAACAATCGGTTAAAAGAGTTTTAAATACTTTCGATGAGATCTCTTAGAAAGATCTGGGATAGGCGACAAAGTACTCTTCGCACTCACACCCCTATTTCTCTTTTGTACAAGAGTGTACACTCGATAATTAATTTTTCGAACGCTCTTCTCTCTCTCTCTCTCTCTCTCTCTCTCTCTCTCTCTCTCTCGGGAATATAGGATTAAGGAAGAAATCGATCAATGATACGACGAGATGGTTTAAGTTAGGCCGACGAGAGGCCGTCGAGTTTATAGGCCGAGAGTTATCGGAAAAATCACCGGCGCATTCGTACGGAGCAAAACACTTAACGATTTCACGAAGCCTCGGCCCACGCATCTCGAATCAAATATAAATGCAAATCTATGAATACTCGCGTATAGAGTCGAAGCGCCGCGCCGACGGAGGCCGTGCATACACGGCGGTTTGACGCAGGGAGGAATTCTGAAGCGCGCCTCCTCGCTAATGCAATCGAATTTCGAGGACGTACGTACGTACGTACGTACCTATGTCTCCCAGTCGTACTCGGCTCGGCCGTTAATTTGATTCACAAATGAGGTCGTTAATACTTTTCTCCGCATTAACGTTCCCGGGCACTTCCAAGCGATCGCGACTGTTTTCTCGCAACCTCCTCTGGCTTAACACCGAGACGAATTCTTTTTTTCCCTTTTCTCGTTCTTGCGCAATCGGATAAAATTGAAAGAAGAAGAAGAGAAAGAACGGACGTTACGTCATAAATCTTGAAATCTCCATTGATCCGGCTCGGGATCGATCTAGACGATTACGCCGTGAGAAAACTGCTAAATGGAATTCCATTAACGGCCGTTAACTCTTTGCACGCCGATCGAATGACAAAACGAGAGAATTACACTGTCTCCTATACTGATATGTATGCGCACCTGTGCCCATTTACTTATGCGCACCGTGCGTCTGGCATTAAATGTCTTACAACGAAACAGACGCACGATTTCCGACGCGGAGACATTTTCAAGGATCTCGAAGGACGCCAATATCCTCCCTTGCCCGTTCGACTTTCCTTCCTTTCTCCGCTCGTTAAATTCTTTGCTAACTCCGTTTTATCGCTTTGTCGCGAATGTCTCTCTTTTTATCAATGGGACGAGAGAAGTTTACTACAACGAAAATCTTTAGTACAACGTGTTTGTAGGCACGTTTACGTTATTTTTTCCCTACGACATCTGAAAAACATGTGCTCGCGAATTCCCATAAGCGAGTCCTTTTCTCTTTTGTCTTTCTTCTTTTTCATTTCTTTTTCTTCCTCTTTTTTTCCTTTTTACCAACGATAACGATCCCTTATCGTTAGAGACTGGATGGTTCGTTTCGTAGAATAGCAATACTTTGATTCGTACGTACTCGTCGTTCGGAAATGAATTTTTCATCGCAATGCCGTTTAGCTGTTTGTGAATAAATAAGACCAGGGAAAGTATCGAGTACGGATTCGTTCGAATAAACGCAAAGCTTTTTATCGCAGCTTATATATGAAATAGCTAGTACACAGCGGTTAAACGTCATCCGACTTAACTCTCTATTTCTTTTATTACGTTTTTTCTTTCCTCTCTCTCTCATCCTACTCAGTCCATTCCCAGCCGCCACCGAAAGAAACTACTCTCGCGTCTTTTTACCTCTTTACCTCATTTTCGAGATCGGTCGTAGGTTATCGGTTTTCCGGGACTCTGTCGAAGAAGTTTCGAAAAAGAGCAATCCCTCGGGGTAGGAATACTCTGCTCGATTTGACGGGAAGAGCGAGCCGATTTGCTCCGGTAACGAGCGCGCGCGGTGATTACCTACCCTACCTACCTACGATTTAAAAAAGAAAACTTTTAAACTTTCCTTTCAACTATTTCCGTACGTTCGTCCGATCGAAAATCGGTCGTTGCAAAAGTCTCGTTAGGGTTAGGGAAAAAAAGAAAAAAATAAAGATACAATTAATAGATAAGAGATACGAGTAAACACGTATCGTAAAGGATAGTAGCATAGAGAAAAATGCTTATCGACTTATGTCGTAAGAAGAAAAGGAAAAAAAAAAGGAATAACGATAGGTTCTGTTTGATTAAAAACGAAACATAAAGAGGCATCCTTAATTTGGAAGGAATGCTCGATAGAACGGAATAACTACGAGGTTAGAGACTAACCTATTTGAAGAAGGAAAATATGAAAAACGTTGTGCTTCTTCTAGGATGAATGGGGAGGGCTGGGGGGCGGGGGGACTTTGGATTCTAGAGACAATATTTGTAGTAATAACATCTTGACGATTCCTTATACGCGTTTGAAGAACCTGAAGAGCCTACTCTACCTCCTGGAACGCCTTTCAGCGCCTCGAATAACGTCGTCCCTCGACGATGTTTGATTTGATTTTCTGTCTCGAAAGAAGCGTGACAAGAGTCTTATAGCGACTACGAAAGCTTGACTACTCCTACGCATTTACCAACACGAACATACGGTAGCTTAATGTGTGTACTTTTATTCGATTCGACGAAACGCGTCCTTCGAAAGGATCGCGTTATTAAATTCGTTCTATCTATCCGGATTCTAAGAATTCTTCGAAAGTTAGAGGATAGTAGTTGTCCACTTATCTACGAGAGATAATTACGACGTAAAGTTGGTTTTTTTTTTTTTTTTTTTTTTTTTTTTTTTCCCTATTTTTACTTTTCTCTATTCGAGCACCGGCCGAAGCGTAATCTCGTATACGATCGTTAACGTTGACAATTTTACGAACGACTGTGGAAAAAAGGAAGAAGCGGTTCTGAAAAAGGGAGGACCGGAGAAAAGACCCTTTTTCTCACTTTCGTATACTTTCCGCGTGTAAACGTTCTCCACACGCACGTGACGTTTATACAATATGCCTCCATAGAACGCATGCCGGTTGAATATTAAGTGCTCTCTTTCTCTCTTCTTCTTCTTCTTCTTCTTCTTTCTCAGCTAACTTAAAAAACGACTCGCTTTTAAATCATACGTCCTTAACGTATGTATATCGGGAAGAGGTCGACTACTTTTAGAGAAACGAGAGACACGTTACGAATTTCGTCGACAAAATCGTTTTTGTTTATTTCCGAAAGTAAACGAACACTTTTGTATATTACCTTTGATTCGTTGAACGTTAAGCGCTGCCGAGTAGACGAACGATCGCAAACCGCGAAAAGTTACTCGGCTTGAAAGGTCTACCGCGTCAAAGGAATGGAAAGGCGTGTTAGTTCTCTCAACAGGCATAACTTAGAAACGTATGCTGATGTCCGAGAAGCAACCTGGACGATGAAGTCGTACGATTTATTATGAATTTGCACGCCTCTCTCGGGTCCGTATATATATATGTGTGTGTGTGTGTGTGTGTGTGTGTGTGTGTGTCAGTGCCGTCGAGGAGAGGCAGGTGGTGGTGCCGCCTTTCGCTGAAGCTTCACGGAAATTGTTAGTACTTTTCTTCCGTATCGTCGTAAATTCGCTTTTTTGATCGAGGCACGACGTACTTCGAGCAATGCCATGCAAATTTTTACATTTCGTATCTCTATCTCGTCCGACTTGATTTTCGATCATCTGTTAAAAGTCGCATTTAAAAATGAAAGAGAACGTGCTCTAACCGAGCACCTCTCTCTTTCCTTCGCAGAAAGGTGCTACCTAAGGGCAGCGACATAAAGTCCGGCGGCTTGCATCGAGAACATTTGCGAACGAAACGAGGACTCGCCAATATATTCCTAGGCAATAAAATCGATATAGCCCTTTGTCCCAAGGAATCATCGATCAACTTTCGCCCGACAGACGCGCATTATGTTACTTTACTGCCTGTTTAAGAGCCGCAGTTAAACATTCGTAGGAGCCCTTGACCTCGCGCACTCTCCTCGTTTGCTCTCTCTCTTTCTCTCTCTCTCTCTCTCTCTCTCTCTCTCTTTCTTTCCTACCTCCCTCTCGGCCCTGTTTTGCTTTTCTTTGCGCTTAAAAGTACATCTCTTGACGCGTTAGAGATCGTCGACCTTAGAACGTTGAAAAAATAAAAGAAAGAAAAAGGTAGGAGAGCCGCGATAATAGATTCGATTCGCTCGATATTTTTCACGATCAATCGACGATCAATTTTATGCTCGTTAAGCAAACACATTTGGCCCTTTCCCGTCCGCGTGCGCGCGCGCGCGAGTGAGGGAGAGAAAAGGATGGTACGATCTCGTTCTGCTTTAAACGCAAAAATACAAAAGCCGAACGTTTTTCGTATGGAACCGGAAGCACTCTCGGGCTCTTCCGTTCGCTCTTCCCTCATTATCGTCGTTGTGACCGAGTCCACCTACTTTTCTCTTCCTTCCTTCACGTCGGTCCATGGCTCAGTTTCGTTAACTACTAGTCGTCGAATCTGACACACTTTTTCTATCTCGATTACCAAGATGTCGATTGATTAGTCGACGATCCCTTTATCCAAAATTTCCATCTTTTTCCATCTTTTTCTATCCCTCTAAGCTATCGTTAAAGTTTTAATTAAATCCGGCACTGATAGGAAGTGGCCTACACCATTGTCTTGCCATCTAGAAATAAACTTTCCTCTCAAGGTGATCAAAGTCGAATGAAATTCCGTTTTCTCGATGGAAAATCTAAAGGGTGAATTCCAAATTTTCCGAAATGCGCGATCCTCGAGAAAAAAGGCCTCTTTTCTATTTTCTACTCCATTCGTCTCTGATTTTCCTTCAGCATTTTCCTAAGCGTCGATCGCTCTCCCGAGGAAAAGGAATAGAAAAGAAAAAAAAGAAAATAATAATAAAACGTTTGCGGAATGTACTCCCTTTTTTCTATGCGCCGAGTCGGCGCACGCATAAGGCATATTTAAAAAATTCTATAGGATCAAGGACGGGCATACAGGATTATCTACTTCTGTGCTTTATTATTACTTTTTGTAACGATGAGATTATCCAGCCTCCAGAAGCAACGACCTCCTTCGATGCTTCTCTTTTTCCTTTTGTCTTTACTTTTTATCTTTTAATTAGCATATATAATCTCAAGCATAAAATAACGTACACGAAACACGGACGCTATGCTGAGGAGATTCGTGATCTAATGGAGTGTGTCTGGGAATGATATACATAAGTATCGTTCGTTGAAAATTCACATGTTAGTTAGATCGATTAATATTGTCGATGAAAATTTTCAATAAAATTCCTTTATATCAATTCTCTTGATTATTAAGAAATTCGAGCTAATAAAAGTAATTGCTTCGTTCGATTTATAAGCACGCGACGATGTAATTAATTAATCATGTAAGACGGCAATAAATATATGCACGTATGCAAATGAATTTTCACTTATGGATCCATTCAGGGTCGCGTTGTTTTTTTTTTTTTTTTTTTTTTTTTTTTTTTTATGATAACACGTTTACCTTCCCTCGCTTTTCTTTCTTTCTCTTTTTTTTTCTTTTTTCTTTTTTAAGGAAGTAAAATTTCTATATTTTTACGTCGGATTGTTCGGTAAGATTGAATGAAATGAAAAAACCAAATTTTTAAGTAGGTTTGCAAAGGGAAAGCAACCAGCTTTCGAGCGAGTAATTTCGATAACGAATTTCTTTCTTGTCTTTTTCTTTTTTTTTTGTTTCGTTTTGTTTCGTTTTTTTTTCTTCTTTTTTTTCACGCTACGAGCTCCCTTACCCAAGAAGACATCCTCTTCGTGTCGACGCTAACGTTTCCATTAACCTCGGTTTAAGGCCCGTGCGTGACTTTGACGAGGATCGAGTCCTCCCCTCCTTTTACCCTTCTTTTTCATCCCATATTATTCGGGAACACTTGGGAGGTCGCTCGTAATCGGCCTTGCGGCGAGCCTCAGATCCCGCTTCCTTCTTTTTCTTTTTCCCCCTCTCTCTCTTTTATTCTTCTTCCTACACTAGAGTGTATCGTAACACGACCACTTCGTATTAGACCACGGCCACGAGTTTAAGGGTCGATTTCCTCTCGATAAAAGGATCGAATGATAAGTGTGACCATTTAAATAGGTGACGGATGAAAAGTGTCCTAAAGTGAGTTTCATTTATATAATTATTTTGAAGGGTAGAAATAGGGTGTAGGAGAATTTACGAAAACGTGTTCGTTATCGAGAAACAAGTTTGGATGTTTGTAGCCTCGAGGAAACATCGCAGAAACGATAGGAGACGGATTCGGAACGGGGAGAACGAGAGAAACGAAATCGAATTTCGCTGAAACATGGTCGACCGGTGCGTAGTAAGCCTTCATCCGGTTTTAGATGTTCCAGCTCGGCCCTATTGTTGGCTACACAATAATTGCCGTTAGAGCAGCGAGTAATACGGGAAAAGGAGGTTCATTCGGCAACGATAGCAAGAGCTATTACGTTAAATGCCAGTAATTAAGCCAGCGGCTCTCCCTGCGACTTTCTTCTGATTTTGCTTTTACCTTTTTAGAGATGTCTCGCGCCACGGCTCTACGTATCGAATGCAAATTATTATCGATCGTATTGCATTAATAAACGCGAGTTAATAAATATTCAGGTAGATCGATTCGTTTCCAACATCTTCTCTTTTTCATTCTCCTTTTAAATAACGTCAGCACGTATCCGCGTCCACGCGAATCGACGATTGATTTATTATTAAAGTAAGTTGCACGTTATTTCAGTAGCACCCACGGATTCGTTCGTTCGTCCGTTCGATGCCGCTTTGTCCTACGTAGGATACGCTACGCTCGGCCTTCTAAATTTAAATATATCGCAAGGAAAAATATACGTCCGATAGCGCCGCGACGAACGTATTCTCGTCGAACCTAAACTTGAAATTTATTCGGTTCCCGGTAAAGAAAAGAAAAGAAAAGAAAAGAAAAAAAAAAAAAAGAGGAAAAGAAGATAGGTTATTTATAAAAGATAGAAAAGAGATTGTTAGAAAGTTTTTCGAAGCTTTTCGAGGATCGAGGAAGAAATGAGAACCACTTTCGTGTAATCGACACTCTAGAGAGAGAATACACAGCGCGGCCGAGGGCGTCTATTTCTCACGCTTAACTATTACCGTGTCAAGCTCGTGCCCGAGTTATTTGCGCCAAGAAGCATTACTTCGAGGAGGAGCCCTCGTGAATTTCGAAAAAGGTCCTTGAAACAAGAGAGAGAAGACGTTGATAACTTTCGTCGTCTCTCTTTCTCCATCGCACGTGCGTTCGAAGAGTTCGAATGTTGGAAATAAAAACGTCGATCGGTCGTAAAATATCGAAAGACGAAAAGTTTCGATGGTGGTAAGGGAAAAAATGTTTTTGCCAGAGACCCCGAACACTTGACGAGACTCGGCGGGAGAGGATTTACGCGGTCTCTCTCATTGGGTTTTGCGTCCCAAGCAGCATTAAGGAATCCTCGTTGCGTTTCGTCTTGCCCCCATTGACGCGCGGCGCCTGTCCGATCGTTTGCCGGACCACCCCGAAGATTCTCCGTCTCTCTTTCTCTTCTTCCACTCCAGATATAATCAAGTTTTTGCAGCAAACTTCATTTTTACGCGATCGTAAGGAGAAAATTCGAAAAAAACAATGTCCTTTCTTACTTGATTATTTCTCTTTGCCAAAGGACAAGGTCTTTTTCGTGCGGCGAAATTAATAATGATAATAAGTGTTCTCTGGCGAATCGTAGGTAACAATAGGGTGGGACGAAAGATCGTATGAAAATTGGTTGGAGATGCGTTTTAAGGAAGATCCGAAGAATCTCTTTCAAAACGGTCCAGTCCAATCCAGTCCAGTCCGTCTTTCTCGAGGCAAAAAAGGATGTATCTCGTTCGAAATATGTAATGTACGCCTATTCTACTCTCTCTCTCTCTCTCTCTCTCTCTCTCTCTCTCTCGTCCCTACCTTCTTTTCTCGACTTAAATTATGCGCCCTTATCTAAAGGGGGTTCGAAATAAGCTCGCAGCATTTCCCCCGCTAAATTTATTAGCCTCCTTGTCAGTTAAATAAATATCAAAGATATCTTGCTTGCTACGTACGGCCGCTAAATCTGTCGTTTTGGATGGCACCGGGGGAGTTTAGGAAAACAGAGGAAAAAAAGAAGGTTGTCTCGATATTTCGAAAGACGAAACTTTCCAGAGGCAGAAGAAGAGGAGAGTACGCGTGCCTGTTTTTCTTTCCAACTTTCCTCGATCACCCACTTCCTCGGTGGTTTCTCCTTTCAAATTTATCATCATTATGGATTCTTGGAGAAGGTTGCTCTGCCGATTCCACGTGCCCATATTTCAGGCCATGGACAGGAATTCCAATGGACTATCAAAGACTCTAAGGTCCGTTCTTTAAGTACCCACTTGTATAAATTGATCGATAATTTCCTTCGGACTAATTATAACGTAATATTAAACTTCGATTTTAGATTCGACGTGGCTCGAAATAAAGATGGGCGCGCGTGTTCCTTCCTGACATCTTAAATTGTTAAATGTAGATGCAACATCGAAGAATCTAGTTTCGGGTCGGAAATTTCAATATATCACGCGTAGATGTAAAGGTGGATACGAACGCGCCTCGTGACAAATACGAACGTCGCAAAGGAACGGTGCCGTGTCTACGAATCCCAGTGAAATCTTTTTAAATTCCCCACCGAGGCCAGTCTCTTAATAACCACCTATCGAGCCGAGCCAATTTCGATTTTGCGAAATTTTCTTCTGTCCCGAAGCTTCTACTTTTTATTTAATTTTATTTAAAGATTTAACTTTATCGTACATTTTTTCTCGTGAATTTTATTCCGGTGAATTTCTTAATCGCAACCGATCCTATAAACATCGTCGAAGATACGTAGGTAGATTCGCGAGGAAATAGTTTCCCCTGCAATGTGAAATTTTTCTTTTTTCTTTCTTTGTTTTTTTTTTTTTTTTTTTTTTTTTTTTCCTTTTTTTTACGACGAACTAGGTGAGGTACCTTCGATCGGCTAGAACGGAGAACGTGTCGGAATTCTAGGGTGTATTGTTCGTGACTTGGTACTCTGCCAGTTTCGAGCGTTCTGGTACACAGTAGCTGGTACCGCTTCCTCACCCTGGTAGCAGCACCTTATTAATGAGCTACCCATTTTCACGAGTGATTTACCGTTTCCCTTTGTAATTCTTCCTACAGTCTCCGCTGCTAAAGTATTTAATGCAAACGTTCTCCATATACTACGCATAACCACATTCTGTCATCCTCTTTGGCGCATTTGAGATACCTAAGAGAGAGAGAGAGAGAATGGTCTACCCTTGGTCTGCCCTTGGTCTGCCCTTGGTCTACCCTTATCGACCAAGCATCTCTTTCTCTCTCTCTCTCTCTCTCTCTCTCTCTCTCTCGTCGATATTGTTCCCACGGCGGGTGGACTTCTTTCCTTATTTTCCTCCTTCGTCCGTTGACGAGACAGCATTTGTCTCGTTTATGCGTTCGATGGTTAAACCACGCACGAGACAGAGAGTAGGAAATCGAGCCAAAATGAAACGACGTGTAGAAACGCGAGGGCCGAATAAAGCTTCGACGATTTATTTGTCTCGAACTTGAGAGAAGCGCCGATCTAAATATTTGAGAGCGCAGGAGCGCTCGAAGCGACAGGTAAAAATATTTTAGCCTGTGGGCGAAATAGATTGAGAAGTATCGCGTCGACGGGCGTATTTTCGTCGATGGAAAATATCGAGAGAAATCACGGTCAAATGAATTAAAGCGAGGGAACGAAGAAAGAATTTCGAAGCCAAGGCCGGCTAATCGTCCCTCGATTTTTTTCATTTATTGACGATCGCGAAGTAAGTATCCTGCATGGAATTCCGTAATTACTGGGACTAATCCCAGTATAACTCGTTACACATACAACTCGTAAATATCCTTAGGAACTTATCGAAAGAAACAATAACCGTTTCTAACTTTCCAAGTTAATTTCGATTTTTGATGTTAGTAACAGGTCTTTTTTCTTTCAATAACGAATAAATGAATTGTCGTGTCAATGAACGATAGTAGATGTCGAAGGAAAAACAATATCCGAGGTAGTAAACAATAGGACGAAACAAGCGCAGCGCACCAAACTCTTTCCAACTTTAACACGAATTAAACGACTCCCTCGGCGTTTAGAGCGACGAATAATTAATTCTCTTCATGCAGAACTCTTGTTATCGTCCACTTTCCTTTACTTCGTCCTCTTTTCTTCTTTCCGACACTTACCCGACACAAATATCCTTACCAATTAATTAGGGTCTGCCGTAGTGGAAGCTTGCGAGAGATTAAACGGGTGGCTTTTATTCCATCGCTCGGCCCGAACTTTCTTTTCTATACTCTATCCTCTTAAAATTTTACGAGATAATATTCAACGTTGAAAAAGATAGCGCACGAGGCACGATCGACGAAAAGATCGCTCTCAAATGATAGATAAAGTTAAAGGGGAAGGTTATATCGGCGGACGCTTCGCGTTACACCATTGGCTCGTGAGCAGGAAAAAGGGTGTTGCGACGAGGTGTACGCGCTTGTAATATAATATTTAGGTCGCGTGATCAGAAGCACGATTACGAACTGTAGCTCCTCCTTCCTGCAGAAAGCATGACGTCGAGCTTTACGACGGGCCACGAGACGGTAATGTCGCAGGATCGTAAAAGCAAACGGTAATTTTAATCCTACTGCGTAGAGTGCAGTAGAGAGAGAGAGAGAGAGAGAGAGAGAGAGAGAGAGAGAGAGAGAGAGAGAGAGAGAGAGAGAGAGAGAATTTTTGAGCAGCATAGAAAGCGGAGAAAGTCGACGCCTCGTTCGTTCAAAGTACACGTCGGATAGACGCCGGTGAAATGGCTAGAGATTTTAAGTAAAAGAAGGGAGAGAGCGGTGGTGGAGAATAGAGGAGCGAGATGAAAGATAGAGATAGAAGGCGAGAGATAGAGAAGGGAGAACACTTCCTTTGTAATACAGTTTTTTTTAGGTTAAGCGCAACCACGACGCGGTTGACTGGAAGAAACTTTCCCCCGAAAAACGAAAGGACGAAAAATAGAAAAACGAAAATAGATAAAGTTAAAACCAATAATTAATTCGGTCAGATCCTGAGGTTCTCTTTTTAATAAAAATTGCGTTTTGCTTCTATCCTCTAGTAATATTATTTACCTACTTCTTTCCATTTCTTATAATCTTATATATTTTCCTCGGTTCCTCGAAAGCTCGCGTTATTTTTAAAACGAGATGTTTGCGAACGAAGCGAAGAAGAAGAAAAAAGATCGACGTAACAAATGATTTCCGAGAGAAATTTCAAGATGGGCTTTCTCAAAAGTTCAAACTTTTATCTTCCTTTTTTTTCTTTTCTCAAAGTTCTTTGTTATCGAGGTACTCTACTTTGCTATTTATGCGATGATAGGGCCTTCTATGTGATACACGTATATATAATAGAGCCTTGTACGTTCGTTCGTTCGTTCGTTCGTTCGTTCGTTCGTTCGCACACACGTGCGAGTCGGGTTCAATTTATTTCTTCAACCGGGCGGAAATTAAAATCGATCATTCTCTGCTCGTATCTCGTCGAAATCGTCCCTTACCACCTTTCGCCTTCTTTTCTCTATCCCTCGTACGTTCTCTCGCGAGAAAGAAGAAGAAGATTGAAATTGCTCGAGAATCGAGAGAGAGAGAGAGAGAGAGAGAGAGAGAGAGCACCCTAAACAAATAACAACGGCCAAATTCAATCGGCAGGTTATTCGGCTCGGCCGAATCGTATCCACCGTTTTACGGAGCGGAACTGTACAACGAAATCCCCCGATATGCGAACGAGATCGAGAAAACGAAAAATGGACGATAATGCGCGTCTGGATCAGCCAGAGTTTCTTCTTTGTCTTTGAACAAAGAAATATAGACTTTCGGTGAAGTTTAGCACGTAGACGCGCGTCGTCTAGCTTTCGCGATAACGAAATGAAATTTCTACAAGAGGTGCTGACGGGGGGAGGGTGTCGTTCTGAAAACGATGGCGACCCGGTTTTCACATAATACGACTTCGGTACGACTTGGGTACGACGACGGAAATGCTGACCCGAACACACGTGGCTATGACTCCTGTCACCTGACAAAAGATCCCCCAGAACTGCCTTTCAAGGCATAACGACCTAATCTCTGACCTCCGATCGCTTCTCAAAAAGTTTCATAGAGGGGAAAAAAAAATCGTTATTGTCGATCTACGATTAGGAGCATCGGAGAGGAGCATCGTGCAAAGGGACGAAAGTTGAGATGTATCACTCGTCGTTTATTATCTAAGATGGATAAATTGTTAAAGCCAAATCAATTTACTCTATAGTTCGAGACGAAGAGAAATTGTTTCGTAAATAACGTCGTCCCTCTTATTTTCTTTTCTTTTCACGAAGGAAGACCTCGTTATTTCGTAGTCTATATAAGTCGCACATACCGAGCGACATGCCGAGAAAAGTAAGAGAGCCAAGGGTCGAGGAAGTGGCAAAGGGGTGAGTGCGACTAACGTCGCATAGGCCAGGAGGACCTCCGTAGACTTTACAAAAGGCTCTTATTTGCCGGGCTTTCTACTCTTACCCGGAGATGATAACGACCCGGTGCTCTCGCGCTTCTCCCTACAATAGATCCGCACTTTATACGCTATGCAAGAAATATATAACCTCTCCACGACTTCTTCTCGAGTAGACTCGAAGAGAGATTGGAAGAAACGATAGAGGAATTGTTGGAGAACGAATATATTAAAACCCATAATAACGTCGTTCGCTTCGTAAACACGTTTTTGAAAACAATTTAAAAGCGCAAGAGGCTTAAATCGCCCCTACGCATTTCGTTCTTAACTATCGTCCATGGAAATATTACGTAGAATGATGTACGTTGGCAGAAAGAATAAAAAAATAAAAAAGATAATAGTCCGCGACATAATAGGATCATTGAAAGTTGATTATTTAACGATTTTATTTAATAATCCCATTGTGTAAATCGTTTTGAATGAAACAACGAGGAGGCTATCCCTTTCCATAAGAAATTATTAATTACTCTTCAACCTACGCGATAATAGAGTTCTTACAACCTTTGGTCTTTCGCAGAAATGAAATATCTCTCGGCATTGTGGCATCTAAATTGTTTTCTCTGCTCCTTCTCGACTTTCCGAAGTATGACAAGGAACAATCTCCCCTCGGTAATCTGCGCATTGTTTACATTTAATTAGATCAGAAAAGATCTCAGAAATTCAGCGCTCTCCGAGAGACGGCAGAAACGATAACGAGTGGTTGCCTCTCCTCTTCCTCACTTGTCTTAATCCAGTTAATTCCATAGGGAAGTTTGAGATCAGCTCTATAAAACGACTTTTACTTATAGAATTTTCAACGTTTAGAACTTTGATATACCCTATAAATCCGATTATATTCAATTTGCGATCGACAATGTCTTGTTTCTCTATTATATACTACTGGATTTTAACGATTTTAAATAGAAAGGACATGTTTCAGCTGCAAACGTTGATCGATTCGCAATTTCTATCATGCCGATTTATTCCTAAATACGATTAATTCTTATTACATTGTCGATTCGATTCGATTCGATTCGATTCGATTCGATTCGATTCGATTTATTGGGAGATAAATAATAGCGAGCGTCAGTTATTCTTGCAATTGTATTCGAGTCATTTGCTTTTTCATTTCAGATAGCTAGAAAATCTCTTGCTCGCTTTCCCGTGTTTGGTCTCTTAACGAAGGAAAAGTCTCTCTCTCTCTCTCTCTCTCTCTCTCTCTCTCTCTCTCTCTTATTAATTATCATCTAGCACTTTCGCCCGCGCAACGATATCTTCATCGAATTCGTTTACAAGATAAACTTAGCTATCGCCGTCGACCGCTACGTTAATACGAACGAGACGACGATATATCTTTCAAGCTGTGCGTTATACGCTTGCTTATTTATCTCCTGACATTAGAAAATTATGAATAAATTCGAAGCCGCTTTCTCCCTATTATCGTGCATTCGAAGCCGGTGGTCATTAATCTTAATTAGGGACGATAGATGATATCGAGTTTCTTTCAATTAAACTACCAAACCCGATAATGTTGCTACGATTCTTCATTCGAACGATAAGAAGATCTATTGCAGAACCAACGTCGTTTTCTTAACGTTCTAAATAACTAAGGAAAAAGATAAATAAATTATCGCGATCGAACTATAGGGAAAATATAATATTATCGAATCCGATCTAGAACTTTGTTTTCAACGGGATTTAAAAAGTAGGGATGGAGACGAAAGAGTCTTGAACTTTTTCCTATCGTCCTTAGTTCCTTTTATTCTCTTCTTTTCCTCTTCGTCGTCGTCGTCGTCGTCGTCGTCGAAACGTTAACGGGAGCAAGCCACTAGAGTAGCTTCTAAGCCAGCTACTCTGAATCTTGGCACCTTAGCCAATCCACGATTTCCTTCTTTCTCGCTGAATGACCGCTTAAGAGAGTACTCGCTATCGATCGATCGTTAAGACGAAATAACGTTCGTAACTACTCGTTCGAATCGTCGCCCGTTCCCGTTTCAAGCTCACATCACGTTTCTCCTCGGCGTGCAAGTTTTAAAAAATGTACCGATTGAAGATTGCAAGGTAGGACGTCGAACGCGACGTTTCTCATTTTCGTTGATATACCGAAATCGTTGTGATAAAAGGTAGAACAAACGTTTCCCATATTTTCGTGGGAACAATAACCTCGATGCTCGACAACACTGACCCAGCGCCAGGGTACTCTTGGCACGTTGACCAATCGCGTCAGCGATTTCGTTCCACCGGGATTCCGTGTTTGCGGTTCCCGCCTGTCGCAAAACCTATGCCGACGGATCGTTTTCTCCGTAGAGGCCGCACATTTCCAAACTGCATACCCATCCCCGCTGTTGCCACTTTAGGCTCCGAACCCGGGCGCAAGGGTTGATTCGCACCGAATAACGGGAATACCGAATGACATTTGGTATATTCGATCGAAAACTTTTATCTCATGTTAACTTCTGATAACTTTGTTCGATACATCGAACATGAAAGATCTTTCTTTGGAAAGGGCGACATTTCGTGTCCGTAAAATACTCGCGTATAATTCTCCTTTATCTTTTACGAACGTGAAAAGTATTATGAGAGTTCAGGAGATCGACTTTGACGGATCATTTATCCGAGATTTTGACTCTCCGGTAGTAGTAACTGCGATAATGCTCTTAGTTATGTGTTATAGGTGGTCTCGCCTCGACACGTAATCTTGAACTTTGTCGTAACGGCATTAAATTTTATGAGACACGAAGTCCTATAACCCAGTGCTACCTTTGGAACAGTAATATGCATAAACGGATTGTCCCACAAACTTGTAAGGGTTAAGTTTACCATGACGGCTGATTAAAGATATTTTCCACGCTCCTCCTCGTTCGTCTGTCCTCCGTTTTGCTTTTCTTCGTTTCGATAGATGCGAAAAGATATATTACGAGAGATAGAGAGAAGAAGGAGGAGAAGGAAAGGGTAAAAGAAAATAAAAGGAGAAAACGGTTAAGAGCCAATTTCTTAATAAAGGTGAAGAAACCGTAAACGCATCCCTCTTGACTCGTCCAACTTGAGCTTCCTCGGAAGCGCATCCTCTTGTTGGCAGCACGTCGAGGGGGAGAAAAGAGTTTCCTCTCCTCGGACGGTCCGCTGGCGCCGAGCGTTTAAGTGCACTTTACTCGGAGTAAAATGCATCGAGGCACAAGCTAGGAAAGGAAAGTAAGCGTGCTATCTCCCTTCCTCTATCTTCTCTCCGTCTACTCTTACTCGTGCACCAGCCGAGCCCACGGCTACGAGCCTGTGGTTACGCGCGCGGTTACACGCCTATCCGCTGCTCCTCTCTTCTGCATGTGTGCTCGCGCTCGCAGCCGAGCAAGGGATGTGCAAGGAGACACGAGAGTGCAGTTTGCGCACCCATTCGTTGAGGCGCACCACCATCCTCTCGTGCGGTGGTTGGCGAGGACGAACGCTCTAGTGAGGGTGAGAGAGAAGGGGTAAGAGAGACGCGCAGCTCTACCGAAATACAGATATTCTCTCTCTGTCTCTCGAGCGCGCGCGCGTTCTCAGATACCCCTTCCAAACCCTCTTTCTTTCTCCCAGGTAGTCTCCGTGTGTGTGTGTGTGTGTGTGTGTGTGTGTTTGTGTGTGTGTCGGTGGGTCGATCGGTATCTGGGTCGCGGGTTTTGGCAGTACGAGCCTTCTTCTCCTTCGCTTTGCCGCCAGTACACCCCCGCCATTTCTACGCTCTATGCGTTCCCGCCAAATTCAAACCTTCCTTCAGAATACAATATACAACGCTATTGTTTTTATTTCGATCCGTATATTTTAAGAACAATAAGATTTGAGGAATTTAAATAGAGGGATAACGTTTCAATGATCTCGAATAGGACGACACTGCGTGGGTATTGTTCTTTTTACATTTGATAATTTTGAAAGGAAATTGGCGAAAATAGATTTTGAGAAGAGTTCTTCGATACGAAAGAAAGAAAAAAATCTACGTTTGAAAGGTCTCGGATATTCGTTCAAGAGAATCAATTCCCTAAGAAGAAACGAATCGTGTTGAAATCCTTGGAGACGCTACAGATCCAACCATCCTCGAAAATTTAGTCACCGCAGCACTATACGGTAATACCTTTTGGAAAAAAAGCCAAGCTTTTCCATTGTCGTGAGAACACAACCCTCGCGTCTTTTAAACTAAAAGTGGCCATTTCGGACGATCGTTATTTCGATGCGGGAACGTGTAGCTCCGTTAAAATTCTGCGACTCTTTCCTAGCGCAAACTCCCAACGTGACCTCTTTTAGAAGAGAAGCGCGGTGGGGAATATCTCGAGAAGTATACCACTTATACTTATTTCCTTAATAGCGTTACGAATAATCGAAATCGGTCTTCCTCGAATTCGAAGAAAACTTTTCGCCCCCTTTCAAATGTTTCCATCGATATCGTACAAGTTCAAAGTACTTAAACTCTCTCTCTCTCTCTCTCTCTCTCTCTCTCTCTCGATCGAGCAACGATGCGCAACATGCGCTTTCACTACGTACAATAGAAATGGGATCTCTCGCGATGATCGATAATGTCTTTGATATTAAAACGGTCGTTCGGCATAATCGTTTTACTTCGAGCAAATAAACGCGCCCAATTACATCGATTTTTTAAGGAAATAAAAATATTTCTATATTCGTGTAATTCTATCTATTTTCCGAGTGAAGAAAAAAAAATTATCGGAATTTCCTCTCGCTTTAACAAATGTTCTATTATAATCCTTTGTCCGTTGAAAGGGAATAAAGTGTGAAAATCGTGTGCAGTCTAAAAGCACATCGATATTGAAACGTAGTTTAATTAATTACCTAACATAACTCGTATATCGATCGAACGTCGTTCGATGGATCGCAGACTCGCGGGTTGAAAGCTTTCGATCGTTCGTAACTTCGACAGGAATATCGACGGATAGCCGTCGGATAGACGTCGGATAGGCGTCGGATAGGCGTTCGTCGAAGTTTTCTTTTAAAATGACTGACTACGCGTTTGCCGGTGGTCCAAGACTTTACGTGGGCGAGCCTCTACGAATAGAGAAAATGGTTCGGACGTCTTCGAGATTCTCGGGCAAAGAGCAAATGGGCACTTTCGAAATGGCACGTTACATTCGTTTAGGGACCTGGCTTGCACGTGTGCGTAAAACGTCTGTAGCGCACGTGATGAATCCGACGAAGATATCAATCCTACGATGAGATCGGGCTTTCTAGAATATGCACGACACGATATGATTGAGTATACGAAATCTTTGATCGATAAACGTTGAAAAATTTTCTTTCTGGTTTCTTTGTTTTTTTCTTTTTGTTCTTTTTTTGTGTTTCTTTCATTTTACTTTACCGATCGATAGCAAGGAGAGGAGACAGGTTCGAAGTAAAGAAAACGAAACAAGTCCTCCGAACGGTTCCGTACTCTTTCACGCTCGGACTCGCGATAACGGCTTAGATTTCCACGCAAGTCGGTTACGCTCGAGTTGTTGCAATAAATAATATCGATGTAACTAACAGAACGTCGATAGTTAGTCCATAGGGATACGTCATGCGATCCCCTTTAACTCCTTGGATCCGGTTGTAAGCACATATACACGATGAAAAATTATATTCGTTGTAGGCTTCGATCTTCAAAGTTATGAGAAATAGAGATTTTTTGTCTATAGAGTAACGAGTCTGTTAATAGTTAGAATTTATTTATGTACAACTGCTGCTTTTTTTCGTTTTCTTTTTTTCCTTTTCTTTTCTTTTTTTCTAATGAAAAACGGACGGAATGTTTGCGTCCAAGAGCTACAACGCGTTTTGCCCGATGTAAAATGAACGGTAAAATTGATAAGCTAAATCAGTAATTAAATAACTAATTCATGTATCGCAACAAATATACAAATCGCTACTACGAGTAGTGATAGTAGCTCAAAGTACCGAACGTCTTTGATATCTTTTATAATTTTGAAGACGTAAGCTGCAACGCTCTTTGCACCCTGCATAGAATAGGGTTAGGGAGAAGGAGATGGATAGACGCAGAAGAGAGAGAGAGAGAGAGAGAGAGAGAGAGAGAGAGAGAGAGAGAGAACAAGACCCGTTCAAATCACGACACGGTCGATATCTTGCTTGCCTCGTGAGGTCGTCCGTGCGCGCTTATCTATTATGTTCCGGCTTCGGATACTGCGAACAATAACCCTACCAAGAGATTCAAATTTGTCGCTTAAAACGTGGGGGACGTAGGTTCGACGTTCGACTATATTTCCTCGTTCCTCGAGATTTTTATTAACTCTGCCTTCGTAAAATCGAAAAGTTCGATTCGTATTCGATGAAGCACATCGGCGAAACCTGATCTAAGAATTAATTGAGAATCATTAGAATATTTTTCTTTGGAACGTTACAAGATGGAAAGAACGATAAAGAGGTTTGGTTCTTTCGAAGTTGTATAACAATTATTTTAATACTACGAGCGAATTGAAAAGTTCGTTAAAATCACTAAAGATGATAAATGGAAAAACAATAATTTACCGACGTTCCGTTTCATCGTATAAAGTTTCGAAATCGTCGGACGTCAAAGACTATCCGTCGTGACGATGATCATGTTTTCCGTTAAATTCTACTTTAACGTTTATCTTTCACTTTCGGGATGGTTTCAACCCACTAACCGACTTTAAAGTTGGCCGAGCGCTCGACGACAAGTACTCCCCTCGAAAGAGAGAGAGAGGGGGGAGGGGGGAGGTAGGGAGGGAGAGGGTATCGTAACTAAAAAGTTTTGCTTACACAGAGATGAAAATAACAGTGCCGCTATCAATCCGCGATTTACTCCGTATACCAAGAAAAACATTTTTAAGATACTCTTTTTCGCGAAAGTAAAATATTATTCCAGTCGGTGCGATGCTCCTCAATTCCATTCCGATTTTTTTTCCTCGAGTCATACCAAAAAAAATTATCTTGGAATGTCAATCCTTTTCTTTCTTCTCCCGATAATATTATCGCTAGATGACTGGTATAATAACGAACGTTTTCAAAGGGAGACGAATAAACGGGATAAGAGACACATCGTCGTTGGAATTTTGACGGGCGATACTCACGTAATATTTGTGATTCAGTGACATCTCTTCTTACTCCGGACAATCTCTCTTGGTTGCGCGTCTAAAAATCCGTACAAAGATTCGCACGAATTTTCTTGACGACACCTTGGAACATTTTTCTCGGATAACTATTACTTTTTTTCTTCTTTCTTTTTTTTTTTTTTTTTTTTTTTTTTTTTTTTTTTTTTCTTCTTGTTTTTGTTTTTGTTTTCTTTCTCTAACGTGAATTCTCTAGAATTGTCTTCGTCGCTCGTTGCTGTCGATTCGCCTGCTGAAGTTCTTTGCCAGAACGAAATTGTGCATTACCGCGGATAGTTATAGCACCGGCCGGTTTCCGACCGAGGAATCTCGTGCTTCTTTATCGTCGCCAAGAGCTTTGCGATTTACGTAGGTGTATACGCACATAGTCACAACGCCATGTAGACGTCAGGATCCATAGGCAACGACGTTGGCAGTATTATCCCCTTTTTCCTTCTAGTATCAGCCTTGGTTATTTATTGTCAAAGTTGCACTTAACTCTAGCCTTTCGATTATTGTCGCCTTCAGTCATGGCCGCTTCTCACGCATCCCGGCCTTTCGTTCTCTCCCAACGAAGCTCTCCTTCTCTCTCTCTCTTTTCATTTTTTTTTCTCTCAGTCACCACCGAAGAGCTTCGAAACCTTCGTTTCATCGGAGATCCGATAAAACGTCCCTGCGAAAAGATCTCTTCGCATTTTAGGATATCATTCTGGATAAAGGTTCGATACGTTCGTGGAACCGCGAATGCGCGATTACTTTCGAATGCTTCTGACAACGTCAAAGAACTCGTACTCGCCTAATATACATTTAATAAATAAGTTAGGTAGGTACTAGTTAGAAGAAAAGGAAAAAAGAAAGAAAGAAGAAAAATTCAAATATTTACAGATCAAAGGTAATATTAATTAATGTCGCGTCAAGGATAAATAACGCTATAACCCTTAAACCCAAGACCGAGAAATTTATCGTACGTACCATCTATACATACCTCGTGGCACGTTGACCGAGAAAAAAAATATTTCCCTCGAATTTTATCGGCAGTTTGCGCGTTAACGATCGTGTAGTACACGACGCGTAACCCGCGTTAAAATTCGTCATATCCAACGATCTATTAACAGGAATATTTTACTCTGGTTCGCATCGACGGCCACCATAAATATACCCGCCGATCGACAAATCTACGGGTTTAACTATTCGCTAATCGATGTCCCTGAACAATTCTCGTACGTACGTTTCTCGAACATGACTTGCCTCTCTTTCTCATTCTCTTTCTCCTTCTCGAAGTTTATCGTGGGTGGGTGGGTGCGTTACGGGCGGAACAGTGTACAAGAATAAACAGCGTGCATGCAAAACGTCACTTTTATGGTCCGGAGCTTTTAGCCTTGCTTATAAAAACGTAGCCGTCCATTAGCAGCGACGACGATACGAACGTCACTTCGCTCCGTCGACTGTGCAAAAATTCAACCTCTGCTCTCTCTCTCTCTCTCTCTCTCTCTCTCTCTCTCTCTCTCTCTCTCTCTCTCTCTCTCTGTCTCTCTCTGTCTCTCTCCCTTTCTCACTCGAGCATACGAATACTCGAAGACTCAAAGCGAATAGACCGGTAGATATACCGGGTGGTGTTGCACGATCGTCGTCGTTATCTATTTGATGAAAAACTAAGAGAGAGTCCTCCGGAGGAATGCCTTTCGCAAAAAGATTTTCTTCGCGAAATAAGGATTTCTCGATAAGTAGAAGAAGAAGAGGAGGAGGAGGAAGGTATCTTTGCGTCGAAAACGTTGAAAGTAGGGAAGAGAGAGAGAGAGAGAGAGAGAGTATGCTTCTATTGTTCTTCGTTTCGAGGAGATTCGAGGTGCTGCCAATATCGGGAGCCGTTCCGGTTGCCGATATCGGGTCACGAAGTCTAGCTCGCTATACTTGGCAGTCGGTGATAACTCACGCGCGAGCCAGCTGCACGGCCATTAATTCGATCGAATTTCTCCTAATTATCATGACGAATTAACGTTTCGTCTTTCGAATTGTTTCAAAACGAGAAAAATAAAGGGCAAGCGATATATATGCATATATATATATATGTATGTATGTATGTATGTGTGTGTATGCATGTACATAGGTAAGTCGGTGTATCGAAAGGAGACGTTGCGAATGCACTTCTCTCGAATCCCCCTTTTGCGACGTCGACGGCCGGTCATTAAATCACACGAAGTACAGACCGAGAACGCGTAGGAGGCACGCGCATTTTTCACGAGACCATCGACTGTGTACGAGTAGCTGTGTGTATACGGGCAGCTGACCATTAATATCAAAGAATACGTCTACTCTCCGCGACGAATCTCCATCGTTCAACCGGATTCAATGTTTTTTCATTTCCGTGTCGGAAAAAGGAAGAGAGAGAGAGAGAGAGAGAGAGAGAGAGAGAGAGAGAAAGGGGAAAAAGTAGAAATAAAAATTAGCTCGTAGAAGTAATCAACGAGAGAAAGTAGAACGTAAGAAAAGGGGTTTCGGGAGAAGGATAATTTGTCTCGGCTTGTTTGCGGGATTTGTAATGGCCTAGAATAGAGGGGAAAATGAAAGACAGAGAGAGAGAGAGAGAGAGGATCGACCGAAGGTTTGCTTTTACGTACAGTGGCAGCTTCTACAAAGTGTCCCTGTCGTTCGCGCGAGAATAAATTATGAGACGTCGCCGGAGTAAAAAGTTTTGATCTTCCCTCGTGGGGAACGAGTGTGCCTTTAAGCCTCTCGCTCACTTTCTTACGGGGAAAACGAAGAAAAAGGAGGAAGATATCTCTTTTTATCTCTCTCTCTTACTCTCAAATTTGATGAACACAAAAATAGAACGTTTCGCGAATTTGTTTGGAAAAAAAAAAAGAAAAGAGGAAAAAGGTAAAATTCTCGTATTCGTTCAGTCTGTAGAGTCCACTGAATCTCAACAATGTTGATATTGCGTGCAAGCTAGCAACCCCTTCCTTTCCTTCTGTCTTTCTCTCTCTCTCTCTCTCTCTCTCTCTCTCTCTCTCTCTCTCTCTCTCTCTCTCTCTCTCTCTCGCGCGCGCATCCTTTCCGACGTGAGAATTACCAGGCATTATTGTTCTTCCTCTTGCATCTATTTGTACGCTTTCACACGTGACCTCATTAAAGGGACACGATATTCCGTACGAACGTCAGCGCGTACGCTTCCATTTTTCGAATGAAATCTCGCACCTCTTCTTTACAGTTTTTTTTTCTTGCATAGGAGCAAGTTAGATAAAACGCTTTTGATCGTACAGAACGATCTCGAATTTTCTCTAGCATCATCCCTTCGATTAAATTAACGAATTGTATAGGGAATATTAAAAACATTAGACAGTTTGGACGAACGTCCGTACCAAGAATCGAAGCATTTTAATCGTGGCAATTGTCTTCGAATGAAAACGAAGGATGGCGAAGCGAAGATTTGCGGACGCGCGTGATGCAAATAGAGAATGAGAGAGGGGGGGAGGATAGTCTACTCGAGTGCAGATTAAATTTATCGATCGACCGTGGAACGTGAAACGAGGAGGTGCCGGGAGTTGTAGAGCCGGGAAAAGGTGATTGTGCGACGCAGACGTACTCTTCGCACTTTTTCCTGATACTCCTGACTTTTCCATCTCGGTTAATAACCTTTCCTACGAGAGAGCGTTAAATCGCTCGAAATAAATTCTGTCGATCGGCGAGTTCCTTCCAAGTTACAAAACGACGTTGACACTGACGAGTATAAAAAAGAAAAAAGAAGTTCTCTCAAGGCGCGACGTTCATCGATAATGGATATCAAACGGAGAGATAAAAGTATCCTCCCTTTTATAAATATCATCTTGTTTGTGCTTCCGATATTCTCTCGATTAAATAATAATAACGTCCACGGTTACATTCACGGTTCCACATCACGATTCTTCTTGATTACATCCCTCTCTCTCTCTTTCTCTCTCTCTCTCTCTCTCTCTCTCTCTCTCGCTCTCGCTCTACTTACATTTTATTTAATCTTCGATTTATTCCGTAATCATCTTCTCGGTACCTCAATCCATCATGCTTTAATGTATTCGAATCGAAGACATCGCTCGTTTTTCCATTCGCGAAGCAACAAGATCGCTCGTTGAAATCTGAAAAGTTGTGACTTTAGCTAAATGAATTTTCCTCTTTCTTTTCCTTTTCCTTCGCGAGCGAGGAAACCCATAGATTCTAATCAAACACGACGAGTCCTATTGGAAAAATGATGGTCCCACGTAATCCTCGATCTTAATACGCTAAACGTATTCTCCATTTCCATCGATCATTCTTAAGAGATTCAATCGATGATTATATATTTGCACTGCGACGTACGAAAAATGTATATGTACGTAACGATCGTAGAAATTGAATCGGTAAAATGGTCACCGAAGGAAAAAAAGAAAAGAAAAAAACAGAAAAAAAGAAAAAAAGAAAACAAAACAAAATATAAATCCAAAGTCTTTTTCTCTCTTTTTTATTATATCACGCAAATAATATACGTATCGCGACGTGCATTGGCTTCTCTAGTTGGAAAGAGAGATAGCCTAGCTTTCTGGAATGCATAAAGACGACGAGACGAGAATTCTGCTGACATTAATTGCAATCTCGCTGCGTATGTACATAAATAGGTACATATCTACGGCCTCGGGGCAAGAAAAGCGCGCTTTCAATGTAAACAAGCATCGAAGGAAGGCATCCGAAGCGGATCGATCGACGCTCGTATTCACGCGCCTAGTTTTACTTTCGTTTTATCTTCTTTCGTCGAGCATCTTATTTTTTTATACGCCCTCCCTCTTGCACACGACCGTTGAAATCGAAAACACCTTTCCAGTCCTCTACCGATAGGGATAGAGGAGTCCGGTAAAAAGACGCTTTTCCCTTCGTTCCTCTGCTTACTTTCCTCTTAACCTTCCTCCTTCCCCTTCTTCTACTTCTTCCTCGCTTTAAAAACTTGTCCACTCGTTTCCCTTCGTCCATGCGCGTTCTTACGCATTCGAGAGACCGTGCCAAATTCGATGAAACTTCAAAGCCGATGAACCTATCGAGTATCGCAACTTCGACAAATTGAATCTTTCATGCAAATATTCTTCCTGTAAGATTCATGAAGTTTGACCTTCCATAAAGTTCATAACCCGCATGTGAGTTTCAATTTTCTTTCAAAATCTCACTGATTCTTATTGAATCGACAGAGTCGTAAAAGGGTCGCCGATTACTTTTTAATAATTATTCCTTCCAATTTTTATCTTTCGAAAAAAGACACACCTCGCGCTTTATTCTGTTTTGTCACCAAATTGGTAAGTCTTGAACTCCCATGAACATTCTGCCGATAATGTGTCTTCGATGCATCCTTTCAAGATTCTCTTCCTCTCAAGCGCAACGAGATTAGCATTTTCACATCGGATACTCGTTAAAATAGCTTTGCCGGTTTCGCCGTTAAAGCATAAACGTTCTACGAAAGAAAAAACATGATGTTTCTTCTATCTTTTGTATAACAGGAAGATAGTCGTAAAGAACGTATTATTCCTTTGACAAAACTTTTCTATTTTCTCCTTCGAAAGCATCCTCGACACTAAACAAATCCCTGATGTCGGTGCGATGACAGTAAACTTCTCTCTCTCTCTCTCTCTTTCTCAAACGTAAAAAAAGAAAAAAACAGAAGGAATCCTAAGAACAGAGTCAGAAAAAGGTAAATAATGGGAAACGAGGGAAGAAAAAAGAAGAAGAGAGAAAGTTTCCCTTTAGAGTTTACGCGTTAGTTATCTCTCGTCGGCTCCGCGTCTACCCGTCGCGATCGGGACGCATAGACCGGTCGCTGAATCGCGGCCAACTGAGAGGGAGAGAACAACCCCCCTAGATACTAGCGTCGGTTGGCTGGTGGCATCGCGCACGAAAACCCCCTGCGCAAAGCTCTGTCCCGTCCTCCCTACGGATCTCTCTCTCTCTCTCTCTCTCTCTCTCTCTCTCTCTCTCTTTCTGTCTATCCCTCTATATCTCTGTCTCTCTCGCGTCTCTAGAAGCGAGACGAAGAGGGAAATATATTAGATGGATCGTTTGGAGAGCGCTCGCGCGCGTGTCTCTAACCCTCGGTTCCTTCTGTCCTTCGAACCTTGTCTCTATCTACCTCTCTCTCTCTCTCTCTCTCTCTCTCTCTCTCTCCCTCTCCTCTGTTTCTTCTTGGTGGGCGCGAGCGCGCGCGCGCATACACACCTGCCAAAGCTGGATGCGCGTCTACGCATCTCTCTCTTTCTCTTCCAGCTGCTGCCAACAATAAAGGAGGGAGAGAGAAAGAGAAAAAGTGTTATACGAATCGTGACCTAAAGTTCTACCCTTAACGTAGGTTAGTTGCACGCGTTACGTGAAGTAACTTTCTTTTTTTCTTCTTTTTCTTCTTTAATAGAGTCTTTACCGCCCTTGTTTTCTTATATATTATAGAAGAAGAAGAAGAAGAAGAAGAAAAAGTAAAAGAATCAAATTTTTTAGCTACAGCTAATTTTGCCGATAGAATTTGATCGTTTCTAAAGAACGATTTGAACTCTAGAATAATTACCGGGATGATCGCTCGAGGAGTGGGATTAAGCGAGAATCCGTTCGGTTTCTGTGGTTAACCTTTGACAGAGATGGAATTTTACCCCGATAAAAGACGGTTCTTTGAGGCGAGGGATACTGTGACTCGAGCACACTCCGATTTTTTAATTTCTTTCTCTCTCCCTCTCTCTCTCTCTCTCTCTCTCTCTCTCTCTCTCTCTCTCTCTCTCTCTCTCTCTCTCTCGCCCCCCGATCCTTACCTGAATGGAAAATAAATTGCTCGACAATAAGGACCAACCCAATGTTGGGTCTCCCGCCAGATCCTTCTCATCGTGATTGGGGCAAGTTTTCAAATAGCAGGGGTCCGATCAAATACAATAGAATTTGACAATTTCCAAAGTGTCATGGTCGAGTGGGGAATAAGAAAAGTAAAAATTATCACGACTTCTCGTGATCACATCATTTTTTTATTTTGACTTTCTTTTCTTTTATCTCTCGAAGATCATCGATTCGATGAGGAAACGAATCGAAAGTTCGTCTCGCATTATTTCTCATCGATCGATCGCGCATGTATATCAAATTTCAATTTGTCGCGATTATGGAGAGCCGTTTGGCACGTTCCGCCTATAAAAGAAGACGGTCGATTATGGTCGGAACGGTCTTCTTGAATAAGGGAGCGCGACGATGCGCGACTGCACCCCTTAGTACTATCCATAATAATTTGTCGAAGAGTCATCGTCGTTCGTACGATCGAAACGTCTTCCCTTATCCGCATATTTCTCTTCTTAAAGAATAAGAGATACCGAGTTTATAAACTTTCGCGACGAAGATAGCGTTAGCGTACTGGCAACAGCTGGTACTTTTAATAAAGCGATTGCAAATCTCGTCGAATAGGAAAGCGATCGAATAACACCTTCTCTTTTTCGATCTTATTCTATTATGATATGTTCGCTAAATCATTATCTCGCGTGGCCATTGATCGATTTATTATCGATTTCTGACGTTGTAATTGTCGTTAACTTTAATGGAGTTTCGCGTTAGGAAAAAGGGAGAAAGACAAAAGAAAAAGTATGTTCTTTTGCGACAATTAAAATACATGGCATGCGACGCTCATATTCATTTCTGGAGCGACACGAGGATAATAAAAAGGGGTCGAATCAACATCGTGTGTAGAACAATGCCACGTTAAGAAGCCCCGTAACGAGGAAGGTCTTTGAATCTTCCAAGTGTGCCTCTCTTGATTTCTCTGACAGATGATTCGAAGTCTTACAATGTAAGTAACGAAAATATTAAATAAGCTCGATAAACTGTCGCCGTAAACGTTATTACTTTATTTGTTTTTTTTTTTTTTTCTATGGCCAGATTCAATTTTACATTTCGTCCCGTTATCGATCGTCGTTCGCGTATTCCTATGAAATTGAAATTAACATGGAAAGGCCGTAGGTACGGTAAGGTCGCGTTTGCACGTCACGATTGTTCTTCGGCCCGGAAATCGAACGAATACAAGAGACGACACTTTGATCGATCGGCCGTCATCATCGGAAACTGAAGTTATTACCGCTGCACGTCGATAGAAACGTCAATTCGGTTAGAAAGAAGGGAAAAGGAGACAGCGAGGGCGAGATACTTTTCGAGAATTGAGAGAAGATCTTTTTATTCTTCTTCTTCTTCTTCTTCTTCTTCTTCTTCTTCTTCTTTTTCGAAAAGATCTTTCCATTTGGAGAGGTAGAGAGAAAGAATAAGACTCTTTCCTTAAAATTTCTCAGTGTTTTTCTATAAACGTCTCTCGTTCGTTATTCAATATTCTCCGAGCTTAGATCAAGCGTATAAAGAAATTGAAATCCTCTTAATTTATTCGAAGCTGATAGAGAATGAAAATTACGGTCGATTTATGGTACGCTGACGCTTCATTAATGACATTTCACTATGGCAGAACTATACCAGCAGTTGTTCTACGCGGTGATACGGTAGCGCGTGGCACGAAACGAAATTGCGTCGGGCTCGGTGGATATACTTCTCATCGGACAAAAACAGGTGCAATCTCGACGAGTCGGTGTTGCCGTCGGGGGCGAGTCGTAATTAATGGGCCGAAGCGTGGACATGCTTGATAAAAGGAGAATATTGCGTCCTATCGGGCATTGGCGTCCGTTCGCAATAAATGAGAACGAGAAATAGAAAAAAGGAAAATCGGTACATCCATCTTCTCTTTTATATTGAACGTGGAATACGGTTCAATAGAGAAACAGAATAGAGGATATGCATTTTTAATTTTATCAGGTGGACTCACGAACCCTTTCTAATTAGCCCGGGAAGAACGACTGATGGGCGAAACCTCGGAAGGATTTTATTTTCTTTTCTTTTTTGTTTTGTTTTTCTTCTTCTTTTCTTTTCTCTTCTTTTTAAGGAGCTTACGTAGCTCCATCGAAGACACAGATAAGAAAAAGATAAAGTGAAATATATATTTACATAGGAAATTGCAATGATTTAATTAATCGCCAAAAACGATTCCGTCGATTCGAACGAATTCGAATTTGCCCGGGATATTCGGTTAAGTAGCGCAAACTCAAAAGGCAAGCTGCCTAACGAGCGGACAAACGAGCGGACAAAGTGCAACCGAAATGATTCTAGACGAAATTAGAGGTGGACCACAATGTTATTTATTTCGACTCGATGCGCTCCTCTAATGTATAATTGCTCGGTGACCTCCCTCTCGAAAGTGAGACGCGCGAGATAGATTCTGGTGCTTTCGCAGCGTTTGCGCCGGCCTCCGCACGAGAGCGCATCCGTGTAACAGAGAACGGCGCATACGTGCGATGCAGACAATGCGGTATGCGGCATGCGGCGCGTCACAGGGCCGTACGATCGTTGGTGTAAACCGTTGGTGTATCTACCGGGCCAGATCGGCCCGGGAAAGCCGCCTCGTCCGTGCCTCATCTCCGTGCCTTGTCCATCCTTCGAGGGGCGCTTGAGGGAGGATGAATTGCGAGAGAAGATGAAAGAGGGTCGGAGTTAATAATCAGAGGGCCTTCGTTAATTCGTACTCATCCAGGGTAAGAGCTTATGTAGCCTCGTTGTTTTCTGTGGAGCGAACGCGCGAAAACAGGTCAAAGCGAGCGAATTGCGTGCGCAAATGGATACCTACCTCTTATAGCCGTTAAAGACGATATAGGTATATCGCTTATTCGGCTGGATCCATCGACTGGATCCAACGGCGAACGGACGATTTTCCTTTTCTCCCACTCTTTTAATTATTTCCTTTTCACACGTGGTGAAAGAACCTTTTGTAGGAGCTCTGCCGACCGATAATCTCGTTATTTCGTTTATCAAAAGTCACGATTTACATTACTGGGATATACTTTTTATCGAGCTCTCCTGCGAGCAAGCGGCCGAACAAGATGCAATCGGTTCGCGTCGGAGAATGCAATTTCCACGATTTATCGCCAATTGCAATTAGTTTCGAACTACTTGCGATGCGCTACTCGTTTCCCGTCCACCTTCATGTGGAGCCGCACTCGGATTAATCTATAATTATGAAAAGTTAATTATTAAACTTGTCGATGAGCTATAAATAATGCTACCGAGAGATCGAAAATTACTGCGTACGCGCACGCGACGCGAGCCGCAATTAAGAAATTTTGTCGTTCGACGTGGCCGCGAGGACAGCCGGTTATAACAGCGACGCGTAAATAATTCATGGTGCATCGGTCAGAGCGGAAACTGTATAAGCCCGCTGCTATTATGTGGACGAAGTACGGAGTAAGAGAGAGAGAGAGAGAGAGAGAGAGAGAGAGAGAGAGAGAGAGAGAGAGAATAGCCAGCGAATTATGAATATTCAGAGAATTTCGCACGTCATATATTTCGGGGAATTGCGCGTTAAACCTTTCGCGATACACATCAACAGCATCCTGATTTGATCTATACTCATAGATACATGCATGGGGCAGATGATATATCTGGATCCGTACGAGCTCTGTATACCTCAATCGGTTCGATATACATATATCTTTTCGTATTAACATAATGCTCAATTATTCGCTACTCCCGTCTTTCGATATTGATTATTTTATCTACAAAAAAAAAAAAAATCTATTTTCGTTAATTTCTTTTTTAATTTTTTTATCGCACCAAAGTGATACTATAATACTTACTGGTAAAAAAGCACATCGATAATTATCCCTGGATATCAGCTAATAATTAAATCCAATACAGTGATTTCACTCCAATACATTTGGAACATCCAGCAGATGTACGTCGATGTTTTTTATCCAAATAATTCTCGATAAAAATATGCTCGCGGCATTTCCATCGTGCGCTCATAAAGAAAATTTCAACCGTCTGAGCATACACGATTTACGTATTTCATTTCGCACGCTTTTACGATACTTTTGAAAATCTATTCGTGCCGCTTCGCTCGAAAGAAAACAGGGAGAGAGAGAGGGAGAGAGAGAAAGAGAAAAACCCATTTCCAATGGCGAATAAACTACCGATCTCGGTAGTTTTCGCTTCTATGGATTCGCGCATGCTACTCGACGACGTACAAACAGGATGCAACTTCGACGGCAAGTTCAAAGTTTAAGTTAGATTCGAGTTTAAGTTCCCTTCTTGATGTACTACATGTGCGCCTGAACTATCGTGCCGATACGAGCAACGTGATGCACGTTAAACGAACCACTAGCATCGTGTAACTTTGACTGCATTTCAATATGCGTTTCCGCGTTCGATCTTCCACGGTGTTAACAGCAAAGAATCTAGTTGTGTATTTACAATGTCTCTCAGCTCTTTCCATCCCAAAAGTTGCAAAACTTTTAACGAAGCTACGTAAAATAATTATTAAGACGTTTCTCCGACCTCCTTGGAGTCATCAATCGATTTATATTTTACATTAGAGGTCTGAAAGAAGAAGAGCTTAAATATTTATTCTTTACGTTTACAGGTGTTCAAAGAACCGTTCATGTACTACACAACTCGGAACAACCAGCCTCTGTTTTCGCTCTTCTCGAGTCTGGCAATAAGATAGTACCATTGATCGCAGATGGTCTCTTCGATCTTCTGATGATGAAGATGACGAGCATTTATACGAGCAAAAAACAAACCAAGATCGAATCTAAGGGCCCACGCTTTGAGATTGGGGACTTTTGCGTCAAACTCGGCAGCGTCACGATGAGCCAGAATTTCAAGGGTATCCTTGTCGAAGTGAGTTACAAAAAATACACTTCTTCTCTTCTTCTTCTTCTTCTTCTTCTTCTTCTTCTTCTTCTTCTTCTTTTTTTAATATCTTCTCCGATTACTCCCTATCTATCTCGAGTTCCTCCACGTCCCGTGAATTATTTCTTTCGAGCGATCGCACGTGAGACTGGCCACAGCTGTTCCTGTTCTAATCGCTCTCACTCTCTCTCTCTCTCTCTCTCTCTCTCTCTCTTTCTCTCTTTTAGAAACAGCGAGTCTTTAAGCGCAAAGAAATTTTCCAAAGTTTTCTGAACTTTCGACGGAGTGGCCGATTAAATTATTAATTTGGCAACCGTTGTGCTTTTCCGAAAGAACGAGAGAAAGAGAGAGAAGGATGGATGGATGGACGGGAGGGAGGAAGGAAGAGTTCATTAGAATCTTCCACGATAAAGGAAAACCGATTTAACGGATTGTAACGGTAGGCGGTAGGTAATTAAATCGCGATTAGATCGGAAGATTTTGAAATCGCAACTTCGCTACTTCCGGGGTCCTTGCCAATCACGTGACTACTCCGCGTTATCGATTGACAGTATCTCGCAAAGAGGGAGAGAGAGAAGGGTGAAAACGGTACGGACAGAGAGCTTTACGATGCACACGAATTACACTTCACAGATTATACTCGTATATGTAGATATACGATGTCGTTCAGGCCCGATTCGTTCGATCGTAAAACCGCAAAATGTGTGCGCTTCACGATGATTTCTATTGGAGATAATTACGATCGGTATTCCGTCATTAATTGCATTAGGGTATCATTCGAGCATCATCGTATTCATCGATCGCGTACATATATTCGGAATCATATGCAAACGCAAAGCCGATTTGGGAAAAAAGAAAAGAACGGAAGAAAAAAAGATTATATACCTAGACCGTTCTTCAAAGAGAAACGCGTTAATCCTTCAAATTTGCTGCATTTAAATCCTTTTGTATATTTATAATATATTATTAATATCGCGAAATTTCATTACAGTTTGCCATTTTGTCATAGGGATCATCATCCTGTATAGATACACAGTGGTTCGTTTTTACGTAACACACCTATCGATATGTGTATAGCGTCTAAGTCATCCTACTTGGGTCCGATTATTTTTTTACGTTAAAAACTCTCTTCGATTGACTTGTATTTATACTTTTCTTCTCTGCGTTCTTCCGAACGTGATAATGAAAAAGAATTTGATCCATTCGATATCGAACGTATCCTTTATTTATCTTTTACGTTCCAAGCACCTTACGAATTCCTTCTCGATATCGAATCTCCAGAATACTTTTCTCAACATTCCTCGTTCCTTTAGTCGATTTTGCTCGTCCATGTAGAATCGGACTATTCTCCGTGACAAAACTTTCGGTAGGTCTCCTAAACGTCTTCTATATCGTTCGTATAAACTCGTACTCGTTTCTTCGTACCTAATTGTAAAAACACATACGTACGTATATATACATATGTATTTTCATATTCTTATTGTACGACGAATACTTAAGTCTCCTCCTCCTCCTCCTCCTCCTCCTCCTCCTCCTCCTCCTCCTCCTCCTCCTCCTCCTCCTCTATAGATGTATAGATATATATCGATGACTCCTTAGTCTTAAATGTCCCCTCACGTCCCATTCGTATCGATAACTGCGCCGTTTATACAATTCCATGAATTTGACGTTGCGATAAAACAAACCACCATTCTTCCATTAATTTCAATTGGAAAAAGTCCCTCTAGTCTCCGTCTTTGGCTGCACCGACTCTCTTTTCTCAGGGGACAGAGAAAAGGAAGAAAGAGAAAAAGGATAAAAAAAAAAAGAAAAAAAAATAGAGAGAAAAGGGCAAAATAAGGTACTTTCCACTTGGTATTTCCATTATTTCGAGTATTACCACGACGAGCGACGAACGAGCTTCCCTTTCTCTTTAGATTTTCAATGCACCCTCGAAACAGCGCTCTGGAACGAGTTATCGAGGCGAGCTTGGAAGAAGGGAGATAGAACGTACGCTTTTTAGCGACTCTTAGAAAAAAACGACCCGATGCGATGCGCTATTTAATCGTCAACGTTCCATCATCGAGCTAACTCACATTAGCTGCTATTTCGTGTTTGCGCTTCATAGATTTTACTTTTGTCCTTTGGTTTTTCTTCTCCATTTTTTCTCGTCGTTGTTAACAACCATACATTAATATATGTTAAGCGAAATATTTTTATCTCCTGCTCTTCCCTGAGAGAGTAAATTTTTTACTTTCAAACAATCAGATTGTATATTCGCACGCGATCGCGTTAATGACGACCTAATCAGCAATCACCTTGATTCTTAAATTACAACCGGTCTCTTTTCGCAATACGATGTCACTCAATCGATTCGATTTGATTAAATCGTATATATGTATATCGTATATATGTATGTACGACGATATAGCATTAATGCATTTCATAGCCTTACGTACGAGGCGCACGTAAATCAAGCTGGTCTTCCCAAGTTTTCAATTACGTGTCCACATCATCGAGACTACACGTTTTATATGTATATATCTATTATTTTTTTACTATTACGATTTTTCCTTGTTTCACGTAGGTCGAGTATAGACCCTGTGTCATTCCGGGAAGTGCCTGGGAACTTCTGCGAGAGTTCCTTCAAGGATTTCTTGGTTCCGCTGTATCGAATCAAGCTCCTCAATACTTGCAAGTATATATCACGACTTATTTTCTCTTTGTACTAATCAAAAATATTATATAAATCGATAGATATGAAAATGACACCTGTTCTCTTGCAGAATCGAATGAATGAGATTTATCAACCGATGGATACGATACAACAGTACTTGGAACATTTTGGACAATATAGAAAGGCAACTGGAGTGATTTAAGTTATTTTAATCGGAGATCGATGAACAATCAAAAGATATGACGCGATTCAACGATTCTCTTTTCTAAGAATTCTTTCAGAGTAGACATGTATTATTCTTCCAATATCAATTTAATTTAATTATAACCCGAACATTATTTATCGCGCGCGCACACACACACATATGAATGATAAAAGAATATATTGTGTGTACATATATATATACGTACGAGTCCTATGTAAGTATAAACGATAGATTTATTCAATATTATCCTTTTATTCCTATATTATCGATGCTATTATTGGCAAAGCCAATAGTAAAACATTGATATCTACGGTTGATAATTCCGAACGCTGCCTTATCGTTGTAATAAGTTGTTCGATATCTGAAAAGAAAAGAAAAAGAATTTTTAGCTATCTCATATTTCATATGGCAATTTCCGTTTGGCAAAGTTAAAAATTTCATTAGCTCCTCAAATTTTGCATAATAAGTAAACTGCTTTGATCGATAAAATTTCCAAGTAAAAATATTCAAGTCATGCTATATCCGATTTGAATGAAAATGATATTAATTTACGTTAAAAATCGGAAATTTCCTCGAAATGAATGTTGCATTGAATAATCAGTCGCAATATTCCATATATTTGTAGATTTTTCAAACCACGTATTAGCTTCTCTTTTCCTTTCATTTTCCATTTAATTGACAAATTTAAATCAATAAATGTAAAAAGTAAAAATGAACTGAATATTAAAATGCTATTCATTCGTTACTATTATAATAACAAAATAATAATTATTATTCTTTCAAGTTTTTCTTTATCTATAAAAAAAAAAGTGAATTGTAAATACTTTTAATAGCGAAACAGTATTTTTTATCAACTCGAAACTAGGTTGAGTTCAAGTAAATGCTCAATAATAAAGACTGATAATGTCGTACGAAAACAAGATGATATCTATATTGAAATCGTTTTCGTAAAAACAATATGTAATTGAAAATTACATTAGTCGGTTTCTGAAAAGGAAAAAAGAAAGAGCATTTATTATTCGATAATTACTCGTGATTGAAAAAGAAAAAAAAAAATACAACCTGTCAACCTTGAATATTTATCGAATTAAAATTTATGCGATTTCGCTTCATTTACACAAGTCAAGACATTTGCCGAGATCAAAGGTCTTTTCTACGAACATTCGTATAAATTAAAAAGAAATTCTACCTTCGGTAAGACGTATAAATGCAATGTTTTCTAACGAAAAATGACAATTTATCAATCAACTTTATAATTTGTACTCTTCGAAATAAGTATTTTGAATTTCAGAGAATAACACTAATTATTAATAATATATTCAGCATATTAATAATAAATATATTTATATAATATATAAATTAATAATAATATACGCAGCTTCTAAACAATTATCTTCGTTCTAATGACCTATACAAATATAAAAACATTTTTCAAAAGGAATTTCAAAGAGGTTACGTGACATGATAAAAAGTGTACTAGAAGTCAACATATTAATAATGGTCGAACAGCGCCACGGTATTAAGTGCGTGACGAATGAAACGCTCGCCAGTCGAATCTGATCTCTCGAAGGAATTGTTTATGTTGTAATTGACAGAACGTGTAATTTTATCGAATTCGAGTAATGGAGGTATTCTATATTTTCTAAGATTTTGCAAATATCATAAATAGCATAAAAATGTGAAAATTTATTTCTAAATTCGTCCTTTTCAGCTCGAAATTGTAAACGCCAGATCATCAAAATCTATTGCTACTGTAAATGTAAGTAAAATAATCAAATTGAAGATTTTTACAAACAAAATGATTCAGCAAATTAGCCTCTTTTCAAACTGAATAATTATAATCCAATGGAGAGAATTTTTTCAATTTATTATTACACATAAAAACTTGTATATAAAAATGTTAATACAACGATAAGTATTATGCGTGCGTGCGTGCGTGCGTCTATATTAAGTAGTAACAACAATAAGGAAATATTATTGGATATATTGCTACACAATGTCTTGTAAACATAAAAGAGATTGAGAGAATAATACGCATTGTATTTATAGGTAAATCCAAACACTACTATAGGTGCCATTAAACAACAATTATATGAACTAAAAAAGGCACCTTATGTACAAAGACAAAGTTTAAGATTAGAGGCAAAAGGAAAAGCTCTAACAGATTCAGAAACTGTAAAATCTTTATCTTTGCGGCTTGATGCTAAATTATACTATAAAGATTTGGGTCCACAAATTGGATGGAAAACTGTATTCTTAGTGGAATATGCGGGACCCCTAATAGTATACCTTTGGTTGTATCAACGTCCTTGGTTATTCTATGGTGATGTTGAAAATACAAAAATACATTCTGTGGTCAAGTAAGTATTACACATGGTATAAGTAATAGACTTTGTAAAAGTTTTATAGGTTATAAATAT
Source organism: Vespa mandarinia (assembly GCF_050613455.1). Classification (NCBI taxonomy): domain Eukaryota; kingdom Metazoa; phylum Arthropoda; class Insecta; order Hymenoptera; family Vespidae; genus Vespa; species Vespa mandarinia. Next base: position 195,565 of record NC_140831.1, read on the forward strand.
ATATATATATATATATATATATATATATATATATATATATTACGTTATGATATTACGGTGTAATATTATAATATACTAACGAAATATTAGAAAGAGTATCTTATTTTAGCATTGCTGCTATCTGTTGGACGATACACTATGCCAAGCGTTTATTAGAAACATTATTTGTACATCGTTTTAGTCATGCTACTATGCCTTTACGTAACCTCTTCAAAAATTGCTCATATTATTGGTTATTTGCAATGTATGTGGCATATCATATCAATCATCCATTGTATACACCACCAAATCAGTTATATTTTTATGCGGGATTAGTCATGTTTGCTTTTTGTGAATTGGGTAATTTTTTCATTCACAAAGCATTAAGAAACCTCAGGCCAGCAGGGACTACAATTAGAAAGATTCCTGTGGCTACAGGAAATCCATGGACAGTACTATTTAATTTTGTCTCCTGTCCAAATTATACATATGAAATTGGCAGTTGGATTGGTTTTACCATTATGACTTCATGTCTTCCAGGTACTGTAATAACATTATTGAAGCTTTTTAATACAATTATACATGAATATGTTAAATCCAATAAGTTACTGTATTTTGATATTAACATATAGCTGGACTATTTACCTTGGCTGGTGCTTACCAAATGACCATGTGGGCATTAGGAAAACATAGAGCATACAAGAAAGAATTCTCTCAATATCCCAAAGACCGTAAAGCTATTTTCCCATTTATACTTTAATATATTTGAAAAGGCAACCAACATTCCAAATACCTTGGATAAGGTATTTTTAATGAATTTGCCAATAACGTAGGTAACAATGTATAAATGTATTTCTTTTACCTTTGGTATCTATTATTTTTTTCAATAAACACTTCTTGCTTTATAATAATAAATATTCATTTGCCTTGGAATACATACCAATTTGCATATAACAAAAGATATAAAATTATCTAATGCCTAGACTAATTCAAATAAAATAATGATCTCTATTCAGATATCATTTTATATATATATATATATATATATATATACTCTTTTGTATCATATAATAATATCCATAATAACACGCATATTACTTAGTATAAAAAGTTTCACTTTTCTATCTCTTGGCATGGCAATTTGTTTAAAAGCCTTTTTATGTCATCTTTTAATGCAACGATTAAACTTTGACAATCCTGCATTTCAACTTTATATTCAGCTTGCAACTGTTCGTATCCATGGCAAGCTTCTTCCAATTTTTTCCTAGCTTCCATCGGCTTGATATCTCCCTTTGTTAATCCTAATAAACTTTCCATATCTACTATATGCTTATATGCCAATTTTAATTCCTCTCTTAAAGCATTTAATTCTGTTATAAGAGTGACATTATCCAATATTGCTTTATCTAGATCTTTGTTTCCACTTGATGTGCGAAAGGCGTGCTTTTTGAGTGATGCTACTGTCCTCTCTAAGTGATCCCTTTGTTTGATAAAATCACATTCTGCCTCTAAATCAGCTTTACGACTGCGTAAAAATTCATCGTCCGAGCTGTACTTGTGATATAAATTTGTTACCGCAATTTTCAATGCATGCGGTTCTTGTATAAGTCCGGCAGCATCAAGTAAATCTACTTGTACATTTCTTAATAGACGTTGACACCTTTTATTCCGTTGTACTTCGATATAAATCTCGCGTCGTGCTGTTGCTAATTTTTCTTTTAATTCATGTAATTGCAATTCTAAACTAACATTTGTCTTATGAAGATTTACTAATTCTGTTTCCATATCATGTATTTTCTCCTTAAGGTCTCTGATCTCCTGATCCCTAGGTTCAATCTGATTCTTTAACTCTTGAATTTTATAATTTAAAACGAACTTGAATTTCTCTAGTTCTTGATTAGTGCGTTTCAATTCATACATATGCTTCTCCTTTTCTTGAATTGTTATATCCCTTTCGTTAATTTCTTTCTTTAAATCCGACACGTCCTTTTCCAATTCTAATATAGTTTTCTGAAATTGACCATATTCACCTTGTACACGCTGAACCTGCCTTTTCAACTCTTCTATGTCCCTTTGACCGGCCATATATCTATTACGTAACACTCCAGCTTCACCCTTCAGCCTTAAATTCATTTGGCTCTCCTCATACAAAACATTTTCATAATTCGTACGTATATCAATTATTTCTCTATCGGCATCATCTTCTATTTGGGCCATTAATAATTCCTGTGTACGCGCTTGATGTTCCATTTCCTCTTGAGTTTCATCTAGTTGTACCTTTTTCTCATGAACGAGTCCTTCATATTTAATTATAGTTTGCTGGAGTATATCCCCACTGTGTTTCTCCAAATCGAGCAAACGCTTTTCATAATGTTGGCGCATAATGTTATTTTTTTCCTCCAACGCCTGGTACTTGTCATATTCCACAATTAATTTGGCATCGTAACTAATCTCCATTTGTTCCATAGCTTCTTCATGAATACCTTTCATCTTTATTATTTCCACATTTATATCATTTAATTCATTTGTATGATCTTCTTGCGATTTATCCATCTTGTCTTTTAATTCTTGAATAGCTGCGCAATATCCCTGATGTACCTCACGCATTTTATCATTATGCTGACCTTCCATTTGTTTTATTCTGTATGCATGTTCAGTTTCCAATTCCCGCATTCTTATTGTCAAATCACTAATCATTTGTATTTTTTCTTCCAAATCCGTTTTACCAATCAATACTTCATTAGTAAATATAAGCCCTTTATCCACTGTTATCACTTTTCCATCTGCATAATATAATTTCCAAATGCATAAACTACCATCTTTATCAGTGGACACTAAATACTGTTCGTTATAAGAAAGAGCTATCTGGAATAAAATTAAAATGAATTAGGTATAAATTTTATCCCATTGATGAGTAAAAAGTCAAGGATAATGTTTACCTTTGTAATATCGCTAGAATGAATATGAAAATCTATAAATTCAACGGATAATTGAAGAGGACATTTCAATGACAATATAATACCTCCCAAACAAGTCAGAAATAAGAATGTATCGTTCTTCCCCATTACCATATGATCTATCGCCTTATCCATTAAGGTAAACTCAGATACAACCTGCGTAAAAATTTAATAACAATGAATATATAACTTTTGAAAATTAAATTCTTACGGCCGTTAAGGCATTTTTTTAAACAAACATTATTATTACCGTATCATTTTTAATCTTACGTATTCGATTATCATTTGCGATACAATATAAGAAGGATTCATCGGCAGCAATTGCAATATCATACAAAATGATATTTTTTAATATGATCTCTGCAGTACGCTGTCCTGTATTTATATCCCATTCATAAATGGCACCCTCTTCGCCCATGCTTATTAACTTGGTATCTGTTTGAGACCATATTAAGCCTTTTACTCTTGCTATATGCCCTTTCAATAGGAAACGATTATAAAAGCCAATAGTTGTATAAAGTTGTATAACATTTCCATTTACAGCGGCGAACAAATGTCCGCTGTGACAGAAAACTACAGTTTTACAATTTCTTATTGAAAATTCATATATAGGGAGTAAATCGTCTATTAATATACTCATGAAACGAAGTTTGTCGACAAATCCAACAAGACAAAATAAACCCATTGGATGTAAAGCAATCGAACAGATATCTTCTTCGTATTGCTTAAGCATGATTAAGCTTACAGTTTCAAAATTCCATATTCGTATGCTTCTGTCAATTTCTCCACAGGTCATAAAAATTGGCTTCCATGCGCACATAGACAAATCGCTAATAGGGCCATAATGCAATGATTGGCCCATTATGTTCATTTCTTTTGGTTCTGGGTCCATATTTAAATCCGGACCCCATAATGTTATATAAAATAATTGAGACCATCCTGTAGTTACCAATAGGCGATCAAAATTTATATTAATATTTATGGTATTAACTTTATACAAATCTGATGTATCAGTTTTAGCCACTTGTGAAGGAACCAAGTAGACATTTCTTTTGACATATTTATGTGGGCCTTCTTTTTCAAAAACTATTATTGTTCCTGGACCTAAGGCGTATGCGAAGCCTTTTGGAAATGATATCAAAGAAAGAATATCATGTTCCCATCTATCATTATCTTTATCTTCTAAAGCTAATGGAGAGGCAGCAGTGTGAACAATATATTCTTCATGAATTTTTAGATGCATAGACATAGTCTCGGTCATTTGATAAATATTCTTCAAATCACCATTTTCCATATACAATATTCTTCCATCTTTTGTACCTGCTAAAAGCCTATCCGAATTCAACCAAGTCATAGAGCATATTAATATATTCTCAGCTTTTGAAAATCCATATGAACGCCATACTGTATCGGAAAGAGTTAAAAATTTGAATACGTGTGGGCCACCGATTGCCATTACCCCTATATCTGATGGATTGCAGGATATTATATTAACAATGGCAGATGCATCCTGTGGATTACCTACTTTTAAACTAGACTCTACTTTGCCTCTTTCCCAATTATAAAAAAGCATAGCTTGATCGGGTTCTCCTGTTACAGCTGCTAAATATTTATTGTCAAAGGTAAAATCAATACAATTAAATTTAATTGCATTGTGCGCCTCGTACGGTATTCCTAAAGATTTTCTTCTTTTTAAGGAATGAAGGTCGTAAATAGATATAGTAGGTTTCTCACCAGTCTCACATAAAGCAGCATATTTCCTTAATTAAAATTATAGCCAATTCAATTGCTACAACCATAATTTATATTAAACGTGCATTTTTCCTACTACTCACTTATTGGGTGCAACACAAATAATGTTTATTTGAAGTTTAGCAGGTAAATGTATCAATTTTTGTTGTTGCTGAGAAATATTATGTATTGACAATGCATTTCCTACAGGATATAAAATCTCAGTGTCTGTAATGTAATGAGCATTTCCAATAATATCTGTTTTTAAGCCATATATAACTTTACACTGTAATGATATAGCCATTTCGCTCTCCAAATTTACAAACAAAACTTGATCAATCGTCTGAATATTCGTCTGAACTTGAGTTTATTATTTACATTGCTTAGCAACGTGGTATTTTTTCGTTTTCGTAATGTCGTGTGTGTGTGTGTGTGTGTGTGTGTGTGTGTGTGTGTGTATATATATGACATTACGAATATTGCATAGCATTATCGATAATACAAATCATATTGCACATTATTTTGCATTTTAATATTTATCCGTTATATATAATAAACATTTTGCTAACATGTGTATTTAGCAATCATTAATTTGAAATGTATGTCTTTACAAGAAGAAAATGGCTTCTTACATGCGATACTCGAGCACACGTGGTTATGGCAAATTGAGAATTCTATTTACGTTTGTGCCAGTGTATATTACTCGTGACAATCTTTTCGAATTTAATATGAATAAATTATCATTATAAATATCAATTTCTTTCGTTATTTTCACATTTTATATAAATGATATCCACGTGAGTAACTTTGTATGTTCTCTTTAAAAGTATAACCTAAAAAATAATCAATTATATTGAAATATTCATTTTGAATAGAATGGCGACAGTAACGGAAGAAGAAGGGATTAATGAGAAACAAGACGATAATGTTAATGCAATTGCACCGGATATGGATCTTTGTAAAAAGTGTGGTAATCAGTGTAATCCGTACGCTAAACCAGCTTTACGTTGCAATGGTGATTGCGCTGGAAAAATTCATATCGAGTGCCTTCAAAGAGGAAGTGTTCCAGTATCTTTTGTCGGAGACGTCTTCTTTGAATTACATTGCACTGATTGCAGTCCGTTAGGCGAGGAAACAGTCATAAGAGATCGAATGCCATGGCTTAATGTAATTGTATTAACTTTGTACAACTTAAGAGAAAAATCCAGTGGAATAAGTAAAAGGGGATATTTCCATTGGAAGTCAGATATTAGTACTTTTGTAGATCGTAATTGGGATCATTTATTTAAGAAAACTGTGTAGGTAACTTAATTTACTTTTAATTCTAGCCATCCTATGATGATTAGTTTAACTGTCACATCTAATCTAACTTATTTATTTTATAAAATTTATTTATTTATCGTAGCTAATCTGATTTATTTAGCAAAAGAAAAAAGAATTGGATTGGTACAATTTCTGGAACACTGTCACATTATAGTGGGATCTTTTTTAAATCAGGAACAGTTGAATTAGGAGAATCTGGTTGGTGGAGACTAATAGATAATGATCCGCCAGAAGTTCTAATTGCTAAAAGTATTAATGATCATTGATAAATTATATATTAGATCTACCAAAAAGTTCTGCCTGTTTTTAAGTAAATGAATTATCCGCCGAACAGATGGAACATTCTGATAGACCTTTTACATTTTACTTTTGTTAAATACATATTAAATTATAATGTTTATATTTTATTATATTGTATTTATTTTGTAACAGACGGAAAGATGATAATGGATCGTAAAAAACAAAATGGTAATCAACAAAAGTCATCGGTTAAATCATACATTAGTCCGACGCCGTCCGAATCAAGTATTTCAGTTGGAGAAGATAGCAATTATGGAGCAGAAGCAGTCAAAAATCAAGGGCCATCAATGTATTCGCAAGCTTATGTACAACCAACGGAAACATTGTCTGACCTCTTATTGGAGGAAGATGAATTAAATGGTACATAGGAATTTAAGAAAAATCAATAAAATGAAATTATATAACTTTTAAATATTTTAGATATGGATATGGAAGATGATTTAATCTTACGTGATCAGCAGGACACTCTTTCTTTGTCAGAACTATTGGCAGATTGTCAATATCAAAATTCTAATTTTAATTTTCCTCGACTATTTGATAATTTTACATCTGAATGGTCTAACAATACAGAAATAACAGAAGAGTCAATAAATGATATCACTGATAATAAAATTAAAAGAGAAGAAGATCAATATGCAGAAGAAAGTAACGATAGTATTGCTCAAGAGCAACCACCTCCAGCTTCTTTATTTCAAGCTACAAAACGAGATAAATGGCCTTGGCAAAAATCGATTGTTAATAGTAAGTGACAGATGATATTTAATTATTATATGAATAATTTTAGAGAATTTTATTAATATGTTCTTAACTTATTACTATTAATATCCTTCAAATAGCTAGAACATCCTTTAATATTGTTATTTTAGAAATTGTTTTACATTGTTTGATTAATATTATTCGTTAGATGAGAAGATACCTCTTATGACGCATCAAGAAGAAGCATATCTCTTACAAAGAGTTAATAAACGCTATCTATATTCTGCTTTTCCTTCTGCAAGACGACTATACAGAAAATTAGTTGTTAGAAAATTGAAAAGAGAATATGGTTTACCTTTGTTAGATATAGATCATTTTGGATCTAAAGAAGTATCTAAGAGACATTTCAAGGAATGCGATAGAGTCCTAGATAGATTTTTTGGAGATGACATAGGATATGTTTTTGAACAAAGATTACAAGGGTATAATGAAGCAACATCTGTCGTTAGTCCATATACAAATAGACTTTTAAAGCCATTTATAAGAAGAGATACCTCTAGTCGACCATTATGGTTAACTGTGATGGAAGAACTTTGTGCTAAAGTTAATAAAAATAATTCATCTTGGAAACCATTGACAAGAGCACCAATTGATTATTCTTATATTAGACCACAACACATTCCAGCGATCAACAGTCTGTGTAATCAATTCTTTTGGCCTGGTATTGACTGTAAGCATGTTTTTATATTTTTATACTATAAACTTTTCTTCTTTTATATATAAATTCATTTCTTTTTTCTTTTCTTTTTTTTCTTTTTCTTTTTCTTTTTTTTTTTTTTTCTTTTCCTTTTTTCTTTCTCATAAATTTCCTGTTTTAGTGACAGAATGTTTACAATATCCTGACTTCAGCTGTGTTGTTCTATACAAAAAGTTAGTGATTGGATTTGCAATACTTGTACCTGATGTAAGTTATAACGAGGCTTATATATCTTTCTTTTTAACGCGACCCGAATGGCGAAAGTCAGGTATTGGTACATTTATGTTATATCATCTTATTCAAACTTGCATGGGAAAAGATGTAACATTACATGTATCTGCTACCAATCCTGCTTTGATCTTGTACCAAAAATTTGGTTTCAAAGTTGAAGAATTTATTCAGGATTTTTATGACAAATATATGCCACCGAATTCACGAGAATGTAGACATGCGCTATTTTTACGATTAAGTAGATAATCTAATTGTATTGATTTTATCTTTGATAGTAAATATTAAACGACTGTAACAAAAGGATCTGATCAAACCACGCTTCTTTTATATTACGAAACAAATAAAAAAATTCTTTTTCACTATACAAGTCAAGATTAATTTTTATTAGCCTTTACAGGATATTATTTTTTGAACGGACACTATTGAAAACATTAACATGAAGTTAAATTTAAGTGGCCCATTGATAAAAATGCGATAAAAATTAACAATTACATGTACATTTCTACTAGGTTCATTTTTTATTGTTAATTAAAATGTCGACATAATATCAAGATTAAATGTTTAAAAATTATTATGATATTATTGATGAAAAGAGAATTAAAAGAAGGATTTTTAAAGGAGCTAATTTATAGGAAAGAAAAACTAGATAGAGACACACGCACGAGCATACTAATGTGTATGTGGCCAATTGTCTGAATTGGCCGCTAAAGGAAAGTAAAACCGCCGCCGCCTCCGCCGATCGATCATTACAGCGCCTGCTTCGTAAGACAGAACTTTGGGATTGGTGGGATTCTTTGAAGAAGAATCGAATGAAGGATGGATATTAGAAAGAAAAGAGAGAGAGAGAGAAAGAGAGAGACCGGTTCTAAACAGTACGATCGATACTACATGATAATATAACGATGTAATGAAATTTACAATTTATTTCGTACTTTTCGTATGTACGAACATGAAGAAAAATATATAATTTCAATTGTCTGAGAGCTCATTCGGTCTGAATAACAATTGTAATTTTTTACACGGGAAGAAAAATTTTCAAAGAAATTGCAATGAATTCAATCGAAGCATTCTCTCTTATATTTCCAAATAAAGAGAATGTATTGTTCACGAAGGAATTGAAAAAGCCCGCTAAAAGGATAGTCGTCATTCGATCTATCGAGGTCGCGAGAAAGCGAATGACGTCATTGAGTAAGCGAGCGCCACGGAACTGGCGTCGAGCCATTCTCGAAAGTTCCGGAAACTCGTAGAAGCAAATTTTGTATATATGGGCTGCGCAGCTTACGCGAGACTTTAGTACGTGACGAGAGAAGCTGAAGGTTGCTTCGATTTCTCTGCCAGATTAACATATATTATCGAATATTCTACAAAACTTAAACGAAAAGCGAATCGAGTGAAATTTGTGACGCTTAAAAGAGCGATCGTTCTATTGGACGACAAATATACCTAATTTCGAAGGTAAGTCTCGAGTCTAAGGATATTTTTTTTATCTCCTATTAATCTTCGTCATCTTTTTTTTACGTACAAACGAGAAAGACGTGATATACAAAGGAAGGAGTTTTACACCGTATGTTATTCTATTTATTGTACATGGGAACAAATTTTACGCTCGCCACGAGATATGATTGGATTTATTTTTGCATCGCATGAAATCGTAGCATGCTCGAAGAAATGGATTCGTCGCGAATACGTGTTCATCATTGCCAGAAATAGCTATCGGTGATACGTACGTGGGTGGGTGTGTGCGTGCGTCGCAACGCGCGGGCGCGCGCCTGTGTGATCGGTGTGTGTCTGTATCTGTCTGTATATATATATATATATATATATATATGTGTGTGTGTGTGTGTGTATATACACAGCATATATATATATATATATATATATGTGTGCGTTCTATCAGTTGAATGAACATTTTATAATTCCATAACTATAATTCGCATGTACGATAAAACGGTAGGCATATCGCATATTAAAATGGTATAATTTTATTAGAATTTGCTTGGCAAAGTACTTACTTTCGTGTTTGTTGTATGCGCGTGAAATGTACGTGCGCAAGCGCGTACGCATACATATCCAAAGTGAAAAGCAATTAAAAATTTTAAAAAAGATATAATAACACTATCGTATTAAATGTCCATTTAGATAGATGAATTGGATAGATTCGAAAAGACATATTTAAGTGTTCGGTCGTTCTTTTTTTTTGTTTTTTATAAACCACGCGACTTTATCGTGCTGAGAAGACTTTTATGGTTACGTATCGAATCTCGAAAGATGACCGTCTGTCTTTTATTTTTCCTTTATTCGATTAATTTGTTATGGATTTCATACGATAACAAGGGACAAATGATATAAGAGAACTATTATTATTTATACGAGTAATGTACAAAAATGAGTATAATAAAATATATATACATATATATATAGACATATAATTACAAATAAGTATCTATCGCAAAATTTAAGATACTTATTACTTTATAATTTCTTTTTTTTTCTTTTCTTTTTTGTTTATGTTACAGGTTTATAAAAATGGGGAAAGATTATTACAAGATATTAGGGATAGCAAAAGGTGCCAGTGACGATGAAATAAAAAAAGCTTACAGAAAATTAGCTTTGAAATACCATCCAGATAAGAACAGAAGTGCCGGTGCCGAAGAGAAATTTAAAGAAATAGCTGAGGCATATGAAGTACTTTCAGATACAAAAAAGAGAGAAGTTTATGATAGGTACGGGGAAGAAGGTTTGAAGGGTGGAGCATCTGCCGATGGAGGTAGTGGCAGTGCATCGTACACTTTCCATGGAGATCCGCGTGCTACTTTTGCGCAATTCTTTGGCTCTGCAACGCCCTTCCAAACGTTCTTCGAATTTGGAGGACCTACTGTCACGCGCGCCTACGATCTTCATGACGAAGACATGGACATGGAAGATCCATTTGGTTTTGGATTTGGACTTGCTCGTCAAGCAGGTGGACAAGGAAGTGCTTTTCGATCTCATTCATTCAATTTTGCTGAACCTACGACAGTTAAAGGAGGTAGTAAAGATCGTGTTCAAGATCCAGCTATAGAACATGATCTCTATATAAGTTTGGAAGAAATATTACGTGGATGTACTAAAAAAATGAAGATTTGCAGAAGAGTCGTTCAAGCAGATGGGACTACGAAAAAGGAGGATAAAGTCCTTACGATTAACGTGAAGCCAGGTTGGAAGGCTGGTACAAAGATTACTTTTCAAAAAGAAGGAGACCAAGGTCGTGGAAAGGTTCCAGCTGATATTGTTTTTATCATTAGAGATAAACCCCATCCAATCTTCAGGAGAGAAGGCAGTGACATCAGATATACATGTAAAATAAGCTTAAAACAAGCTTTATGCGGTACCATCATAGAAGTTCCTACGCTCATAGGAGAGAAAATCAGTATAAACTTAACAAGAGAGATTGTCAAGCCTAGTATCGTAAAGAGGATTCAAGGACATGGTTTGCCATTCCCAAAAGAGCCATTAAAGAAAGGTGATCTTCTGGTTTCATTCGATATTAAATTCCCAGACACACTATCGCAAAGTGCTAGGGACATTTTGTATGATACTCTACCAAACTGAATGTCCGCAATGGGGAAAAAATCAAGAGGATATGCATTATTTTAAGAGCCAATCCTCCGATTGTCCTGACCGATGAAGTTATAGATGCATGTACGTTCTAGTACATAATAAAGTGAAGTCAATGAACGGCGTCTTCAAGGTGAAACAAATCTAATTTCACCTTATGAATAGTAAAATGTGATTTCTTACAGGATTCGGTCACAAAAAATGTCTCACTTGAAATTTTGTTAAGCTTTTATAGCTGTTTGGTTTAGGTCAAGAGTTAAAGGTCTGTTATCTATTGTAAAATGAAACATTATCTATCTTTGCATATGGTAAGAATCCTAAGTATTGATTAAGATCGAATACGTTAAGTTATACAATTATAGAATGAGACTCGTTAAGATAAAAATATTTTGTGCGGTTGCTGGTCTGAATTATTTGTTTGTACGTTTTATGAATGAGTAATTTGCGTGCTATATGAGTGAAAGGTGTATGCTGCGTACGTGATTGCGTTGAAGTGCACTTCGCGTTGATGGTGCGTGTTATTGGCAATTCTGCACAAGTATGTCAAAAACAAGCCACCGATCATTGTGTTCAAACGCAAATAAGAAATTCTTCTATATATATGTACCCATTCAGCTTCAATTATAATATACTAGACGTATAATAAGTTAAAAATAGAATAAGGTAGATATTCACCGTATCAGCCTGTAATAATATCCATTGTAATCTCATTATTCTCTAGTACATATATGATAAGTGGAATCTTTTGTCATACTTAAGCAGAATTGCTCATAAAACGTACCAACCTTTCTAATGGCGAATCAGTTTTCTTATGCTATACATCTTAAGTTTAATGATTGACTAATTATTTGTACACTAAAATAATATGAACAATCTAAATTATAGAATACGCGTATATATTTTTTTTTTCTTTTTTTTTTTCTTTTTTTTTTTTCTTTTTTTGTTTTTGTTTTTTTTCTCTCGTTTATAAATCCTTTTACCATCATTGGTTTCTTCGCATTGTGGTGGGTATTATAATAACATAGGTCTAAAAATAAACCACACAATGAGTGATGTCACCGATCGAGCTTTCGAGAGACAGTTATGGGACATGTGTATACAAATCTAATAGAAGTTCATATGTAGTGCTCGATCTGAAATACATATTGTTTTGTATTTATTTCACAATTGCAGATTAATACATGTGTTGTTCTATAGCTCACGTATAATTTCTTTCATATGTAACATATAAGCATAATTATTAAGAAAAAGAAAAAAAAATTAACACTTTACATTATAAACTATTTCCTTTGGCTATATAAAAGTCTCTGCGCTCTCACGCAGAATTTGTTATCGAATTTGGACTTTCGTAAGGTCAATATAATCCTTGTCTATCAATTCGTCATCATTCGGTGGTAAGTTGGTAAGGTTAACTGGTAAAGACGTCAATAATGGTAAACCATCGAGTCCCAGACTGAAATATTTTATCAATCGATCCGATGGTTTCGCTTCATTCGAACGAGCATTTTGTAATCCTAATCCTAATTCTATTTCATCTTTATGATCGGACAGAAATTTTTTTGCAAATCGAAAGTCCTCTGGCAAGCAGTGATGCTGACGGCAGAAATAATTCTGACCTCCCTCTTCGTGACACCATGTTCCGTCTGGAAAATACGGATCAAGGCCAAGGTCATTTAATTCTATACGCGGCGTGTAATAAGACATTATGTCTTTACGACGACAAAATATGGCACAAGCAATCCATGGTCTGTCAGATTCGTGAATAGCTTGCAACCCTCTACCTCTACCGTCCAATTCTGATAATATCTCGCTAAATTCTATACATCTGATCGTAGCGAATTCGGTTATGGTTTTGCGCTTCTTCTTACAAAGTCTATCGTCCTTGCAAAGTTGTACGTCGTAGTGCCATCCTTCGCAACCAGTCTCGGTATTAATTGGCAACGGATTGTCGCAAGAACGATGCCTTTGTCGAGCTCCTTTCGACCTTTGTAAACAGCCGCTGCTACAAGGCCCTACCTTCCAATCGCTCCAACCTCCTTCGCGTATAAAAGCTCCTCCTCCTGGCCCTGGCGCGATTTGGAAAGCCGGAAGACATTCGCCAGCACGACATTCTCTTCCAGGCGCGCAATCAGTACCATCCAGCGCTGGACCGGCGAAATAATATCCACTTCTATGAGGACTTTTACATTGAAGAGCCTGACAAACTTGATGTAGTGTAGCGACAGTGGCATCTTTGTCAAGTAAAAGTATCTCGCATTGCTTTTTTGCATTCCATTCTTTACCAGGAAGATCAAGAAATCGTCTATGATCGAGGGATTTGTCTTCCTCCAACGTCGGTTTATCCAGTAAACATGGTTTGTTGCGAGAAAGAGCTCGTACTACCTCGCGACTGCATTCCGACCAAATCGTCTCTCCTTGTACTCCTCTGCTGGGTGACATTATGTAGCCATCCCTTGGGCAGGAATTACCAATAGAATCATGATGCATTCCTAAGCTTTTAATGAAAAACGTCTACATCAATTATTGCATCTTATAGAGTCAATTAAGAACTTTCTTATCTATTTAGCTTGTCTTTACTTTTTAAATATTTATTTAATTAAATTTTTATTAATTAATGTAAAAAAAATCGCGTATATTTTATTGAAATTATTTATCTCTCTAGTTATCCTTTCCTCACTTACTTGTGTCCAATTTCATGAGCAGCTATATAAACCGAAGTAAAGCCTGCAGATGGATATGGTTTTCCAAAACGATTAGTAACTCCTAATTCTACAATAACGCATGAGTATTGATCAATACATGTACCCCCTACTGTAGCCAAACCCATTGTTGCTGTATTTTTTATTCCATCTTCAATAGCATAAAAATCCAATCCGGATACGTAAAGCCCAAGATCCCAATGATTGGGATGCTTATCGTCTGAAGGATTATGAAGTTTTGCATAATTGCAAAAGGAATCTAATAAACTACCTCTTTCGCCACCAAAGTTTGGCAAATCGGATGGTTGCTTATGCATTATGTCCATTCGTACAAGAGAAATGTCTATTTGTTTTCCTAAACTAGATTGATGATAAAGAGCTTGTATTCCATTTATATATGCTAATAACATGTCACGAATTTTTTCATCATCTTTATCAAAAAATGGTGCAAAAGTGTTATATCCAGTTTCATCAAGGAAAATAGCTAATTCTAATGTTAAATCTTCATTCGTTTGCCTTCTCTCAATTTTTTCAAGTATCTGATTTGTTTTGGATATATTTAAATTGTAGTATTCATACTGGAGATTCTTCCTAATATAATAATCTTGTGTTATCGGAGGAGCATAAGCTCTTTTCACAATGTGCAGTACACTATCTTTTAAAGGAGCTTCTGAACGTTCTCCGATAAAATGATAATCAAAGAATAAAGGATTTAAATCCCCCATTGGAGTAATTTCTAAAGTACTATTTTCCAAAAAGATAAGTCCATGCTGTATCAAATAAAGAAAGAAAAATGCATTGTAACATTACATATTATAATAAAACAATATAATTCTTTTAAATTAATAAATAATATGTATGTGCGCGCCTAGTATATATATATATATATATATATATATATATATATATTAATAAAAATAACAAAATAATACTAACTATACCACGTTCTTGACAAAGACTTATAGCTGCTGAACTGATACCGTCTATATGAAGATAATGACAAGGAGTCGGTTTATTCAAATGTGATAATTCCTGCAGAACGTTTTCTTCATTGTGGGTCCAAACTTGGAATTCAGGTGCTATTATCTTGGTATTTTTACGTAATCTCAATTCGATGAGTTGTCCAAAGACTTTGAAAGCTAATGGAATCTGTAAAAAATATGATTAAAATTTTCAATTAAATTGTTCCTGACAATTTTATAAATTTACAATTTTATAAAACAGATATGAATTTCGCATAAAAAAAATTGCAGAGGATATATAACTACCTCAATAACACTTTCTGTATTCCATAATGGTAACATTACAATTTCCACGTCCTGCGTGTCATTCCCATCTGATGTCTGAATGACGAAAATAATCAATATAATATTCAATATAAAGATCATATTGTACACTGTAAAACATTCCAAAGACGAATATCACAATAGATCCATCTGCTTCTTCATATATACGTATACGCATACTGTATAACATACGTCTGATATGCAATACCCGCAGTATATTATCATTGCAAAAGTACACATAATGTAAAATATATACTGGTGCCTCTACTAACAATGTCATTGCCCCTAACAGTTAATGAATAAACGTACAATAAATTTTACAAATGTGTTAAGCGTAAGTAAAATAACATCGTATGTAAAAAAAAAAAGTTATGATATAAGGGCAATATATGGAATGGCCAGAAGTTTAAAAGATGTTTTATCTTATACTTCTTTGACTAAAAATGTAATATATTTTACCCTATGTTTAATAATCAATGTGTACAAAACGGATGTTATAATAAGTATAATTTCTTCAGGTAGAGCTTTTGTACTTTGTTGCACTAAATTTACAGTATTTTTCACATCTGTAATTGTTTAACGAAATTATTGTACTCATTGACACTATCCATTCATTCGGTAAATTTATATTTAATAAAGAATCCCAATTTCTTTTGTAAATAGGATGTGTCGTAAAATTGCTTTACATTATTAAGTCCTTTTTCCTATTCTAAATTATTAGTGATTGCGAATATATACCCTTCACACATACTTCTTTGTACACTCGCATTCCATTTATCATTCTTGATATGATACAGTACCTTAGATTAAATTTAGTACTTACATTTTATCAATATGTATAATATACAATTTCTAATATGACGTTAGAAAGCTTGAATATTATTAATGTATTATCATTATTGCAAATTGAATTTAAATTTGTGTAAAAGTTTAATTTCTTTATGATAATTTTAATTTTTTCATAACCTTGGTGCGAACATAGTTAAAGACTAAATGGAAGGTAGGAATAAAAGAGAATGCTTGATTGTTACAAAAACCTTAGTATTAAAATATTCCAATAAAAACAATAAATAATAATGATCAATAATAAAATTAATTAATAGATTCGGCAGTGTATGTAACATGCGAAATGTAGCAGGTGCCTACATTGTATTGACTACATTTACTAATATATAGGGATTATTAAATAATTCCATAATTAATTACAATCGTGCATATAAATCGATTCATTTTTTTTTCTTTTCTTTTCTTTTCTTTTCTTTTCTTTTCTTTTTTTACATATTCCTTTTCAAGTGAAAGCTATTTTTACATATTTCTGTTTGACATGATAATAATTAAGAATCTTTTTATACACAAAGTTTCACATTTCGAAATGTGTTGTGTTAATTGTTGTATTTTGCTTTTAAATCATAATTATGCTTAAACGAAAGCATGAAAATCTCTTAATGTTCGCAGTGGTCTCTCTTTGGATAATTCGCACAATTTTACAAATTTGTATGTAAATTTGTGCCAAAAAGGAAGTAATTATATTTTGAAGTGAAATGACCGTGTGTTGCTTTTTTGTTGTCATTTACACTATGAGTAACAGTGAACACTTGAATAAAGTCCTCCAAAAGACATTGGAAGATAGAGCTGCTTATAAAGTTTGCAGCCATTTATTTGCTACGAACACACAAAGGTTTTGGTAGCCTTATTTTGTCATTCATATCTGTCCGAACATCTATGAAATATGACACATTATTTACATGACTATTATGTCTAGTATGTTGTATATATAATAACATTGTGCCATATTGTAGATGTAGACTATGAACTATACATTTTTAGAAGGCATAATCTCATAGGTACTGTGTAATGTCATAACCTAATAAAGGTACGCAACAGTCCTTTATGAGGTATAACATTTTCACGTTTGTTTGGCAATTATTTACCAAGCTTTACAATAAATTTCGTCTAATATTAAAGTTCATACATTACATCGCGCGCTGAGTAGTAGCAGAATAATTGTTTACATTCTTGTCATTATTCAAGTATACACTTCTTTCGTTTTCATACAAAATCCGTAGAAATTACAATTTATATTCACATGTATGCTTAACTCAGCGATTTTATACACAGTATAAACAGTAAATATGTTTGAATAATTAACTAATCATTAAACCCAATAATTTTGTAAAGTTTGTAATTAAATAATTTTTACATATGCAGTATATTATTTTAAATTAATATAACTAAATCAATTTGCTAATAATTGACATTGACAAAAATGTAGCAAGAAAATCAACATAACGGTGAAAAGTTAAAATGTCAATGATGCTAGAAAATATTAAATTTGTTTTCACAGGCACATAGATGACCATATTTGTAGACAAACTTTATAAAACGTCCCATCTTCAATAAAATATTTGATTATAAACAAATATTTAATTAAGTTTGTTCATCGTTTGGAGGCCACTGTCCAGAATGATTCCAGTCCCAATCTTTTCCTTTAGGACGAAATTTACTGGTACTTCCAGAATTATTCCAATCTCTGTGAAAAAACTTTTTTTTGAAATGATGCCGTTCAGGATCCACTTGTCTCTGATATTTGAGAGGTACTGACGAATTACTGCTTGCACTACCATTATTAGGATTTGCAGGACGGGGACTAGTTGGTGAAGGTGTCCGCGGAGGTCCTAATGCTTCATCAGGAGAAGGAACAACAGGCGGTGGTCCTGTTGCAGTACTATCCGAACCTAATCCACTATCAGGACTTGTATTTACACCTTCTGTGGATCTTCTTCGCTTGTCTAATTCTGTTGATGCAAATGCAACTAAACGATCAAATCCAGAACTGATACGATCCTGCCAATCTGCTTCCCCATCTGTAAAATAAAAATTCAATTTGACAACTAAAAAGTATATATAAATTATAATATCATGTAAAATTTTCATAAAAATAAGCCATGAACCCATTGTGGCTGTAATCAGCATATCTGTTGATGCAATATTGGTAATAAAAATTGCACATTTAAAACAGTATATTCTTTCTGCAATTAATTTTAATAAAATCATTGCTGTAACTTTTTATTTGAATAACAATTCATCGAATATTAACTCACGGCATGTGTAATTCTGATCTGAATTAATATTATATATAGATAAGAGTTAGAAGGGAAAGTTCAGAAAAAGATATGATATATCCTTACGAATTACATATCTTTGTATTATACTTTTTTAGATAGTTATAGAAAAATTGATACAAAGATAGAAAACATTTTATATAATGGATTACATTTTCGGATATTTTATATTTAATAAAATTCACAAACGTTTATAGAATGATATTGTATATACCAAAGGCTAATTGAAAATTAATTAATGTATAACTTTCAATGATGTAATATGTTAGTATTGCATATCTCTCCTTTCTAGCATAATATCTGCGATACATTCACAATCATTACAATTGTGTTGTATTTTGAAATTATTATTGTTGACATATTGTTAATGCATAATAAAATAATGGCGCATTATATGCTATATATAATATATCTTATAGGGATGCGTGTGTGTGTGTGTGTGTGCGCTTGCGCGCGCGCATATGTACATATATATATATATATATATATATATATATATATATATATATATATATATATATATATATATATATATAAAGGTAATAAAGATAAGAATAAAATCAAAATTATTTCACGCATTTAATAGAAAGTATTTGTATATACAAAAGAGAATATAACTACCCTAATTCCAAGAAATCAAAATTATTTTCATGCATACGTGCAATAGGTACATAGAAACCCACTATAATATAATAAATAGTATAAAACCTGCACATCGCAAGCCAGCATGCTCAGTCTGATTTTACATACCTCTTTTATGTAATTGTACTTTCACATTGTAATTTCATAAAATCAAGGTTTATATATTAGCCTTTATTTATTATATATTATTATATTAAAATATTTATATATAATTTATATTAATAGCCATAATTAAAACTAATTTTTTTAATGTGTGAGTTTGGCTTATTTTCATGGAAATATATCTTCAAAAGGAAAATTACTTTTATTATATGGAAAAACTTATACTAATCGTATGTGCAGCAAATGAGATAATGTTATAATAAAATGTCAATAAACAACTTTTATTTCAACAAGAAATTTTGAACAACCCCTGTGGGATAACTCACCAGCAACCACGAACCAACCCACAGGCAGCCATACATTTTGATTTCTCCCTTTGATCTGTGTCTCAATCTCTAATAAAACAAGCTTCAGGGGATGTGAGCGAGATCGAGTATGTGACAGAGCTAACCAACAAACAGCTACAGTGCATCTAACAAATACAGCAAACAACAACAAAAATAAATATAAATAAAGATCAGGTACCAACTCCATAAGATAAGGTAAACCATAGACAATTATTTTAAACCATTAGTGCATAAAAAATAATAAAAGATGCATAGCAGAAACTAATACAACAGCATCTAAAAAGATTAAAGCAGGGTGTTTAGTAAAAGTCTTGTATAGTAAGGATTTAAGAACACCTAATAGTAGCGTTTTTATAATATTTGTATAGCTATATCTATTAGTTCATAAATATATGATAAGATATAAGGTACAAGCAGTTTTCCAGTCCATTAGCTTGATGCCAAGATGATAATTTGGAAATTAAGTACCCTTTAATTATTTAATATTTTATGAATTAAATTTACTAATATTTAATTAATAATTTCTCCTCCCTATACACATACACACATATATATATATATATATATATATATATATATATATGTTTTATTAATTATATAACATTATCAATGCTATATCATTAATTATACGCCAAAAATATGTGATTATTATAAAAACCAAATACTTTAAAAATATAAAGAAAACATAATTATTTTCATGAGATATGTATATATAACATATTCAATGGATTAATAATCCAAATGACATCATCTACTTGTTGCATGCTGATGTCTCAGGAACTATCAAATAGTTTCACTAGTGTAGTAATCAACATTATATCTTTTATACTCTATTTGTGTTGTGTTAGCTATGTATATATACTTAAAGGCTCATCCCTTTGGTAAAAATTAACATAATATTTATACAAATAGTATAAGTATATCCAAAAATATCAGGATAGAATGTACATAACAAAACAGCTTTCAAACTATGCTTAGTTTTTATATTAAAAGTTTTGTTTTGCACAATATCATTATTTTATTCTATCAATTTAAAAATATATAAGTGATAATAATAAATATTTACGTACCATCATCACCAATACCATTCCGCTGTCTTTGTGTTGTCATTTGGGGTTCATCAACCAAAGGAGTTGAAGTATTGGAATGTGGTTCTACGAGAGGACTTAAAGGAGCACCACTTGTGCTTACTGTTGATATGACTGCTTCTGTTTTCACAGACACTGCAGGTTGTGATTGGCAAATTGTGGTCATACTACCATTTGTACTAGTATTGTTGTTGCTATTACTGTTATTTGCGTATCGAGGATATGGCTGAAATCTAACAGACACAATGCATGTTTCAAAAAATATATATATGTGTATATTTAATACGTATATGTATATATGTGTATGTAGACGCACGCGCACGCACACACGTAGACATTTACAAAGGTCTTATATATAACCTAAAACATACATCATTTGTTAGCTATTATTTTACTATACCTTCTGGCAATGGGCAGCACTTGATCAGTTTTATTAGTACCATTATGATTATTCAAAATGCGGGCATGTAAAGATGCGGCCAGTCCTTCTACTGGTAAGAGTTCACCATTTGAAGATGTTTGGGATGAATGTATGGATGATGATGAATGAGAATGAGAATGCGTAAGCGATTGCGAAGGATTGTCAGAAAAATAAGATTCGTGATAGGGTTTAATGTCTGCTCGTGGTAATTGCACAGGTGTATATCTGTAACATTGTAACATTACAAATTATATTCTCCAAAGATTATTTAAACGTAAATATTACCTTTGCGGTTGCGTAACAGGCGTAAATAATACAGATGATCTGGAAGTACTAGCAGGAGTAGACGTAGCAGTTGTTACTGATGTAGGTGCATAGCTAGCAACATGTGCAAGAGTTGATAAACCAGCATCACCTTCTGCACTAGCTGGTCGGCTTATAGGAGAATAAACAGTTTCTGGCCTCATCATTGCACTCATGTCAACTGCTGCATTTATTATCGTTTGATTAGATATCTCTAATGTTCTCTCTATCTCTCCACTCACAAGATCACCAATTGTTCTAGTTCCAAGCAATCCACTACCACCAGCTATAATACGATTATCGTGACCAGATTGCCTGGAATCAATTGCCGATCTATCAGATGGAGTTAAATGCGAAGAGAGACGTTCTTGAGATAGATGACGTCGAAGTGCAAGCTTTGCAGGAGAAACCTTCAATTAAAATTTACT
The DNA here is from genome assembly GCF_050613455.1 of Vespa mandarinia. Classification (NCBI taxonomy): domain Eukaryota; kingdom Metazoa; phylum Arthropoda; class Insecta; order Hymenoptera; family Vespidae; genus Vespa; species Vespa mandarinia. The sequence goes on from NC_140831.1 coordinate 217,574, forward strand.
CACTAAGTATTAAGATTTCAAATATAAAAAGAATCGCATTTCACGTAATAACGAATACGAAGTGATATTATTAAAGATTACCTGTGTATAATCTGGAGTAGAAACATTTTGTGGTAACACACCTCGCTTTTTATCTGTATCAGAATGATGTAATTGCACTTGTAATTGCATTTGCTGTTGTTTACTACGATTTTGTTGATCTTCGTTCAATACACTTGTAATGATACTTTTTAATCTATCCTCAAAATTAGCTACCCTAGGTGGTTCTTGTGTTCTGTTTGTCATTTCTTTGTTACTTGAAAGTGATTGTGATGATGAAATGCATGACGACGTCGTAGAAAAACTAAGGGATGCTTGAGGCAGTCTAGTTCTAGAATTATTATTAACATTAGAATTTTGCCTATTTGGAATTCGACCAGCTTCTATTTGTCTCCCAGTTTCTAAAATTTTCTGTGCTAAAATTTCAGGATTATTTTCTTGTATCTTGCCCATGTCTGGGACATCAGGCCACTCAGAAGATTTTGAACGTCCTTCTCTATTTTTCCGTGTTGACCCGTTTTTTCCATTTTGCTGATGATGCTGACTTTGAGAATGTTTATTGTTAATTGCATCTCTTTGTTGCTGAGCAATAGCAGCCACTTGCTTTTCATTACTAGCTCTTTCTAATACATTCAATTCATGCTCCAATTTAGATACCTAGAATAAAAAAAGTTATTTCTAAACAATTCTTAACACATTGCCAACTGATCAGGGAGATCATCTTATTTCGGAATAATGTTGCTATACTACCGATCGGCCGGGAAGATTTCTTCGTTTCAGAATATATTGCTGTGCGAGATAAATCAGAAAGATCTCCCATTTTACTTAGCAACACGTTGCATCTACAATTTTCTACGTTATATGAAATTATAAAATAACATATTTTTTTTTTTTTTTTTTTTTTTTTATTTATTTAAAGCTACTTGTATGCTTTATAGGTAACTTCAACTTAAGACAAATCAACATCGCATTGGAGCCAACAATATCTAAACTCTTGTCTTTTACCTTACCTTATCACAAACGTTCGAATTTAATTATTTTTTGTTTTGCCAAATTATTCACATAAAGAGATGGAAAATGCTTTTTAATAAGACGTTGTTTTAATTTGAGGTTTCTTTTTTAATTCGTCATTGTCTATCTCGATCATATCAGCCGTTCATTAGCCAAAGTGATTAACTCCACAGAACGGAAAGCAGAGAAAATTGATAAATTTAAATACATTGTTTTTTAAATCCCTTTTAAAGTATATATTCGAACATACAAGACACACAAAGTTCTTTACATAAACATAAACATAAAATGTCACAAAATTTAAAGTTAATAACGATTAATAATTAAATAGTAAATTATTTATTAATCTACTGTCGTACAAGATTGAATAGTATTGAACATAATTATTAAAGAAAATTGATTTTAAATATAAAAAGTAAAGCACCAATAAAGTACTTTTTGATGGTAAAAAATAAAGAAAAATTCCAAAGTGGAGTTAGTCTCTTTGATCATCAATTGTTTAAGACATCCACAGTATATGTACGCCCTTTGGAGCGAAAGAATGAAGTGACCGGTGATCACGTTAAACGATGATCACGTTAAAATGGTGCAAAACATGTATACCTGTGAATGCAATCTCTTGCGCTGCGATAATGTAGCAGATATTTCTTTCAATATATAATCTTGAGTAAGTGGTTGTGGCGCATTAGATACTCCATTTGCGTGACCATTGTATTTTTCTTGTAATTCTTGGTGTCTAAGCGCCGTTAATCTCGTTTGTTCCGATTCCATAGATGCTACTTGAGCTTGTAGCTTACTCGCTTTAGCTTGCAATTGCTTGTGTCTAAGTACTATTTCTTTAGCTTTTGCTAAAAGGTCTCCAGGGGAAGTAGCATTTATGCCTAATTCAGTCATCCTGGCTTTTAAAAGTGCTACACTATCATCAATCAATACTTTTATTTGTTTTTCCAACTGTGCTGCTCTTGATTGTAGCTTAGAATTTCTTTCCCTCTCCTTTACAATATCTGTATTAACAGATACTCTGTAGGTAGGTGTTCTCATAGATTCTAGCATAAGCATGAATTGGTCCCTACAAATTATAACAAGTTATACCGTTCATATATTATGATGCACCAAAATTACAGGAAATAACATATCTATAGAGATATCATATAATAGAGTGAGTATACCTATATAAATCCAAAAGTATTTGTAGAGCATACGGAGTCGCGGACGGAGCAGGTGGTATACTGAGTTCTTCGTGCACAGAGGTGGAATGAGATTGTAAAGAAAGGGATAAAGAAGAAAGTTGTTGATCCACGCAACCCGGTGCAGGAGGTGGTTTCTTCCCAAGAGCTTGTGGAGATGTACTCAATAATGTTTGACTATGTAATAAATCGAGTCCAGATATATTTATAGCTTTCTTGGGTCTAGACTTTTTCACACCTCTTCCTCTTTGTCTTCCTCTAGGAGGAGGTCTTGATATACCATTTGCACTTTTTCTGTTTAGTTTCCTACGAATTTTAGTTGATTGTCGACGATTTTTTATATTATTTTCATCCATATCAGAATCGCTATTTGTTCCTTGCTGTTCTGAATGATTAGGACTATCTAATTGTCTGGAAAGATCTCTTTTGGCCCTGTCACTTCTTTCACCTCTATTAGAAATCTTATTACTATTGCTGGCAGTGTTATTTATCACAGAATCAGAGTTTTCATCTAAGCCACCTTGCTTATTATTTTTTAAACGATGGAAATAGCGTTCCAATTTAGTTCTATCAATTACATGAAGATAATAGGACACTGGCTTGCCAGTCCATGAAACCGAACCTTTAAGTGGTGACATTTCAGATACATGCATTATGGTACCAATATCTGTGAATAAAATTAATTTAATTGTATTATATTTTTCACTAATAAGTGAACCATCTGTACAATTCAAAGGAGCAACAAATTTACCGCTAAGATTTCGATCTGTTATTCGAAAATTTAGGGGGCAAAACGACTTTGAGGATACTATCCGAGCGCCATCTCGTAAATCGGCAAATCTTTCCTTTAACTGATGGTCTACGTTTGGCCCAAAAGCAAAATTATTAACAAATACAATTGTAGCACCAGTAATACTCTCGCGATGCTCATCTGCTAGAAAATCACCTTTTACCAAACGATATTCTCCACATCTTTTTCCATACCAATTTAACCATTTTCGAAAATTTATTTCCATACTCTATACACAAATCATTAAGGTATATCGTTAAAATTAATTTAATTTTTACAGCTGCTTCAAGAAGTAAAATTTACTCATACTACCTGTGCATATTTCGAAGGTACATCAGCCCTCTCAACACCAATACAAATCTTACATAAAGTTGCTGCTGCCATTTGAAGAACTACTTGACCAACTCCAGATCCTAAATCGACAAAAACATCATCTTCGGTCACATCAATCTGATCGATCATTTGACATACTAATTCGTAGCTTGTTTCTCCATAAACCTCCGGTGAAAAGGGTTCATATTGATTTAATTTGTCAGGCTCAACCACAGCTTGATTATATGTTTGTTGAAGTATGTGCCGAAGTAAGCCTCTACTTGGACGTTTATTTAATCTTTGCGATGGTAAACTGGTGCCTTTTTCCTATAGAGATATCGTGTCTCCAATAAATTATAATGTATTAGATATAACATTATAGTTGTGTAAAATTTAAATACTTACCAGTTGTACCAAGCTGTCAATAGCTCTGTTAAATCTATCACACAAATTTTTCATACTTTCATAATCTCTTGTATCATAATCGCAAAGAATATTATTTTCTAATGGTAATTTTAAGTCAGGTAAATCTTCGCAAACCCATCTCATTGTTTCTACAACGTCTAATGCTCCATCATGACGATCCTGCAATTACAAAGTAATAGTTAAAGTCATTTAATTGAGATACGAAGTATTGTAAGTATTTAGATGTCTGCATTACATAAAGATGTAACTAATAAATACGTCTCGTATTAGAACATTTACTTATACTTTAAATTTACGTTGTAATCATAAATGGGAAAACAAAAGATATATATATATATATATATATATATATATATATATATAGAGAGAGAGAGAGAGAGAGAGAGAGAGAGAGGGAGAAAAAAAAAGAGGGAAAAAAAAAAAGAAAAAAATTCCAAAGGTCAAATGAGATTTATAAAATTTCATAAACAGAAACCCTCCCCCTCTACTTTACATTGATACCTATCATTATAAAATATATCCTTTAAAAATTTTCTTATGTTTGTAAATATACGCTTTTGCCTTACACTACATTTGTCGATTTATATTAAAAATTGTTATACACACAACAATTAAAGTAATGCAACGTTAACGTGATATTAATATCTCGTAGAACAATATTGTGTTTCTCCTTCTGATGAATAACTAGACTAAAATATGATAATAATTTGAAGCTTTAATAAATTCTAATCTATCGTGATACCAGTTAATTAAAATACAGACATCTCTTGGTCGCGCAATCGAGAAAGAGAAAGAGAAAGAGAGAGAGAGAGAGAGAGAGAGAGAGAGAGAGAAAAAAAAAGATTTTAAAGACTCGTCTTGCATAGAGTAACGGATTATGATAATGTAAGCAAAGAATATTAATATACAGTTCGTAACTCGAGAGTCATACAATCAGCTGTGAAAATCGTCGTTAAAGGATGGAAACCGAATCCCAGAAAGCGCGCATTGTCCGATGCGAAATGCGACGAAGTGGCAAACATGTATCTTTGTGTCTCAGGAGAAAGAGCGCGTTCACTCACGGATCCTGATCCGGAGGTGAGGGGCCACTGATAAACGATCGGTTCTGCTCCGGCTGGTGAGTGCAGGCGCAGCTCCATTTTACGCGACGACCCGTCTTCCTCTTCTTCCTCGTCCTCCTCCTCGTTCCTCTTGTCGTTCGCGTCACCGTCGTCGATGTCGTCTTCTTGGTCGTCTTCGTCCTCCTCTTCCTCTTCCTCTCCCTCCTCCTCCGCCTCCTCCCCCACCTCCTCCCTCTTTATTCCCTTCCTCCACCTCTACTTCCTACTTCCTTCCTCAGGCAAAGAAAACGCAACGGCGACGGCTACGGTGGCAACGACGGTGGAAACCTCAGGGAAAAAAAGTGAGGCTCACGTTCGCGTGACGTAATCGCAACAACAATGAGAACGGCCGCCGTTGGCCGTTGTCCCCTTGAAGAAGGGGATATATTGGCTTGTTCCCGCACTAGGACACCAGCACCACGTAGACGACGCTCGCAAACCCCCCCCTCTCTGCTGGTGCTACTACCCCGGAGGACATGAAAAGGGATACGGAGGAGACACGGGCGCCTCCACACAAACACTCATCAACAGCACTAGCAACAGCAGTTGCTATAGGGGCAGCAGCAGCAACAGCAGCAGCAGCAGCAGCAGTAGCAGCACCACTACCACTACCACCACCATCTCTCACCATCAAAGCCCACCACCACTACATCATAAAACGTCACACATTACCCACCACTACCGCCTCTAGCAAAAGTAGCACCACTCGGCAGCACTAATAGCACGAGACGACGAGTGCGGAAAAGCCACGAGGATGAATGTCGACGGTTAGTCGCGCACACGTTCTATGCAATCTTATGTCCTTGACGATCGATCACGAAGAGGCACCAAGAAAGAGAATGAGGAGGAAAGAGAGAATGATAAAGAGACAGAGATAGATGGATAAAAATGAGAAGAAAAAATGTTAGTAGCACACACTTATGCTGAGTAAACGATAAAAAACACTGACACGACCGCCGACTATCATACCAAACCATGCAAGAGGCAGAGCTTTAAGAAAAGGGGGGGGAGAGGGGGGCATGACGACATCAAAACATGGCGTCGTGTCTCTTCTTCCTCTTGTATATACATACAACGCGTCGTGCGTTGTCGTCGTCGCGCCGCACCGTGTCGTACCGTATCACGCCGTATGCGCGCTCGAATCCTCTCTCTCTCTCTCTCTCTCTCTCTCTCTCCTTTTTTCCTCCTTCTGTTTCGTCACTACGTGAGTTTCTTCTGTAGTCGGCGCATGCGCCGAATCGAACCGTTGAACTTCTGGTCGGTCATATACTTAACACCAGACTTGCCGTGTCGACTATCGTCGTCGAGACATACCGAATTAGGCACCTTTTTGTTTTCCTTCCATTCAATCGTCCGTCTTCTTTTTTTGCGCACATACAATAGACCAATAACGATTTTCTTTTGATCTTTGTTTCCAAAAAATGCATTACTTTTTATCGAAAATATTAAAAATTTCTTTACAAGCAACTTTATAGTTATTATAATCTTATTGCAACTCTCTTGTTTTTGTTTTCCTTCTTTTTTCTTCTTTTTTTTTTTTTTTTATGTGTAATAACGTATATTTTCTTGCATATAACCACACGAGATATGTTTTTGCTAATATCCGAGCAGGTGTGGTGGTTTCTTTCTCTTTAAAAGGATCATACATATGCCACATGAACGTGATATTTGTCACGTAGGCCATTCTCAGGTGCGATTGTCAGCGCCTCTTACAATTTCAAGTGTATACCCTATATAATATTAAACATTTTCGTAAGATGCTAAAATTGTTTGAGTAATCATGCTAACATTTCTGAGCCAATTAAAAAGAGAAGAAATAATATAAAGGCATTGACGTTTGACAGTTTTTACATTTATTTGTGTAGAAGAAAAGTTGAAGATTCAGCTTCGATAATCGACCTATACTTCTATAAACGCTTTGCACTCTAGCGATCTGAAAATATCGACTAATGTTTTGACACGCCTCACGGGAATAAAAGGAACTAAAAGTCGCGGTTATCATTGAGCACACGACAGTGTAGCATAGGATTTTTCAAGTGTACGTTGTAAATACTTGTATTGTAATTAGAATAATTAATAGAATATTATAGTAGTTGACATGACGGAAGAACTCAAATTGGATCATCGTGCTAAGAAAAGAATAAAGGAAGTTAAAAGAAAAGCTAGACCAGGTGAATAAGTTTTACAATCAAATTTCTAACCTACTTATTAATGTGTCAGAAATATGTTTTCTATAAATCCCCTCATATTTTCTGCTTCTTACGTGTTATTTAAGTTGAAGCAAATGAAATCATTTTGATCTCAAGATATATTAGAAGCGAAACGTAAAAATCGTTAATAACGATTTGAGATAAATCTGTGCTGCTATTAAGACCTTGGGGGATGATGTAATACTATATCTTCCAAAATTATTAAAATTAATATAATTCTGTTTGCGTACATTCCTAATTTGCAATTTTTTAAATTCAATTTACAAGCAAATAAAAAAAAAACAAAAGAATATTTCAATTTATTCAATTCCTATGCAAAATGTATTTTTGTTCAAAGATATATTTTTCTTTATCAATCTTTTAAACATAAGAAAAGTATAATACATGTTTCATACGATAATGTAATACGTTAATATTTCTTTAGAACTTGGAGATAAAATAGCTTGGACTCAGCATGGATATAGTAAAAAGTTTGAAACTTTTTGGAATTTCCAAGATAATGTGGAACGCATAGATGAATCTATAGTAGTTACTGAAGAATTTATTGAAAAATATGAGAAACCTTATAAACCTGTGATAATACAAGGTGTTCAAACTGGTTGGAAAGCCCAACATAAATGGACTATAGAGGTAATCTTTAAGAAGAAAAAATTAATTTTATATCGTAAACATATATTAACTTGTACTTAGACTTACTCCAATAATATTCTATCGGCATGCAGAGGTTAGTAAAAAAGTACAGAAACCAAAAGTTTAAATGTGGGGAAGATAATGAAGGATATAGTGTTAAGATGAAAATGAAGTACTATGTACGATATATGCTCAACAATGAAGATGATTCTCCTCTGTACATCTTTGATAGTTCGTTTGGAGAACATCCTAGACGGAAAAAGTTATTAGAAGATTATGTTATTCCAAAATATTTTCGTGATGATCTTTTCCAACATGCTGGTGAACATCGTAGACCACCGTATCGGTGGTTTGTTATGGGACCTGCCAGATCTGGTATGTGCTATATAAAAATATTATTAATTGGTGTATGAACGGATGTAACAAAATCGTCTATATATGTGTAATAGGTACAGGTATTCATATAGATCCATTAGGAACTAGTGCATGGAATGCACTGATTTCGGGTCATAAGCGTTGGTGCCTCTTTCCTACCCATACCCCGCGTGAGCTTTTAAAAGTAACTGCAGCTGAAGGTGGAAAACAGAGAGATGAAGCTATAACATGGTTTTCTGTTATTTATCCACGTACAAAGTTACCTACGTGGCCTCAAGACTGCTTGCCAATAGAGATTTTACAAAATCCTGGTGAAACAGTCTTTGTGCCGGGTGGTTGGTGGCACGTTGTATTGAATTTAGATGAAACTATTGCAGTTACTCAAAATTTCTGTTCTCGTACCAATTTTCCAGTAGTTTGGCACAAAACGGTACAATAACAATGAATGCACTTCATTCATTCCTTACAACATATGCATTCAATTTTTATGTGAATACAAAAAAATATATTTCATTATTATATCATTTTAGATACGTGGAAGGCCAAAATTATCACGTAAGTGGTTAAAAGTACTCAGGGATAAAGAACCAGAACTTGCAGCACTTGCAGAAACAATAGATGTAAAAGAGGATACAGGAGTAGCCAGTGATTCATCAAGTGGGTCTTCGAGTAGTTCTTCAAGCAGTAGCAGTAGTACTAGTCAATCTGAAGATGAAAGTGCAGATGACAGTGGTCAAGAGTCGCTTACGGCACACAAAAAAAAGAAAAGGTAGATAACAAGAATATTTTATTCCCTGTGATATATTTATATTAAGTTTAAAGTAATAAAAAAATGCATGTATTATTAACATTCCATTTATTTTCTCTTTTGTTATTGCAAATATATTTAAAAATGTAAGGCTTAAGGTATAATACTGTGGTTTTTTTTTCTTTTTTAATTTTTAGAAGAAAATTGAATAACAGCCAACCCTGACAATATCGAGTACATGGGACCTACAAAGATCTCAGACTGTACAGTATTAACCAACAATTATTGTTTGTACTAAAAATAAATATTATAATTATTACCACCCTAATGTTCATAATAAAATAAATGCTAGATAATACCAAACTATTCTTATTATATAATGTTATTAATTTTACTCTTAGGCGTCATATATATTATAACATTGCGCTTAGTTTGCATTTCACCTATTTTGTAGCATTTGCCAGAATGAAAACTAAACGAATAGCAAAGATTTTAGGTCATATTTTTTCTCCAAAATAAATTCATATAGTAATAAATTATAAAATTCTATTTGATGAGTAGAATACGTTTAAAAATTTTTTTTAATAGATTTAAAAATATCTAAAAATTTATGCAAACGGTAAATATATAAAATAAAAGCAGCATTACTGAACAACAATAAAAAAGCACATTTCTTTCTTATGTGAACTGTATTATTTTAATTGTCTTAGTTGCTTGTGATTGCTATAATTATATATTGCTATATAATAATAAATTAGATTAAAGTTGCCTACAATATAAAATAAATATAACTGATTATATTAAAGTGTTAACTTTTTAGTGAATTGCTTCTTTGGAAAGTTCTTGCATCTCTCTTATAGTAGCTCCACAATCTCACAGTTCCATCACTTTGCGTTGACACGGTAACCATGCAAAGTACCACATAGAAGCAAAGTAATAAAAATCAAATTAAATTTCCATTTCCATATTAGGCATAATAAATGTTTTAGAGACAATAAACCATTACACACAACGAATTTACGAAGAGACTTGGGTGAATTATCATCAACTTGGAAGTGTTCTTTTTAATATTAATGATGTGCAAAAACAATGCTTATTTCCAATGTATATTTTGAATATACAATATTTGAATAAATATTAAGATTAATACATTTTAATATAGAACTATCATAGCACATTTACTGCGTAATCGAGTTATAAATATATACGTGTTTTTTGTTGTTTTCTATTTAAAGTTACACAAAGCAAACGTTAAATATACAATTTATTTAGGAATTTTTTAATATCATCGATGATATTTAAAAATTAAGTGCGTGCATATATGTGTACGTGTATATGTATGCATAAAAAAAGCCAAAGACAAATTATTAGCAGGTACTACTGGATAAATAAGTAAGAAAAATAAAAAAAAAAATATAAGACACCATTCAAATTAATGCAATAGTTTTTATGGTAATCATGGAAACATTTTAAATGCCATAAAATAAATATTGTGTATTACCATATCAATAAGAAATAAAGAAAACATAATAACAAGCAGCACATAAATAAAATAAGTTAAAGAGAAACTGTGGAAATAGACATAGTTAAAGAGGAATCAGGAATACGCCACAGCTTCACCTCTCCAGAGCTGCAATCAACATCCAAGTTGTTATTTCACTCAAGATATTATTAAATGAGCTGAACCTAAGCACATTTTTTTTTTCTTTTTTTTTTTTTTTTTTTTTTTTTTTTTTTTTTTTTTTTTTTTTTTTTGTAAAATTATTTATCTGCGAATAATTTAAATGCCTAATTGCATTTGCCTTTATATTCAACGGTGCAGAATATTTATAAAATGTGATCGGTGCTTAGGGTGCAGCAATGAAAAGAAAATAAATGTAAATATATATATGAATGAACTCACTTGCTAGCAGTAAAAATGTGTTGTTGATTTGTTGTGACAGCATTAATTGCAGATCCATGTGCTCGAACCTCCCCAATAGAAGTACATTCTCCTGTTTGATCTTTCGGAACAGACCATGCTTTTAAAACACCACCACGACACCCTGATACCATGATAGTACCATCATTTATTATACACAATCCTAGGATCCAATCTTTGTGTGCATTATTTAATGATTGGACTAATTCCATTCTACTTAAATCCCATCTTTTAATACACATATCTCTTGAACCTATAAAATTATAATTTTCAATTGGATATGTTATTAATATAAGACAATAACGTTAATTAATATATAAGATAATAATAAACAATAATGAGAGTTACCAGAAAATAGAGTACTGTCACTTGTAGCTAAACATTGAACTCCATCGTAATGTGGCGGCGCTAAACTTACTGACTGACCAGAAGTATTAGGTTCGACAAGAGAAATCAAATGATCTTTACTGCCTGCTATTACTCTACCATCATTGGCAACAGCCAAGCACATAACAGCTGCTGTGTGAGGTGTACTTAATTTACCATTATATGTCAATTTACGAATATCCCATATTCTAACTTTATCACTAGATGCAGTGTATAATTCTCGTTCATTTAAACTTAATACAAGATCATTGATCGTTGTTTCACCCACAGGTACTTGTAGTGTTCTAGATGGAGTCGATAAAGCAATTGGGCCGCTTTGTGCTTGGCCTGACGAGAAAAGAGTTTTTATGCAAGTATTACCAGCTCGCAAATCCCATACTTTGACATAAGCTGCAGAGACACTAAATAATAAATGATGCAATGCAGAATATTTAACTGCAACAACATTATTTGGGTGACCGCTAAGTGTTAAATTTTCAATTCCGGTCCTTAAGTCCCATACTTTCACAGTGCGATCTAAAATTTATAAATAATCCACATACAACAATTATTCAATTATAATTAATATAATATAATGTTCAATTGAAATAAATTGTAAAATATCACTATACATATGTTCACCTTTCGATCCACTAAAAAGCAAATCCGTAGTTGCATAAATGGTTAAAACGGCTTTACTATGTCCTTCTGCTATATGAGAACATTGCAGAATTGCTCGAGGTTGAGCCTAAAATATATAATAAATATCGAATAATATTTATATGATTAATGATAACGTTTATTCGATTAATTTAAATACCTTTCCCTGATATTGGGAAATTATTCCTTTCATAGGCTGTGGATCTACAGACATTGGTTGCCTACTTGCAGTAAGTCTGGAGAAGACATTTTCTTCGCGACTATTAAAACGTCGGTATGTCGTTGGTGAACCAGGCGGTGAAGAAATATCCGTATGCGCTACCTGTTCCCTAATTGAGGTGTTTATTATGTTAGCATGTTAGTTAGCTGGTAGTAATCAGCTATAATCCCAGTTAATAGTCATGCCTTCATTTTATTAAAACACAATGCATGCGTGTGCATAGTAAGTACTATAATTATAAACCAATATAATTGATTAAAGATTATATTTATGTATAAGTTTGAAACATATGACTTGTTCAACTGTTGAATAAAAATAAGACGCGAATTAATTTGACATATATCAGTATAGTTAATGACAGTATCATACGCGATAACATATCAAATATTAATATTTTATATCAGTTGTATGTTGTTTTAGCAATTTAGAGTTAAAAGAAAAGCGAAAGCATATACAATTATATGATATGAAAAATTGGATATAGAATATTTATATAAAGGCATTATAATGTATAAAGGAGGACTTTATATAAACATTGTCACTGCACAGTATTATGGAAGGATTCTTTGTGCAATTATTTATTAATTCTGAACGATACAAAAGTAAATCTTAAATCTATACAAATTGAAATTTTTTCTTATCAAATTTTATATTTTGTACATGTAAACAATTACTAATCATTTTATTTCATAATGTGATGCAAAGCACAAAATGAATGTCACATATTAATAAAGTTATATAAAAAAAGGTAACAACATGTTTTAGTTTATAACTATAATACTTATAATACCAAATATTAGCAGTGTTCTTTAACAAATAGAATATAAAATATAGAATATTTTATGGTACATAATCTTCTTTGTATATGATACACATGTTAGTAACATTACCTGTATGTATATTAACTTATGACAATCAGAAAGTAATTTAAATTCATCTTACATGAAGTTGCTTTAGAATTTAATATAAATTTATATCTGTGAAAGTAAAATAAACTTTGCAGTATTAAAATAAGCTTGTTTGTTCGTTTTTAACTTTTATTTTCTCTTTATTTTCACAGATATAAATCGCATATTTATTAATATTTGCAAATATTTTTTGCGTATTAGGCAATATTATTCTTTTCTAAATACCGGACACGATCTCGTATTTCGTTGTCGGAATTTTTCTTTTTTCTTTCTTCTATTTTTTTTTTTTCTCTCTTTCACCAAAATGCATTCTAATTTCATTTGGTTTTTAATTTTTTCCCTATATTTGTATTTATAATCCATTTTGTTATACTTTTGTGAAAGGCACCCATTTATTGAAATATTGTAAATTCATTTCAGGAAGCTCACCGTGCATATAACAGAGCATCGAGACAAAGATATATAAGAAATACAAGAACAAAGATGTACTGCAGAATTATCACTCACATAGAACCTCCTCCAGGATGAAGTGGTCGTCGCAGTGGTCGTGGTGATGTACTATCGCGACGACTCAAAGTTGGTGATCCACCAGTAACACCTGTATTATGTTGACTTCTAGTAAGTACTAATCCTCTGTAAAATTTACAAGATATGATATATTTAAATTTGTACAATATATCGTTAAAAGTAATATGCAAGAATATAAATAATCCGCAAAATGATTTAAATATTAATGGTTAATAACAAAGCACTTTTTTTTCTAAAAGCTAAACCTACTTTAGGCTACCAGGTGCACTGGGTACCCTTGTGAGCGGATGATTGTGGTTTTGATTTTGATCTTCTACTTTTAAACTTTCTGGGCTAGCATGCACTCCATAGAGAAGCTCTTGAGGTTGAGTTGTTCTTCGCCTCACTTTATTGTTTCGCTGTTTTTCTTCCATATTTATAATTTGATTGTAACTTTCACTGCTATACATAGAATATATAGACATAATATAAAAAGAAAAAAAAGAAAAAGAAAAAGAAAAAAAAAACTAAACATGCTCTGAATATTTCTCAAGTTAATTTATACAACAAATTTGCACGTTGGCTGGCTGAGACAGATTTAACTACAGCTTGTTGTACTATAAGATGATTTTTAAAACAACTTTTTACTTTCTGATAAGAAAGTTAAGCAGATGCAACTATATATAGAAATTTATTTGTTCCGTAATAATATAAGTACTTTTTTGCTTACTTATCAGGGGAGGAACTTCTTGAGCTAGGAGGGCTATATGTCGATGTATTATGATTATTTGTAAGAGACAAAAGATCTCGGTCGCGCAATACATGTTCAAGTAATTGATGCTGCACGTCACTTTCTTGTGCCACTTGATTTAACCGTGATTCCATATCCCTTACTTCAAGTTGTTTTTGTGCAGCTACGCAACTTTGTTCCACTGTAAATGCCAACATTCTTTGTAATAAATATTGGGCTTCGTCTACAGTACGAATAGTAGAAATTAATGCTTCAACACCAGGTTCACTCTCTGCTTCACCATCTCCCATTTGTACCATATCTCTTTGACACTCGGCTATACTATCCTATAAAAATTATCTCGATTATTAGCAATAATTGATTAATATTATTTAAAAGTTAAAGAAAGTTCACAATTACCTGCAAATAGCTTATTTTACTTTTAAAATTGTCGATTTCCTCGTCAATATCAGTAGTATCTCCTCTCGTAGTTGTCATAATGTTTCTCTGTTTTTGTAATCTATCCAAATCTCTACCTAATTCATCTCGTTCTTGCAATAATCTTTCCATTTCTCGTTCTGTTTCAGCTGCAGCTTGTTTTGCCAATGCTTGCTTAGTAATAGTTCTTTCAAAGGTTTGCCATCGCTGTTTCAATGCTTTTGGATTAATAGGTTTGGAAGGTGTTCTACCAGCTACTTTTTGACTAAGTCCTCTATCTCTCTTTCTTAGTGCCGATACCTCCTCTTGTTTACGTCGAAGAACTACTTCCTTCATTCTTTTATCAGCTTCTAAAGATCTAATCATATTTGCATTTCTTCGACTTTCTTTGCGTAACTGAGCAATTTCTCTATTACGTTTCAATTCATTTTCTTTATGTCTTTGAGCTTCTTCTCTCATTTTATTTAACAGCTTTACTTTAGCTCTCTTCATTTCTGCTAATTCATTTCGAAGTCCACGTAATCTATTCTCATTCTGTGATTGATTTTTAAGTAATCTCGCGTGTTCTTTTTTTGCTGATTGAAGAAGCCGCATTTCTTTCTGCATAGCAGATAATTTTTTTTCATATTCGTCTCTTAATTTTTTAACTTTCTCAGTGGGTGGTGCTGGCTGCTGTTGCAAGGAAGATAATACTTTATCTCTTTCTTCTTGTGTATCTTTGATACGCGCTTGCAATTGAGCAAGTTTGTCCTCATAATGTTGCTTCATTGTTTGTAGTCGTCTTTGAGAAAGCTCTAGTTCTTGAATTAAACGCTGCTTAACATCGATGTCCGACGTTAAAGCTTCTAATTCACGGCCCATAGCTTCTTCTTTTTCATCTTCCTCTGGGACAGCCATCATAAAATTAATATACAACATTGTTCAATCAATTACAGCATAAAACATGAATAAACATACCTTTACGATCTGAGTCATCATCTGAATCATCCTCACTAATAGAATCTTGTCCGTTTTCAGTGTCATCAATTTCTGCTTCATCCACAGCTTTATTTGTAGTATTAACACTTTGCATCTGTTGCTCTTTTAAAGCAGCCAATGCTTCTACTTCTTTTTGCAATTCTTTTTTAGCATCGATTAAAACTGACGAAGAGTCACTTTGTAAGATATACGAACTATCTCCATACGGATTTGCAGCATTCACCTTCAAGCAATATTCAGTTATAAATAATTAAGGGTATAATTATATATATATATATATATATAATTAAGTATGATATAATAACACACCTGCATCTGTCTCTTTTTTAATTGATGATACATAGCCTCTGCTTCCAACAAACGAGCTCGTAATTCTTCTATTTCTTGAACATATCCTTGCACCAAGCTAGTTACCTGTTCACCACTTCCACCCGATGCAGATACCCATTGCCCTGCCGCTTTCTCCGCTAATAAGAGTACATTTTTAGCAGTCAATGCCTCAACTGTTTCAGAAAGTGCTTTTACTCTTGTTCGAAGACTTTGTAATTCACTGTTTAGCATTTGATTTTCATGCCATGCATCATTCACACCATCTTCACCAACAACCCTTTTTCCTGGAAAAAAAAAAAATTACAAGTACGATAAATATTTAATTGCCTATACAAAGTGTATGCATATAGATAGATACCTTGTCTATATTCCATTAATTCTAATTGAAGCTGTTGTATTTCTCTTCTAAGAGAAGCAATTGTTCTAGAACTCTTATCCTGATTAATAGTAACTTTGTTCTTTATATTCCTTGCTCTATTTGCATATTTTAAAGTACTTAAAGTTTCCATAAAATCTCTATCACTTGGTGAAACACAAGCTATCATAACAGTTTGACTATTGCCTGCAAACATTAAATTTTATCACCAAATGTATTCTGGGTGTTCTTTTATCCATTGTATATTTGTTATTACCTCCCAAAGAATCTTGCAATAATCTAGTTAATTTTGAATCTCTATACGGTACATGCAACGCTTTCTTTGCTTTATCTCCAAGTGCAGAAATTACATTTCCTAATGCCAACTATAAAGATTCGTATAATAATATTTTGTATAATTGAAGTTATAATATGGATTACTTATATGATAGATATTGTTAACCATACCAATCCACAATTTATAGATATGCCTTCTTTTGCTCTGTCCCCAGTAGCACCTGTTCTTTTTAACCGTTCTGAACCAGCCAAGTCAACAAAATGAAATTTTGCAGTTAAAGTTTCAAATTCATTAGCTGGTTCAGTACCACTTGTATCCACATCGGCATCTGGATCTTCAACTCTAATGCATCTTTGTTGTTTCACATATAATGTAAATATTGCATGTGATCTTGATGATTGTGTATTCATTTGCGTGGAACCAGTTGTACGTGATAATGCTCCTAAACGTAGATATTCTAATGCTTGTTCTGGACTAGTTACAATTCTTGGTTCTACACCAGCCAAATGTATATTCCCAGCTGTATCTTCATGAATTCGTGCGCCACCTCTTGGACCACCTGGCTCTAATAAATCCTTTAAATCTTCATTATATAATTCTAAAAATTGTGCTGTAACCTGTTGAAAGAATTAAATATCAGTAATAGTCCCTAATAGATAAGGGAAATAATTTTTGTCATACATATTGATATGTATTAAAATAATTAAACCTTAAATTCTGGTGGCATTTGTGTACGTTCTCGAGCACGTTCTTGCTTCTCTGCTATACCATTAAATAAGTGCCTAATGGCTCTAGGAATTATGCCGATAATATTGTCATCAACTTCTACATCAAAACCAGTGCCCATTGTATATGTTTTGCCAGAACCAGTTTGACCATAAGCGAGAACGGTTGCATTGTATCCATCCAAAGCACCTTCTACTAGACGAGCGACGCATGTATCATAAATGATGCTTTGGCCAATTCCCGTATCAAAAACATAATCATAAGTGAAGGCCTTATCTGGTCCAAGAAAGACCTGGGGTTCTCCAGGAGGTACTTGAGTACAAATCCGGCACATATCAATTACTTCTCTAGCTACTTGAGGCCTTATTCTGTAATAAATATAACATTTATGAATATATTTTTATTAAAAATTAAAATTAATAACAAAAATTTAGTAATAATATTTAATCACAAAATTAACATTTTTTATTAATTAAAAAATATGAATCATTTATTTTAACGAAGTGAATTATTATTCAATTCGTGCGTGTAAAGAAAAAATTTTTTAAATAAAACATTTTTCATTATTATGATACTAATAACATATGATATTTGTATCCGCAAGATATAAAAAAATCTATGTCCTGAGGTAAAAGTTAATAGGATGCGCTTTCTCGTAACGAAGATATACGATTACGCATATACAAGGTAAATATGTGTGTGTAATATATATATATATACATATATATATATATATATATATATATATATATATTACGAAGAGAAACCTGCTGGCATGAGCCCGGCATATTATGAGGTACGAAGTATGAGGTGGGCAAGAGGGAAGAGAAGAGAGTGGCCCATTCATCGGAAATCCAGATACCTGAGCGTTTGTTATGCAGCCGGC
Organism: Vespa mandarinia; assembly: GCF_050613455.1. Lineage (NCBI taxonomy): Eukaryota > Metazoa > Arthropoda > Insecta > Hymenoptera > Vespidae > Vespa > Vespa mandarinia. The sequence goes on from NC_140831.1 coordinate 235,725, forward strand.
AATAAAACCTACGCACCTGTTTCTTATAAGGAGATATTATGCGATCAAGCGATTTAACATTTAGACGATGCGTAGAAAAAATGACAACGCCTAAGATAATTCATAAGTAAACAAAGAATAGGATAAGCAGCGATATACAAATCGAATAATATATATTACATCAACAAAAATATACGCCGCCAATTATAGCATTTAGATAATATCGATAAGTTTTTCATTAAGTATATTCTTCTTTCCTAACATCATACAGGACAAATCAATATCGTGCATTATGTCGCGCCAATTTGTAGCGGACGCTACCGCAAATAGCGCAATAAGTACTGCAGAAAATTTCTGTTCTATTATTATTTTATATTTGACAAAAGAAAAAAATAAATATTACGATGTATTGCATCGTAATGACTATCTGCCTTTATTAGAGGAATGCGTAGAAAGTTTTGTTCGTAATATTCTTATCGGTATCCAGGATGTAATGAGAAAGAAAAAAAAAGAAAGTGTTGCAGGAAAGAATTATTTATTTGTAAATATTCTGTTAGTATCGGTAAAATATTTAAAGTACACTAACGTTATACGAAAATAAGTTCTTTTTAAAAAAAAATCTTCCATATCGAGGAAAAAAAAAGAAAAAAAGAAAAAAAGAATAAAAAAGCTATAAGAAAATATGTCATTTTTCTAATTAAAAAAGAATCCAAATAAAAATAAAATAAATAAAAGTACATACGTGCTGATCTTAAGTGCATAATCTATAATATCGTATTTATAAGAATATTTTTATAAGATATAAAATGATACATCGATAAAAAGTATCCTTGGAACTGCAATCTAATATACATATATAGTACGTATGTGTTAGTAGAACGCAATGATGAATATTTGAGAACATTTATAAGCAAAAAGTTGTGCCACATAGCCTTGCAAGATTTTACATTAAAATTGATTAAACTTACCGTACAGCAACGCGTACACTCGAATCATCAGCCATTTCGATGTTATATTAAAAGCGTACAGATTTTTAAGTCTTAAAGCGATGCGTCCTTAGCGAAATCTATGAGAAAAGTAGCACTAAATTAGGCCGTATAATTTCATTCGATTCTTTTTACGTTACTTCAATGTGCTTCCTTGTCGAACGCGCACGCATTAAACGCGGCGATCGTGAAAATTCCGCATTTTTTGGGAACAACGGGCAAAATTGCGACCGCAAATTACGCTCGGACATTTCACATAACGCGAGAAAAAGTCTCTACTTCTATGTCTATGTTGGTCCAAGGACTAGATGGATCGCCAACTCGAAGAGTAGAATAATGAATATCTTCGCATAGGAGAACCAAGCTTGAACAAAGATTTTAATCACATTTTAATTCGGTAGATGACGCTGATTGACGTTATCATTTTTATTTCTATCAAAACGATTGATTCTTACATTAAACTATTTCGTTTGTACTCCTACATTATTTATAAACTATGAATATGCTTATTACTCGAAAAAATATCCAGATCAAACAAACATACTTTTGTTATCGACAACAGAATTAAAGCACTAACGCCATCTTTTAGCTGATCCTTCTACTCGATTGACAAAAATGCTACGCTTAATTTTTTTGATAAGTTTATACTTATAAATCATATTTATATTATTGACAAGTTATTATTAAATATACAACAATTTATTTTAAATTGCACACATTTAAAATAAGTATTTCCTCGGTTGTATTATATATTTTTTCATGAATATCGACTGTATATAATAATAGTATACAAAATAATCAAATAACTTATTTACTTCATAAGAATAGATGCATCAAATTGAATGAGATTGAATCCAATGTCTGCCTCACTTTTTTATCTTGTTGTACATTGTCAAACCATCTAGATACATGGACATATTGTGCCTTCTCTTGGTGACTTAATTCACTCTGCAACAGTAAAAGAGGATAGAAAGATTACATTGATCCGTAGCCTTTACTAAGGATTCCTAAGAGGTCAGAACCAATTTTATATTTAATTATCGCTTTTTTCTTTACCATTATTTTATATAAGGTATAATAAAGTACAATATCTGCAATGGTTTGCTTTGTACCACTTAAATAAGTATGATCACTCAATGCTGCATTTAATTCCTGTAATTAAAAGAAATGAATAATTTATTAACTTGTTATATTTCTTGATAATTACTTGGTCATTTCTATATTACCTTTAAAACTCTTTTTGCATGAGCAGGAGTATCTGCATAATTAACACAATTTATTATATATTCTAACCATTGACGCGTCAAAGCCTGTGTTTCTTTATCATCACCAAGTATGTTAGGATATCTCGAATTCTTCACCAAAGCTTGTATAAAAGTAGTAAAATACATAACGGATTCGTCTGCATGTAGATGACCAATATTTGCTACCTACAAATAAATCCAAAATTAAATATATGAATTAGAATACCTGCTAAGTTTTTTCTTTCTTTTTTAATTGATCGCAACAAATGAAATAACCATGGCTTACATTATCTTCACAGGAGCATAACTTGTCTGGAGAAACATCTAGATATTTTATAATTTTATCTATACATTCACGATTACACACAACCATCTTATAAAAAAGTTATTAAGGAAATATCGTAAAATTTTTTCGAAACAATAATATAGTGCTAAATTAAGGTTATGTTAGTCGCTTTGTAACACATTGGAACAACCATGCAGATGGCTATACTATAGCTATGTATATACACTTTTACTTTTTAAAGATTAAATTCAAAATAAGATTCAGAAATTTATTCTCTGATATAATACTTTCACGATAATACAATTCACAAATTCATTTTATTCTATACAAATAATAAATATATATAAATTAATAATGATTCTATATATTTTAATTTTATTTTTGATTGACACTAATCATAGGAAAATTTCAAAATAATATGGTACGATTGAAAATTATTATAAAATAAATAATGAAAAAGTATTTTGGATAGCATAAGTTTTATTATATGAAGATTGCTTCTTTAACCGTTACGAATAAGACACATTGGAGAACGACAAGTCTCACCTTGAGCAACCTTATCGTGTATTACGTGACCCATAATACCTTATAACTAACATGAATATTGCGGTTCTGTTCTAAAAAACTTAGTAATCCATGTAGTAAACATTATATTAAACATTTTTTTTTTTTTTTTTTTTTTTTTTTTTTTTTTTTTAATAAAGAATTATCATAATTATCCGCCATGGTAATTTTTTTATCATTGGACATTAGATATTAAATAATAATGGTTTAAAGTTTCCTTTTCTCCTAATACATATAATGCTAGAATATGTACTCTATATATGTAACTCTTCAGCAAGGATAAAAAGTTCATACAAACATTATACATTTACGATTTATAACGTTAAGTACATATTTATTTTAAATGTACAGTTTTCTGTAACAACATTTATATAAAATATAGATCATAAAATAAATTTAATTTAGATCTTTAAAATAACTCAAATTAGGAGATTGGCTAATTTAGTTACACAAAGCCAGATTTTAAGATTTTTATTTTTAATATTGAAGGATTTAAGCCAGATTCCAAGCTATAAAAGTATTTGTATAATTTGTAAATTACATCAAAATACATGATTAAATGTAAAATTTTGGCAAATTATAATTAGTCTTCAGCATTCCAACACATTTTTCAATATAATTTACTACTTTTTGATGTAGCAATTATATTTTTGTTCCACAAAAATCAGTCAGATTTTATATTTTATAATATTTAAGTATAATTAAATAATTTTCAAATTCATATTTCTAAATATGCAATATTTCAAGTAAAAATAAAAATTCAATATTTTCTTGTATGAAACAATTTTGTTCACATACTTTAGAGTTATGAATTAGAAAAATTAAAAGAAAACTAATACTACGGAAAGATTAAAAGAATCACATGTTTACATAATGTTTTTCCTAAAGGAAATTATGCTATATTTACAGATGCTATAATTTGTAAATAAAAACAATGATGTAAAAACTAAAATATTAGCTTTTTTAGTTAAAAAAAAAAAAAAATATCAACGTACTTAATTTGAGAGATTTTTCTTAATAATGAATGTACAAAGTACATGTAACTGGTCTGCTTTATGAAAAATTATTTATAAAAACAATATAATATAAACGTGTTACTTAATTACAATGTTTTATCAATACCAATAAATACATATCAGCAATTTACAATAGTCAACCAATAAAATAATCAACAATAATCTATTTTCAACTTTTTAGAATTTCTTCGTACATTCTATCAGTACTTAAATGTACTTACTCAAATATACAAAGATTGCCAACAAGATTACTATTGAAAAAAAAAAGAAAAAAAAAAAAAAGAAAAAAGAAAAGAAAAAAAAAAAAAGAAAAAAAAAACGATAGAACAGAGTTCATATTAACATCTTAAAACTTAGAAAGGTTTAAGCTTTCAGATGAAGAGATATTCTTTCAGATTTTTCCTTGTCACAATACAACATAATATATCTAATTAATAATATTAACACAAACTTATTGCTATGCTTCATTCATCGTTAATAAAATTGTATTTTTATGAATAATAAAATATAGTAAAACGCATGAATAAATCCATAACTATTAGGTCGTAAGATAAATAAGTATAAACGCTAAGTGAATATAAGCGAACTTATTTATATTACGACCTAATATATTAATATATAACAGCATTTTCAATACCCATAGTAGTCATATGCAGTTAAATGCAGGTACTTTTGTTGTATACATATCTCTTACGAATTACATGTTCAAAATAGACGTTTTTCATAGGAAAACAGACTATGGACATTTCCCTCTTGCTGAGCAGAAGACGTTCTTCTCTCAAATTTTAATTCACCACTATACGTCATGGATCTTAAAGTAGACATTGATTTTGCACCAATGTCTTGACATCCGTGTTTTATACCACATAATAGATAAGGAACAAATTTGAAAACTGATCCCTTGTCCACTATTGAACCACTTACACCTTGAGCTACTTTTAATTTGTCCATTTCATTGTGAAAATATCTATCCATAGCAGAACCCTTTGCATCAGCCCTATTCATGGCTTCTAAAGAACCCATCCCTCTGTATTTCTTTAAACGAACTCCATCACTGAAGAAATATTCACCGGGTGCTTCTGTAGTTCCAGCTAATAATGATCCCATCATAACGCTCGATGCACCTAAACTAAGACCTTTGATAATGTGGCCAACAGATTGTACACCACCATCTGCTATAACGGGTATTCCAAATCTCCTTGCATACTCTGCTACTTTATAGACAGCGGTAGCTTGCGGTCTACCTACTGCCATTACTTCTTGAGTAATACAAATAGATCCAGATCCCATACCCACGCGTAATGCATCAGCTCCTGCTTCTATCAAATTTTTAGCTTGTAAAGTAGTTACTACATTGCCTGCAATAACTTGCAAGTCCGGATATTCCGATTTAATGTATTTTATCATTTCAATTTGGTATATTGAATTTCCTTGAGATGAGTCTAATACAACTACATCTACACCGGAAGCTGTTAAAAGCTGTAATCTTTGTTTATCAGAACTACGTGTTCCAATTGCAGCACCTACTAATAATTGCTTATTTGCATCTTTACTAGCACTTGGGTAGCTGCGATTTTTCTTTAAATCAGTTCTTGCCATTAATGAAACAAGTTCTCCTTTTTCATTTACTATAGGAAGTTTTCCTTTCTTTGATTTCTCAAGAATAACATTAGCTTCTGGCAATGTTACACCAGCTTGTGCAGTGATCAGATTATCTAATTTTGTCATTATTGATTCCAATTTTGTATATCTTTGATTAAGCGAATCTTCAAGGAAATCAATATCTCTGGAAGTAACAATGCCTAGAAGTTTACCACCTACTTTTCCATTATCAGTGATAGGAATACCAGAAAACCCATGTTCACTTTTTACATTTAATACATCATTAACAGTATGCTGAGGTGAAAGTACAACTGGATCTCTAATGAAACCGTGTTTATACTTTTTTACCTAAAAAGATATATAAAATTATCTACAATCAAAAAATAGAGAATGGTTAGAAAATTTTATTATGTTCTGAAGTTAAAGAGAAATTGTAAAGAGTATTACTTTAAGAAAAAAAATAGAAATGTAAAATATATTTTATCGCATACCTTATGGACTTCGTTGGCTTGATATTCAGGCGTGCAATTATGATGTATTATACCGATTCCACCACACAGAGCCATGGCAATTGCCATATCCGATTCCGTAACAGTATCCATTGGGGAGGAAACCAACGGAGCTTTCAATACAATCTTCTTAGTAAGCGGTGATAATAAATCTACCTCATCTGCGGTAAAATCAATATATCCTGGCAAAATGATGAAATCATTATATGTAAGTCCATCGCCGTTGGCAAACAGTTGTGCCAGCGAAAGTCCATCTTCCGGCAACGGTACGTCTGCCGGTATCGTGTCATTAATTATATAGTCAGCCATTATCTTAAACGTATTCTTTCGATCTTTCAAACTTAAGAAATACTGATTAGTGTATCGTAGATTTTCTTCTTCCAACGTGGATCACCACTATGATTCGAAGAATAAACGTCCGCGTTCCGAAAAATATACTCCCCGATAACCTGGTAAAATGACCGAAAAACATGTGCGTACGTCTCTTATATACCTGTATGTTCTCCCGCCTTCAAGATGGCGCTATAGAACCTTCCGAAAATATACGAAGTTCACCGAAGTTTATACGGTTACGGCTACTCCCTTCTGCGATTAATAGAAAGATTCCTATATAGTTACGTATTTTCTAGTGGAAAAAGTATTACTAATCCTTAAGGCCGAGAAAAATTTTAGAGAAAAATTTTAGAGAAAAATTTTAGAGAAAAATTAATGAACAGTCGATAGGTGTTTAGTAATTCAAGAGGAAAAACGCTCTTACATTTCAATTGTTTTGTTTTCTTTATTTTATTACAAGTCGTGCTCTTCCTTTTTTTTTTTTTGGTTCTTTAAATCATCTATTTGGAAAATTAAAACAGGTCTAGTTTATTTACATTTATATTATAGAATATTTATCAAGAACTAATCAAATTTTTTATTATACATATATAAAAGAATCTTTATATAAAATTAACAAAATATATCAAAATACTTTTCGTTTTACAAACGTTTCATTTTTCATTTTGTATATAACGAAATAATCATTAGTAAGAGATTAAGATATGCTGTTACATTTCCTACAGGCACGCTGAAAATTACAAAAATCTACAGAAATTTTAATAACTTATTCTTAATTGTTATATATGCCACTATGTATTATCATAAAATTCTAACGATCAAAAGGTAAAATATGTGCTTTATATATTTTATAAACATTCTTGAAAATTAATGTTTTTTGTTAAGTCTTACCGGTTGGAAAAAAATTCTATAAAATGTATTAAAGAAACTATTAAGAGCTCCTTTAAAGGATGAAATCACATAATTTATTATGAGTTCAATATACGTGAAGTCCTCATAATCATCATAATCTTCATAAAAGAAGTAATCATAGATCATAGGTAAGAATACAACCAAAGCATACATTATAGTACCAAAAAATACTGAAATCAAATGTATTTTTCAAGTATTTTTTAGAATTTATCTTATGTAAAATATTACACACGCTTACCAATGGTTTTTAATTTTATAAATCGTTTTTCAATACATTTTTCCTTCTTATGTTTAACTTTATGTATAAATGTAGACGATGTAATAGAATTTTCATAAATATCCGCAGCTATCTTAGAAGGCATGTTTTGTACGATTTTATTTTGAGTGCCTCCTCCAGTCGGATTTAAAGGTAGCCTAATATTTTTATTAATATATAATTGCTTTGTTTGTGTTGTATCACTTGAGCGTCGCAGAGTGGAATCCCTAAATAATATTGATTTATATATGTATCCACATAACTATTTATTTGTGTCCATATACGAACATGCATAATGTAAAACTTACAGATTTTTATTAATTATACTCGACAAGGCCGAACATTGTTCTATCGTTTGCATTTCTGGATTGAATTTTCCTTCTTCGTTATAAATATTATTACAAAATGCTTTGTTTTTTCTTCTTTTAACATAAGGAGTTTCTAATGCCACTTTATGAAAATATTTTTCTTGTATATTTTCTATGTTGCCTGTTTTTTGTTTTAAATTATTATAGTATTCTAGATAACTTTTATTTAATAATTCTTGTGTTTTAAGAGATATTTTTATAGGACTTTCAATAGAATTATTTTTTTCTAATCTTTCCAAACTATTATATTTATTTTCCTCTTTTTGCTGGCAGAATACATCACAAGACACAATAGGATTTTCAACTAAAGATTTTATTTTAATGCAATCCGTATTTATATCTTTCTTCCTTTCATCTTCTTCTTTCTTTAACATTAAGTAATGGCAATTTTTTTCTTTTGTACATTGTTCAACTTTTGAAAATTTTTGACCGTGTTTACAATTTGTTCGCTGATAGCCTGGCCATAATAAAGTGCAATTAGAATTTACTATTCCGGATTTAGATTTTTTTTGAAAGCAAAATCTTGCCTTTTTTGAAAAATTCGCTTTTATTCGTCTTCGCCTGGTTGTAATATATGGTTCTGAAGATTGAAAGAGCTTTTTAATATGTATATTTTCTTTTTGCAATAAATTCTGTTCAGATCTTATTTTACGCCGTTGACTTAAAGTAAATTTTTTTAAATTTGGAACTTTGGTAGATATATAAGGATTTGAATCATTGATTTCTGTTGGCTGTTGATGCGATATAACATTCATATGATCGTTAGAACAATTAAAAGTATTATTATTATCAACGGAAATATAGATTTTATCATTGTTTGGTAAAGAGTTAGTTTCATAATAATTTTCTTCAACTGTGGGCTGCTCTGAAGTTCTATCCTCTATTTTCTTATCTAAAATAAGAGCTTCTTGTATATCTGTAGTATTAGTGTTCTTAGTATTTACTATTTCATGTTTTTGTTGTAGACTGTTGAAATTTTGTTTTTCTAGCGATAATGCATGAACGTCTGAATTTTTATGTTTCATTTTAAATTGCGTAGTTCCGGATAAGTCAGTTATTGGCAAAGTACTTCCAATACAAGGGGATATATTGATGTCCCCTGACGTACAAGTTGATATTTGTAGAGGTATATTTTGATATGTAATTATTGGTACTTGTACATTGTAACATTGTGTTGTATACTGAGGTATAGGACTAGGTATTTTGTTAAGAGGTAAAGATTGTACTTTCTTTTTCATTACAAGTAAAATTTGACCATCGGATTCCTAAATAAATATAAAATTTGCTTGATTAAAATGTCAAATTATTGATTTATAATCTATCACTACTTACATTAGCAAAATTTATAAAGACGTTAATAAGATACATAAATCGCATAAATACTGAATGTATTAATACATACATTAGCAGATTGTAATGATTGATTTTCCGATAGCACACTTAAATCATTCTTTGTTTTAGTTTTTAATATACAGTTCTCATTATAGGTAGAGGTTGATATTTGTTCACCTATGGATATTTTCTTTTCTATGATATTTTTAGTTTTTTCTGAAATGGGATCAACATTTTCTTGGATCTCTATAGAATCTATTTTACTTATATTATTTATATTGGTAAGATTATTTGTATTATGATCCTTTGCTAGATTGAGTTTACATTCTAATTTATTGTTATCTTCCACATTACTTTTTTTATCTCTGTCTAGTTTTTGCACGAAATGGCTATTATTATTTTCAATGATCTCTTCATTTTCTGGCTTCTTTATACTTTCTTGTGCTATCTGATGGCTATATAAAATATATATTTTAGATGCCACGAAGTTTGTTGTAAAACCTACTGTTATAATTACAACTAAAATTAAATATTTCTTATTAATAATTAAATAAATTGTACATATTTGAGTTTTTTCCAGAAGCAGTTTTCTTCACGATTTCACAGGGAGATAGTGATTGTTCTAAGATAAAACCACTCTGTCGTGATTCTTTCGAAGTATTATATCGTTTAATAGATTCTATTGGTGTAGTCTGATTTTGAACTGCAGTTACACTATAAAATAATAGTTCAATAAATTATTTTATAAATGCAAAACATCCATTTTGTATATTGTAAAACATTATACCGCTTAAAACGAGGATCTAAAGAACCAGATTTCCTTTTTATTGTATTAACTGGTAATGTTAATTGATGTGCAGAAGAATTAAAACCTTTCATTTCCATTGTTTTGAATGATCTATAATTTTAAAAGAATCCCTAACATGTATTTTGTACCTTTATAAAATCTTATGATAATTATGAGATTATTTTTGTAACATATCACTTACTGACATTGTGGTGTGTGTACTGTAGTACGACTTCTCCTAGGTGTACCTGTTAATGTAATAACACATGGAGGATGAATTATGTCATCAGCATCATCTAATAATTTACGTGGTGGAATTTTTGGCCATGATGGATCTTCAGGTACTCTAAATTTATGTCAAAACTTTGTTAACATATATTAAAAACAAAACATAGGTTTATCTTACTTACCTCAACGATCCAACATTGTATTTTTGTGAAACTGGTAATAAATTTTCACTGTTTACTACAGTAAAATATATTAAATAGAAATATTATTGCAATATAACTTGTGACATTATTTTGTTCTAACATATTTACCTTTAATATTTAATTTAAGTGCACTTTTGTCATCAAAACATGACATATTAAAATAATCATACATTTCACAATTACTCTCTTTAATTTAAATAAACTTCTTTTTACTTCCAAAGTTAATGTAACAGTAATACAATAAAAAATGAAAAATTATGTAACCACGTATATTGATCACATTTTTTTCTATTGATATCCTTGCAGTACACTTAATTCTTTTTCTTTTGTTTTTTATGAAAACATGTTTTTAATATTTACACGTATATCTATGTAGACTATTTTTAATTTATAAATATATATTATAAAAACATTGTTCATAATTTTTGTCATTTATATGAAAAATTGAACAGAAAGAAGACTTAAGAATTTTAAGAAAAGAATTCACTTTCGTTGTGATAATCGTAATCATGGGTATCCCGTTAGAATTACTTTCACTCGCACAACGGGTGACGTATGTATGGTCAATCAGTTATTGTTATTGGAAACCTTAATGCTTAAAACGATTCATAATTTAAAGGATAGTATTATAGTGCCAAAAGTGGGTAAATCTATGACTTCGACAGGAAAGAATTAATATTGAAAATAATAACTTATATGCCCGAGATAATATGTATATACATAATGAGTAATCAAATATACATGCATATATATATATATACATATATATATATATATATAACATCTATAATTATTTTTATATCCGTTATAATTGTTTATTGCGTGTAAAATTATATGATTACATATGTATATTACATATATATATATATATCACTTGAAATATTGTTATAAACAAGGCCATATATAATAATAGTATTTGTTATATATTATACAATCATACGATGATACTGGTATTGTAAAATATGAACGGGTAGACAGATAAACAATAAGACATGTGAAAAGAAAGACTTGGAAAAGATTATTCTGCCAGGTGTTACTATTATTTTTCACTGTACACCAATCATATGCATACAGTCCGAAGTTATAACTCCAGTTTGTCAATTCATACTTTTAAACGGTCACTTCAATATTTACTGTCCACTGTTTACTGCCATTTGCTATCCGTTATCGCTGTCATTATTTGCTCTGTTCTACCACATGACCTACAACGCATATAGTACGTATAATCCAGGTTTTTTGTATATATATATATATATATATATATTTTTTTTTTTTCATGTCGTTATATATGGTATTTACAAATGAGAATATATTTTCGTTTAAGCGCTTGACTACTAGATGGAGCTCAAAATCTTAATAACAATTGATTGAAAAATATTGAGATTATATGATTATACCTGTAATCGTCAATAATTATTAAAATCTAATTTATAAGCTTTAATGGACATCGATGTCATGTAATTTTTCATATGTATGTTTATATGAGTTTCCTTTTTACTTTTTCTTTTTTACTTTACGTTTTTTTGCCTTTTATCCTGATCGAAAAAATAAATAATTCACTTCGTAATAAATCGGTGAATATCTTTTATATGCGGATAATTTTATGATCGCATATGAAATCACGTGATGCCGTATTTAGAATATATCTATGTAGTTTATCAAGTACGATAGTGTACGGTGGGAAATTGGCGCGAAGCATTGTAGAATGCAACAGGAGGGGAAAAAGGTTCGAACGTTTGAAATAAGAGTAGGGATAAGATTGAAACGATCAGGGATAGAAAGAGAAGATTGATAAAGGCATGTGTATAAGGACGGCACGCATAACAGATATATATATATATATATATATATATATATATATATATATATATATATATATATATGTATATAACATACGTGTGTATACATAGATACAAAGCAGAAGTCAGCCAATCAGAACGGCGAAGGGAAAAAGGAGGCTGCAGCGCTTCATATGCTATTTCTGTCACGTAGAACGCATACATTTGTTTTGTTGCGTACAAACGTAAATTGCGTACTTATATCAAGTTATATTTAATTTCTAACCAGTAATATTGTTTAAAAGTGACATATACATAAAAGTATAGGAATCAATTATTTTTAGAAAAAGAAAAAAAGTGATTATCCTTGACGGTGATCGTGATTATTTTACCACTTAGTGACAACAATGTCCGTGATTATGGATTGTTTTCAACAGTAGCGGACGTACGAAGTTTTATCTGTTTCGTTAAAGCAATTTTGGTTTTTAAACCATTTGACTCCTCCTTAATATCCATTTTTTTGATTCAGCTTCGCGTTTGTGGGCTATTCAGGAAAAAAGAACAGAAAAAAGGCAAGAGATAAGTTCCCCCTGAGACAATCAATTGGCGTTTTGAACTGTCTTTTTTGTATTCTTCATATCAGTACACGGGAGCAAGAACTGAATTCGTTCAACCTACTGTTTCGTTTAAAGCCCTATCCTCGATTTAAATCTATAAAGGGTACCTAAGTCCACCTCTAAATCTTTCATCAGTGATTTGTGATGTACAAGTTCAGTGCCGGAGGAAAAATTATTACCTCTACAATTAATTTCGTACATTCAAAAAGGAAAGGAATTTTTATACACCTAAGAAACATGAACAGAAACTCAATAAGTCTTCGAAGTCATAGAAGTTTTTTAACATTTCGTTTATATTGAATTACTTGATTGAGTTATTGAAAAGCAAATCAAGTTTGATAGAACAGAAAAGTTATTGCGCCAAGATGGTGCAGCACGAATGATCTAACACCGTGTTGTTGTTGAGGGATGCACAATAAGTCTCTAGTACAAAATTACTGTTTTTACATAACACAAAGAAAACCAGTATTGTCATAATGAAATTGCTAGAGAGTACACGATTTGAAGCTATAAACAGTGCCTTGTTCATTAAGACCGGAGATAGCAAGATAATTGGAAGGTATGCCAAACAAAATATGATATAAATGTATTATTAGAATATATCAATAGTGACTGCCTTTTTACTTATAGGATTGAGAGTTATTCTTGTAAGATGGCAGGAAATGATAAACAACTGTACAAACGCTTCAATGCAGAGCAAGGAGTTACACCACATGACCTTCAAGCTTTATCGCCACCACAAACATCTTTGGGAACATCACCTGCTCAAAGATATTTTAGGTATTAATATGGCATAAGTACACTCTGTTTACTTGAAAGTTAATAAGTTAATATTATTTCTATATTTATATATTTAGTCGTAGTGTTTCTGGTGATGAAGATGGACCTTTATGTGATACAATAAGCAGGAAAACATTATTCTATCTGATTGCAACTTTAAACTCAGCCTTTCATCCTGATTATGATTTTTCTGATGCTAAGAGTCATGAATTTAGTAAAGAACCAAGCTTACAGTGGGTAATGAATGCGGTTGACAGTAATCTCAGTGCAACTGCTGGAGATCATTATCGTACTTTACGTTCTGCTCTCTGGGGTGCTATCGACGATGAAATATCATTGAGCGAATGTGATATTTATAGGTGAGATTACACGAAGATGGTTTCTCCTATTCAGCAAAAATGAAACACGAAACAGAGCACAAACCTACAACATTACTTCGGGTACACATACACAAGTAATATAATATGTAAAAATATTGTAGCTACAATCCAGACTTTGCATCAGATCCATTTGGAGAAGATGGATGCCTGTGGTCTTTTAATTATTTCTTTTACAATAAAAAAATGAAGCGTATTGTCTTTTTCACGTGTAGGGCAATTAAGTAAGTATAACATTTGTTTTGAATATATGTATATATATATATATATATATATATATATATATATATATATATATATGTATATACAGGAACATATCACATATATAATTTCGTACATTACGTTTCAGCCCTCTTTATGTATTAGATTCAGGCATAGGTAGTGACTTTGTGATGGACGAAGAAGATGAAGATCGTTATTAGATCTTTTATATACGATCACAGTTTGCAACAGTTAAAACTTTACATTTTCTCTTGATAGATTATTATTAATTTCATGTATTTTTTGTATGTACAACTTTTTACATTCAGTTTATAATTTAAGATTATGTGTGCGTGTATGTGTGTATGTATATATGTATGCATATATATATATATATATATATATATATATATATATATATAAAATTGATTTGGCTTTACATTTCACATGATATATTTATTATATATTTTTCTTTCATTTGAACAAGCATGTGTACGCACTGACAATGTACACGCAGTCTGTCATCTATTGTACATACAATAGTTTGATTATTTTATTTTTTAGTGAAATGTGACAAATATTAATAAAGCCTAGTCTGTTTTTTAGACAAGGATCTTACCATTTTTCCTACTAGGAAATGCATCTGATTTTCTTTAGAAATTTTTATGTAACATTCTTTTTTGTTATCCAATGTGATGAATTACCTTATAGCTTAATTAGATCTCACAAACATAAAATGTTGTGATTAATAATTAATTCTATTATGCCAATTATGCTCTAATAATTGTAATTAAGCTTTCTGGATGTGCAATATCTCAATATAGTGCACTTTCATTTTAATATAAGTAGCTATATCAGATTTTATTTAATAGAATCTACAAGATAAAAACAAATTTTTGTTATCAAATTTAAGTGTATATATGATAAAAAATATCAAAATTTTATGAAAAGTTTAAATCAGTAGTTCACAATATCCTTCTTAGTGGAAAATTCATAATTATGCTTTATGAAGCAATGATAGTTAATTTACGGAATAATTGATGTCAAGTAACCATTTTATCATTGTCCTTTACTTACAATTACATATCAATATTACATATTCCATAATGACGTATTAAATTTGGGCATCGTTACTTTCTTAGTGTAATGATAAATTTGATATTAGGTAGGCTGATAAATGCTGTGAAACAGGATAAAACATATCTATTCTTCTTAAGGTTATAGCTTTTGAAAGCTATAGTAAATTCTATTATTCACTTTGCCAAATTACTTACCAATACACAAAGCGTATTTTGTATTATTAACATATATATTTCATTCTAGTATGTACTGTATTTTTTTTTTCTTTCTTTTTTTTTTTCTTCCTTTCTTTTATACAGCTTAATATAATTGATTTGTAGGAAAAATCCGAAAAATTACTATATGTACAACATTTAGAAATATATAATTACTTCAATCTTTACTTTATACTGGACAATATGTTTATCTGTCACTTTTGAAATAAATATTTCAAGAAGATATAAATGTACTATAATGTTTGTTATCCAAAAAGAATATAAAATTATATGATGAAGTATAAAAATATTAAATTATACGATTTCCAAAGGATCAGCATCAACGATAGATACATTAACATTTACAGAATTATTTAATCTATTTGATAACGTTGATGCAAAACTTTCTAGGAAACCACGTTCAGAATTAGAATGATTTGTTACAATAACATAAATCCCATTATGAATAGCGTCAAGCACATCGTGATGTTGCATCTCTCCTGTAAGATATAAATCGGCTCGTACATTTTTTAAAACACTTATTCCTGATCCTGCACATACAGCGACAGATTTGATAAAGCCATCTGAAAAAAATAATAAATACTTATAACTTTATCATGATTTCAATTAAATTTTATATATAACGCTATACCTGACTGTGAAACAGCACGAGCTAGTTGTAAAGATTTCAACTTGGTGTGCTGTTTTACTAAGTTTACTGCCTCATCAATATGTATTTCATTTTTTAAAGTGCACAGACGACCCATACCATTTTCTTTGTTCTCACCTGGCTGTATAGGTTTACAACTATCCATCACTGTAATCACACGTTATGGATAATAGTTAATTAACAATGTTATAATGATATAAAAGTATTATAAAAGTATTATATTTTTAACCATTATTGAAAGCTGAAGCCAACCAGTCATTTACACCTCCCTTTATTGAATCAAATGCAGTATGTGTAGAATATACAGCTATTTTATGCTCTAAACATTTTGCGATTATACGTTCCTGTAAAAATAAAAATAAATTAAAAAAATGAAATAAATCTTATTCGTAAAAATAATTACGATATTTCCGTTACCTTCCATGTTCTCGTGGTTATAGATTTAAATGGGTAAAATATTGGAGGATGATATGATATTATCATATCTGTCGACAGGCCTAATGCTTCATTCATAACATTTTCTGTTAAGTCGTTTGTTAACAAAATGTTTGATATAAGTTTTGGACATGAAGGTTCAACCAATAATCCAACATTATCCCAAGGTTCGGCCAAAGATGTATTTGCAAACTTTTGCAATGCGTCCACAATTTCTTCCAATGGTAAACCAATTTTACTAGGTTTTATATCAGTCATAGTAGGTATTTGCTTGTTATGTCGAATCAATGTATAAAAGCACAACTTCTGATTTGATACAAATGCACGCAGTCTCAGCAACATCTATTTCCGTATAATCGCAAATCTAAAATAAAAGCATCCTTTTTTTGTCCATGCAAATATTACATTTGTAATATTAATGAATCAATATATTATATTATTTTTCAATATTATACAAATAATATAATAATGAAAATATAATTTTATAAGTAAAGGGTATAATAATGCAAATGTTTACATTAATAGTAAACAATTATATTTAAAAATATAAATTACATAGGTAATAACAAATTTTATATTACTAATTATATATTGATACAATACACATTTCATTCATTATAAAACCATATTTTAACTAGGCCATCATCGCTAGCTGATGCAATTTGACCAGCAATAGCAGGATTCCATTGAGTAGAATTTACATCCTGTGTGTGTGCATTATTCATTGAACAAATCATAGAAAAAGTTGGTTCATGTATATCAGAATCACTTTCTTCTTTGAATATTCTGATAATATCATCCCCGCATGCAGTTACAATCAATCCAGTTATCTTGCACCAATCCACATCATAAATTGTTCTTGTATGATATCCGGACAAAGTGCAAACACATTTCCAAACAGAATCATTATTTGCGGTAGAAATTCCTATTGTATTTCCAGATTTGTATTCTTGCCATATTTTTACAGTTTTATCATCACTGACCGTAACCATACGTTCACCAGTTTTATCAAAGGAAAGACTCCAAACTGTAGATGTATGAGAAGTTAATGTGTGTATACATGTCCAGTCACTGTCGATCATGTCTTCTTTGTATATTTTAACTGTGTTATCATAGCTAGCGGATGCGAGAACGTCTTCATTAGGATGCCATCTTACCTATATAAAAAATAAATGAAGACGAATGTGTAGATTAAATGAGATTTTCTTTTTTTCTTCTTAAAAATTATACATAAGGGAAAAAAAAAAAAAGAGAGAAAAATATTAGGACTATAATACTTACCTTTTTAACATCTTGAGTATGTGCATTAATGACTGAAGCACACTCATATTCATCATCTTTTGCTTCCCATATCCAGACGGACTTGTCACGACTACATGTTGCAAGTAAATGTCCACTAGAAGACCAACTAACACTTTTAACTTCATTTTCATGTCCTTCCAATGTCGCATTGCATTCAAATTCTCCAGATCTTCTATCCCATATTGCTGTTGTAGCATCAAAACTAGCAGAAGCAATATAACTACCACAAGGAGACCAAGCAACTTCTCTAATGGTCCTTGTATGACCCTCAGTTAAAATCATAGTTGTAATCCAATTCGAATTTGTTGCTTGCCATATTCTAATGGTCTTATCTTCCCCACATGATGCAAGACACGTGCCTTTTGGATGCCAACAAATGCTCCAAACTCTTCCACGATGTCCACTTAAATTTTGCTTTAATTCTAAGCTTCCCATTGTTATCTGAAATAAAAAAACTTTCCGGTTTATAAAGTATTGCACTTCTATCATTCATTAATTATTAATAATATATTTCTTTTTTTAATTAATCGTATATTAAAATACATTTCTTACTACTTTACACGAGGAATTAGGCATATTTTACTAATGTATCATATAATCTTATATCAAAAAGTCAACAAAATAACAAATAAATTATTTCATATTTGACTTACTTTTTTTTTAGTAGTAATCTTGAAACAATGTTGATCACAAAATCTATTAAATCATTTATCACAAAAAGTGCACATTTTCCTGCATTTATATAATGTTCACACGTCCTTACGCGTAAATAAGACATATTAATAATTATTAACACGTTAAAGGCAAAGATGTAAAAAATTTACATGTAATATAAGTTACATCGTCGTAATATAATATATAGAATGTGTAACAGGTCAATTAATGCAGAAGAGAAGATAAGGTAATAAAAACATTACCTTTATGCATAAATAGTATGCTACGTGTACATAACCATTAAATTAATTTATCGAAAGAAATATCGAAGTAAAATAATCATAATAAATTTACGATGGGTTTAACGAATTAATATTAATATTATAATTTTCGCAACACTTACCATAAGAGAACTTTGAGCATTGAAATATTGATTATTTTAAAAACATCGAATGAGAATCAAAGCTCATATTCAAATCACTCTGACCATATGCACGTGTAATCATACGTAAATGTAGATGGAAATATGAAATACATATGTAGATGAAGATATAAATTATCTCAAGAAGATATACATTATATTAAGAAGATAAGGTAAAGAAAAATGAAAATAAGCAGAGACAGAGAAAAGTGCTCACCGCCTTTCGATCGCAGCGTATATGACTTCAGCGACAGGTACGGACAAAATATGAACTAAAAGCGCGATAGATAAACAACTATTGCGTCCTTCGTATCAATGTTATACATTTCTATAGGTGATAACCTAATGTCTCTCGTGTGTACATTATTTCCAAGACAAACATTAGGACAAACGACTGAACGATATATTTTTATTATAAAATCATCTCTCTAAAGCTCATGCAAAATATTTGAATGAGTTACCGCTCCATGCAAGCGAAACGCACTTCCTTACGTTTGGAATGGATTAGACAATCTGCGTCATACAAGGAAGCCATTAATTACTTCACGTAACAAGCGCCGCAAACACAAATGTTTATCTGAAAATCAGTAGTGAGGATAGAAACTTCTTCTCTTTTGTCGTAAGGGCGCCAGGGGGCGTCTGCATACTATATGAAACTTTTCTTTCACGAAAAATGTCAACAACAACGTTTACGCCAACAGTGAGTCCATTGTTGATCAATTTTAATGAATGAGTTATTTCGGATTTAATCTAGAATCCCAATTTTGTCGATAAAGCTTTATTTTCTTCGAAAGAAACCTTACAAAACGCTACTTTTTTTTATATGATTTATTGTAGTCGCCCGCGTAGCAATGAAGTAATCGAGCGTTTACATAGTTAAAATAAAAACATCATATAGTATATGTTCGTTCGTATTTCGTCATTTAAATAACAAAGTGTTTTTGCATCGACTGATGTGCAATGCAGTCGTTAGAGTCAGTGTTTGTCCGCAAAGTTTATTGCTTTTTTAAATATTCGTACAGATTGTATATTTATAAAAGATAGTAGAATTTTGCGAATTAACTTCAGTGACCGTTCGTTAAAAAATAACTCTTTTCTTCTTTTCCAAGGATCATCGAGGGATAGATTCTTCTGCGGTCGGATGAGTATCGTCTGATGATGTATCGTCGAATAACTCGATTCATCGTTCAATTTATATGCGACAATAACGAATAAAGGCTCAAAAATACTTTGTTATAAAAAAAAAAAAAAAAAAAAAAAAAAAAAAAAAAAAAAAAACCCAAAGAAAATAGGAAACAACAAATTGGTTTTCATTCGATTATACTATATACGTATTATAAGACATTAGTTATATTTATCTAATCTATTTACACAAGGTATATTTAGGTGTTTTGTACTAAAGTTAATTTATCATCAATCCCTTTTTTTTTTTTTTTTTTTTTTTTTTTTTTTTTTCCCCCAAAGTATACACTCTCTATCAGATCACTTCACTGTCACGTCCAATTGCATTCCATCGTCATCATCTTCATCGATACTTATGCGAGGATACACTTAATTGTACTGTTTCTAATCATGCATTTTAACTCATAAATACGTGTATAAAAGTGTATGTATATCCTATGTAACACAATATTGGAACATAACTTAGATATTGCAGAACGAACAATGTTACACTTGAAATTTCTTTATTCTTAAATTAAAATGTTACATTTGCTACAAACATTTTTGGGTGAAAATTGTATTAGATTTGAGTTATAAAACTTTAAAAAGATTTCTGCCTGTGAATGAATAACGATGTACATACGGCGTTTTAATATTGTGCTTATAAGAAAAGTGAAAAGATGCTAGTAATTCATAATTTCATAGTGATAAAGTCTTAAAATTTCGATTTCTATATAAAATGATTACATTAGAATTATTATATTTATATTGGTATAATACTGTGATATAATCGTACACAAATTATTATTTAAAAAGTATATTTCTAAGATCTTTAATTAACCATCGACCACCCATCGAATATCGGCCAATTTTCCATGATATCAATTCAAACTTCAATGTAGTTTTTATATCCTGAAAAAAATACTCTAACAGAGTGTCCAAAATATTGAATTAATTTGATTTATCAAAAATTGTAGAATCACACAAATTAATTATAATGCATTGGCTTCGATTTTATCGTTCGCTTTAACATTTTAAAGTTATATTATCAGTAAAATAAATACAAATGATATTTCGTAAGAATCATTGCGCAACAAGCTACAAATAATCGAACATCTTTATACACGCCGCTGTTATATGTTGAATGCAAATTGCAATCAATATATAGTATAACTATTTATTTATGAATGAATGTATGTTTATATTTATTCAATATATAATATGTAAAGTATAACGTATATATATATATATATATATATATATATATATACACACACACACACATATATATATATAATGTACAATATACAGTACACATTATATATCGTATGTATATGCGGTATTTATTATTAATGGAAATAATATAGATTTATAAAATATATTATGTAAATACATATATATCTAGGTGTAGAATAATATAATGTAATTATAAACATATAAACAATGTATTTTGATATTTGGTATAGATGATTTTTTTATGTAAGAATGAATATTGATGAATTGCCATTGCACATGATACATGAACATTCGAAAAAACAATAATATTTTTGACGAATTTCTTACGTGTATATACAGGATAATTAAAGAACACCCATTATTCATGTTATAAAATATAAAAGTTCCCTAACGAAATTGTATAATCATAAGCCAGAGCGTGTACCTGCTACATATATGTGTCATACTATAGAAAAATAATTCCAGTGTAACAGTTTTGTAATTTAAGTAAAATTTTTAAATTGCATAAATATCTATCGTCACACATATATCGCAAGGGTTTTAATTTTATACATAGTTCTTCCTCATTGCTCACACAATTGCTTGGTATATTACCATAATACTTTATAAAAATATTAATTTTATCACATAAACCTACTTTTGAAGAACATCGAATAACATGAATTGTATGCCATCAAAAGAAAAAAAATATATTAAGAGCCTTTACTAACCTCACCGAGGATTTACTAAATTAAATTGAAAAAGAGTTTCAATAGATATTAATTATTTCTTTAATGCAATTATATCTTCACGATTATAATTCGCCTTGATTCAACAAGCATCGTTTGTATTGATTAGCTTTTAATAAATTAACCGATAAGCAATTTTATATCAATAAAAGAAATAATAAAAGAATGGCTAGACAAAGAAATATAAGAATATTTCTTTAGAATTTATTGCATGTTACGTTTTTCTAGCCTGTAATTTCGATTGTCAAACTCGTTCTAGCGTCGAATCGCAGGAACATAAGCCTATTAAACAAAAAGGGACTTTTTGTCTTTAAGAACTGTGAATATATTATTAATTGGAAACAGACAGCTTATTAATGTACATTCATGTATATAGATGTTGGCTATTTTGTATCTCAATACATAATACATTTTCTATTTTGGCTTTACAAGTGAACGTAGTACACATTATATTGATTGGCGAATCTCATTTAAGTTTCTATTTCCATATAGCACAAATTTTGTCACTAATAATCGTTTATATGAACATATCCTAAAAGGGAAACATGCGTTATGATTTTTTGACTTTTTTGTTTTCTACTAATCAGATAAAAATGGCTGATCTCAGTCAAGAGTACATTGTCTAATTATGCACTATAACTTTAATTACGTATGCACTTACATTTTCTTGGAAAGCTTAATCCTCTACCATGTCGCTTATATATTATTCAAACTACGTACACTTATCAAATAGAAAATACTCTATTTAAATGCATTTGGCATGTCTCGTTTGTATTTGTGTCCCATCAGTTCTAATCACAGTTACTTATTTCAAACCCGAGAACAAACGATGTCACTTTTTTTTCTTTCTTTTTTTTTTTTTTTCTTTTTCCTTTTTCTCTAATACCATTACACCATTATTAGAACTATGTTAACTTAATCATTATTACACCTTTGGACATTTTTGGGCATTAAGCCCATCTTCTTAATAATACATTTGCGATCTATACATTTCCATATTTTTCCAGCTTGATATTGCGTAACGTTTAAAATATCATACGTCTAATGTCTTATTTATTTGTTTTACTTCTGCTAGCAACTGTCGATGCATCTATAACAGATCTTCGATTTCTAAAATTTTTGTGCTCGTCGTATTTGGATAAATCATCTTTTCTTTTGTTACCAATGTCGACCAATTTAACATTATTGTGCCGTTCATTATTACTATCGATATTAGAATTCTTAGACGTATTTTTAACGTCTTTCAACTCTGTCTCGTACGTTTTCCGTGACGGTTGGGGCGTATAATAAAGACTAAATCGTTTTGGTTTAACTTGTTTTTGTTTCTCATTTCGTAGTTCATCAGTAGAACGAAATTTTCGTCCATCTTTTCTATCCGTATAATTGGATGAATTACTAATGTCGACACTACTCTCAATGGATTTCTTTGTCGAGTATTGAGGAATATAGCTAAATCTTTTGACTTTCACCGAATTTTTTATACTTGTTTTTATCCTCGACGGATTATCCTCTCCGAAAGATGATACGCCATTCTTTGAATGTCTTAATATATCTTGCCCCTTTGTCACGTTATTGACAGAATTTGTCTTATCATCTGTATGAAGATTTCGCACCTTGGGTATTTTTGATGTATCGTTTTTAAAATTAATCTTCTTCTTCAATACATCATCATTTGCGACTTCAACATCTTTGCAACTATTTTGATTTGGATCGTTCACGTTATTGCATTTAATATCTTGATTAGGGGACATGCTTATATTCTCGAAGCTATCGGTAGATTCCATACTTTGAATTGAACTTGATTTTCGGCTATATGCTGATTGTGCAAATTGAATATTTACAAAACTGTCAGAAGTTTCTATATCATTACTGGAACTACCAGTAAAACTATCGCTCGAAGACGATACTGCATTGCAATTCTTGAGATCGTCACTTTTATAGATAGACTTCGTATTAGACGATAGATTCGAGTTTTCATAACTTCTTGCACTTCTTTTATTTTGTCGTTTGCTCTCCATTTTTTTACTTAACTGAAAAATCTTAATGCCTGGCGTATCTTCTTTAAAATTGATATCACTCAATGAATTTCCATTTCTTTTATTTAACGTAGTTATTCTCGATAAGTGAACACTTTTATTAGGAGATGTATCAATGTGAAAAGAGGAGCTATTATTATAATCGCATATTAATGACGTGGAATTATCTTTACGTAAAGATAAATTTATATTCTTAGGAATACTGCTCATTGAAGAAGTTGTACTGTGTGATAATCTTGATGAATCTTCAAGATCTTCGTTTTTATTAAGAGTGTTTATAAGATTGTGTACAGACTGGCCAAGAGCATGAATATCTTGCAAGCAATCAGCACTTAGAGACATAGGTCCGTCCTCACAGTTGATATCACTAGCCAAATAGATTTCATCTTTGCTATCTGTAGTAGCTCTCGATTGATAACGATTCATATCAAATATCAAATTGTCATCAAAAGATGATGGTACGACGTTATTCTGATTAGGCCTTTTCCTATTACCGCATATATCATTCAACCGCACATTTTCTTGAGAACCATCATTTTTTCTTTGCTTCTTATAGTCAAACTCAAATGTGGCCAGCCTTATCGGCTTACACTGCTGATCCCCGTATTGCTCCGTCGAGTCGGTAGATGTTGTTGAGGTCTGCTTGCCTCCTAGAAAGCTCTGCTGATATACAGAGGCAGGACAAAAGAGAAAAAAAAAGCACTGCTACAGATACAGCAAACTACTACGGAAGCATTTCTAATACCATATTATAATTCAATATAGCTATGCATGGTATGCCAATTATATTTAATACTCAAAGCAATCTAATTTTAACAGTATTTTTTACAGTATAGTACAATATAGTATTTTACAGTGGCGCGATTTGGACGATTTAAAAAAAAAAAGAAAAAAAAAGAAAAAAAAAAACGAAAAAACAAAACAAAAGAAAAAGAAAAAAAATAAATGCAAAATGAAAAATAATACTTTGTTAACAAAGGATGCTATAATGATTAAAATTATATTATCATATGGAGAAAGCCATGAGCCATGCGGGTGTGTATTTAAAGGTCTTCTACTACGATATTATAAGAAAGGACAGTTACCGCTAGCCATGGATGATCAAGTACATCTTCCGCACTGAACCTAAGTTCTGGTTGTGCCTGTAGCATATTTGTGATTAATTGTTTAGCAGAATCGGAAATTGTGTCCCAGTAAGGTGAAGTGAATTCGTATTGCCCACTTAAAATACGTTCAAATAATTCTTCTTGTTCATTTTCTGGTGAAACAAATGGTGGAAAACCACACAATAATATGTATAATATCACTCCGGCTGCCCAGACGTCGATCTGAAATAAATGAACGATATTATTTAAATTCTTAAACGGCACATTAACATTAATTTTGCATGTACTTTTAAACCGTATCCAGTTTCTGCAAGTATCTCGGGTGCTACATATGTCGGTGTTCCGCACACGGTATAAAGATTTTCTCTCACTATTTGTGCAAGCCCGAAATCTCCTAATTTCAAACACCGAACATGACTACCCTCCATTTCAACTAAAAGATTTTCTGGTTTAACATCACGATGTACAATATGATGAGAGTGTAGATATGCTAAAGCGGATGTTAAATGTCCTATCATCACACTAGCTTCAGCTTCTGAAAATTTTGTAGCAGCAGCTATTGCATCAAATAAATCACCACCCTATAAATATAATTCCTTTCAATATAAAAACTTCAAATTACTCGAGACATATTGGTAATATAAATAAATCTGTGGATTATCAGTTCATCCAAGTTTACCTTCACGAGTTCCATGACCAAAAACAATTGATCCATTGTTTCCTGTTCCGCGATCAAGCTAATTATGTTTGGATGACATACCTGACGCAGAATTGCAACTTCACTCGCCAACATCGTTTCCTTTCCTTGGCATTTATACTTATCCACAATTTTCATAGCATATTCTGCGCCTGTAGCTCTAAGATCAAAACAAATGTTAATGGAAAAAAAAAAGAATAATAAATAAATAAATTATTTTTATGGAATATTATTTACTTGTGAATACAGTGTCTCACTACAGCAAAATTTCCATCTCCGATTACGTGGCCCACAGCATAATGTAAACGTAGCGGTTGAGGTAAAATTAAAGAAGATGGACTTGGCGTTCTAACTTGAGGTGTAGTAAGGACCTTTTTGCCAGATTTTCGTGGCATCCTTGGCATTGGACCATTCTGTCTATTCGAAATCCATGGACATCTACGGAAACTTTGAACACATTTGGATTCTTCGAAATCTAATTCAAAATCCTCCTGATTCGACTTTTCTGTTCCATATGCCAAAAAGATATCATCACTTTCAAAGAATTGTTCCAAAGAGGTAACTTGCTGGCCTGACAAAGTATATACTTTTCTCACAGCTCCAGAATCAAGCTTTACTACCTCTGTAATAGCCTCCATTACGTGTTCCAAGCTTGGTGCATTTCTCTTGTTCAATAACAGACGTACTACCTTTCTTGGTTTGGTACCGTGTCGTATCAATGTTACTATTCTAGCTTTCACGCACAAAGGGATAGCGCTTATTTGTCTACCAGTACTAGTTGCAGACTGAGGTAAACCGGAAAGCGAACTTCCTCTTTTCACTTTTGAGGATGAATATTCTACCTTTTTAAAAATTTCTCCTTGTCCAGACACTACATAGCATTTACCATCTTCTAATTCTGAAATATTTTGTATTTTTCTTCCATCCATGGTATAAATTGCTCTAACTCCATTAGGTAATGTTACACTTGATACCAAAGCTCTTGTTAAATCAGAAGCTAAACTATCAAAACTGCGGTATCTTTCATGTGTTACCGCCATAACGACACCAGTATAAAATTTGTCACCATTTCGAAAAAATCGAACTCTTTTAGCCTTTTTCGTAGATGAAGTTCTGGCATTTGAAGACTGCCGTGCGTTAACATCCAATATCCTTTCATCTAAATTAGATATAGGTGTAGAATTTAAATCATTACTGTCTGGAAAACTACTTTCCTTGGACGGCGTGCTGCCACAATTCAATAGTTCCTCCATCATCCTGAATTAAAAAAAGAAAAGAAAAAAAAAATAAAGAAAGAAAAAAAAGAAAGAAAAAAAGAAGAAAGAAAACAAGAAAGAGAGAAAATATTAAATAAATAAGAAAAAGGAACAAAAATAAATAAATGATAGATATGAACTCTTGAAATATTTTTCAAGTTTTAATTACTTTAAGTTGCATATTCTTACTCGAAAGAAAATAAATTTTATCCAATGTAACTGAGTTAAGCTATTAGTCGATCAGCAAACTCAAAATAATGACTTTTATAGGTTACTTAATGTACATTAAGCTAAGTAAATTACTAAGCAAATTTCACAGTTAACACGCAAAAAGATTCACAATTCAATTGATTTGACACAAGAGAAAGTTATTCACTAACTTTATGTCCGTGCCATATAAAAAATTATATAAAACGCTAATGAAATAAATTTTTTTACATCTCACTTTCCAAATATCTCTTACGATTTTTCAAAAAACAACATACATAATGGACATACGTTATAAACAAAGACATTTTCATAATTTGAGAAATATCACAAATATCATATATTCAACGATACTACATTATTTGTACGCGAATGGCGATACGATAAAGATCTATTAATGACTTTTAAAGACACCACACCGGTGACGAACCGATACGTAAAATTTCGAACGTTACTTAACCTACACAACACGATTGATCTTAAATATATACACAACGAATTTCTATCAAGTGTAAATATTAATGTGCCGACATATTCACATATGTAGCTATCACAAAGCTTGCACGAAAATCTTGGGAGGGAAAAAAAAGCGCGAAACACTCACCTACTCGTCAAACAGAACGTCTCTTCGAGAGAAACGAATGAAAGACGAGTTAATGAGCGAATGAATCACCAGTGGTCTGACATTTTCATGGTAACCGTGACGCGAATGGCAGACAAAAACGCAAGAGAATTTCTTTCAAAGCGTTCCCAGGACGAAACTCCTCCTCTTTTTTCCGCGCCACTCGTTATTCCTCCCTCCTTCGCTTTCGATATTTGTGCACTTCCTACACAAGTGATACTCCGATTTTTTTATCCAGACCGTATAGAGTACATAGGAAGATAAACTTGCCAAAGTCTATAAATAAAGGCTTTTGTTAAAGAGGAAGGAAAAGGGCGAGTACGGGAGGATAAAAGAGAGAGAGAGAGAGAGAGAGAGAGAGGGAGGGAAAGTGAGGTAGAGTGAGAAAGAGACAATGACAGGCACGAGGGAGGGTTTGCGAGACGATTGGTAGTGGGATTTAAACGGGAGGGAGGAATCAGGGAGAGGGGAGGAAACGGAAATGCGAGATAAATTGTACTGAGTGCAAACACTCTCTTAAAATCCGATGGATCGAACAATATGCGTTTTATCGCACCTTAACCTCTTTTTATTTCTGAGTCAAAAGTATTTCGATTTCCAATTACGATGTTCGTCTCGTTTTCGATCGTCATCACGAAGAACGAGAAAGCGTTTTTTTTTTTATATAAATCCACGAGACCAAGCATTACTTATTTTTTGTATCGTATTATGTACATTATATATTTTCCCAAATACCATCACGATATTAAATATCACCAATATATATCAATTGCTTTCACTAAATTCTTCTTTTTGCAATTATATATATATATATATATACACATTATCATAAGAGAGGAATAAGAGACGATGTAAGTATTTATTCGTCTGCTAGGTGGCATTACAGGTTCATGTCGCTAGTTTGCCACGTATCTATATTAAAATTACCGATGTTACGTATTATATCTTATTGATTGGTCCTTAAAACTATATTTTCGATATAATTTATACAAAAAAGGATAGATCGATTTCATAACTGTATCAATTTTCTATAATTTATATAAATTTTATTTTTATTTTTACCATAACATTTCTAATATGTATAGATCTAACAAGTCCTCTGATAGCCGTGATCGTCTAGTGGTTAGGACCCTACGTTGTGGCCGTAGTAACCCAGGTTCGAATCCTGGTCACGGCAATGCCTCGACAATAAAAAGGCATTGTCACGGCAGAGGTTTTTTTTGTATGATTTTATTTTCGACAATTAATTATTATTTTAACAACTACGTAAGTACAACAAATATACATATATATATATGTTCTCTTAAATTATTTAATTATTATTCTTAAAAAATAAAGAATGTGTGTGCAATTGAAACGTATATTTTTAGAATTAGGATCAGGATAAAGGTAATTTTTTAAAAGAAATCTTTTAGGTTTTATTAATATCGTAAATATCAATGTGTATTATATTCAACATGACGTCGAACTACATATACACACATGCATACGTTCAGATCCGTCAAGAGGATCGCACATCATGCATGTGACATCACTGCTGAATAATGATGCCTCTCTTACGCTCTTACAATATCCTTTCTCGCTTTTTAAATCCTTTTTTTCTTCTCTTCGTAATAAAGCTTCGAAATTGACATTAGCATTCATCCAGGGGAGCGATGGTAGAGACAATACTTTCGATGCGAAGAGACATAATACGTGATATCGATATAACGTCAAAAGCGTCGAAGATCAATGAGAAAAGAGAAGAATGTATGAATTAGCGATAAATCGTGCTTTTTGAAACACAAATATAAGATCGATCGATGATATCAGATTACGCTTTCATAATCGAAAAATTCTTATTCAGAGAGAGAGAGAGAGAGGCTTTGAAAGCCATTTGAGAACCACTGTATTGTACCGTATTCAGGAAAGTTCATATTCGTGATTCGCTAAAGATACATAGAAACGGTCGATCAATTATTATCGAAATAGCAATAACGATATGCGATACTTACTTATAAATAATATAATACGCGAATTTGAATATTTCTATATTACAATAAAATACATGAAATATCTGCTTACGAGCTCTCACGTTTTCGCGCCAGAATTCTTTTTCCGACGCATCGCGAAAACCCGACGCACTCGGTTCGGCTGCGTTCGGGCAGGTACGTTAGTCAGTTACAGAGACGATTGGTGGGAGAATCGTAGCGGGGCCGTAAGTTGCTTAGCTAGTGGGGATTGGTGCCTGAAGAGTGGGGAGGAGTGAGCGGGGAATGGATCGTGTCGCGGGAAGGTAAACTGGCGGCGTTCTCCGGAAGAGTGCCGCAGTCTCGTTCGACGCGTGTATCTTTGCGGTAGTGCGATATTATAACGTGATTGCTACGGCGCTTAGCCGTACTCTTGGAGAGAAGGTAAGGCAAAGAAAGAGGAAGAAGAGGAGGAGGAAAGCAGCTGTGACGAGTATATACCTATGACGAGAACGCGACGGGAGATCGGTCTATCTATGTGTTAATCGGTGTATGTGGTCTCTTTCGGAAAAAGAGCGCATATACTTAAAACATAACGTTATATCGAATTAATTTCCTTTTTTTTTTTTATTGGAGACGCTGAGTGTGAGTGTTATAATAGAAAAAGGGTATGTTACGTTATTGAAAAACGAAAAATCCTTTCGTCGTGTGCTACATTTGCGTGTGATCTACGACGGCGACGACGACAACAACGAGGAAGACGAAAACGACGAGGACGAGGACGACGACGACGACGACGACGACGACGACGACGACGACGACGACGACGACGACGACAGGGACGAAAGGTGGCGGCGTCGGCGGCGGCGGTAGAAGAAAATGCAGGCACGATACGTCGTCGCAGGTAAGAGTAGAAATAACGTTGAAAATGACGTCGAATAGTAACTGGCATACCACATCAACTGTCAGATCTTTCTTACCTACCGTACTAATCGCCATTTCAATTCTATCCTATTCCTTTATTTCCTTTTCCACCTTACAATATGAGGGTCTTACTTCTGCATGCTTTCGTGCAGGTAGATACGCACCGTAGCGTGCACCCTTCTCCCTCTTTCCCCCTTCCCTTTCTCTCTTCCTCCCCCGCCGCGTGCACACTCTCTCACTCTCTCTCTTTCTCTCTCTTTCTCTCTCTCTCTCTTCCACTTCACTCTCACCATTTTGTTGAGCCTTCCTTTTCTTGCGCTCGAATACGAAGCGCGTAAATTTTTTGACGCATTCTATACATGCGAGCGATCCTTTTTTTTCAACCATCCCCCTCCTCCCGCCGCCCCACCCCATTGATTTGAACACGATTCACGTAACGCGTTTCGTTTCGAGCCGATCGAGGTCAACGAACTCGATCCATGTTTCTAAACGATCCATCGCGTTCGATCATTTTCGTATGTATGTATGTATGTATGTATGTATGTACGTAATGTAAAAAATGAACGGTCCTCTGGTCACAAAAACTTTTTTGTAGCAATGCAGTTCGAAAGGCTATGTAGATCACACCTGGTTTTTTTCGGAGCCACAGGTGGCGCTCGTCATATTTCTTTTTATTTTTTTTTTTTTATACAATACTTACATGCATACGATATTTATATCCTATGTATAAATTTTTTATTGTAAACTTGTAGTTATTTATTTAGAGGCATAACTTGCTTCTCGTTTTAACTCGTTTTAACTTGAGAATTCGTTGCTCAAGAATCTAGATCTTTCTAACTTAAATTAGTTTTATTAATAATGCAATTTAGACATAATAGTAATAGTAGAATCAAATTAAACAAGTACATATGTGATTGGATATCTAATTACTCATTAGCGAAATCATAGTGATTATGATTATTAAAAGTTAAGAAAGTTTAAAGGAATTTCTACGTAAGATTGTTGAACGTTCTCATTATAACAAGTCGAAACCGAAAACGATCTTTTTTTTTTATTCACGTAATAAATCTCGTATATCTAAGTTCGTAATTGGCATTTATCGAATCGACTAATTCGAAATAATCGATCTCGAGGCGATTGTTTTGATATACATAAGTACGTGTGTGCGTGTGCGTGAGAGAGAGAGAAAGAGAGGGAGAGAGAGAGAGAGAGAGAGAGAGAGAGAGAGAGAGAGAGAGAGAGAGAGAGAGAGAGAGAGAGATCTAATTTATAATTTATAATTTTACGAGAAATATTTCCCAAAATTATCGTCGATAGAAATTTTGTCGTAAATCTCGTTCCCAGCACGGAGTAGAATCGAGTAGAAACGAGTAGCAACTCTCTCGCGGTTTTGACTCTACCTACGGCATGTCTTGCCTTTTACCGCAACTGCTGATCTTCGATTCGCGCGAGTTCCCATCGAACACACGCCCGAAGAGTAGCGATTCCGTTCGTTGTAAAATCAACTACGTATCTATCAATATTTCCTTTTTCTTTTTTTTCTTTTTAACATTTAACAATAATTACGTACGTAACTCTCGTTAGTACTTCGGTTATTTTTTCTCTTTTTTTTCGCGATGTTTGTGTTCGGTATAGAAAACAAAAAACATTGTGTAAAAAAGGTCGTGTAAAAATTGATTTACAAAAAAATATAAAACTCGTATTATGTTAAGGTAAACTACAAAAAGCTACTTGAAATATAGAAATAGCGTATACTACAAATATTTTATTTAATAAACCCACAAATAACAAAATTAATACGTCGAGTAAAAAAGAATGAAAAGTATTTTCTTTTTTTAAATTAATACACGATCTTCGTGACGTTATCTGTGAATTAATTAATGTGCATTTTTGCAACCATGTAAAATGAAACGTGTTAAAATCGTTCAACTGCGAATTGTATAAAAAAAATACCGTGTAAAATTTATTGAAAATTTGAAATTTTCAAATGACGCTTCCTTACAAATTTCGTAATCCGATATTTTCCAAATTCTTAGGCAATAAATAAATAAATATACTTTTATGTCGACAGAGGATCGATATGATGAAAAAAAGGCTTTATCAATGACTGAATCGTAAGAAAGAAAAAATATTTCATGATTTTTTTTGTTATTTAATCAAAATCTCGTTATAATCTCACTGCGAACATCATATCGAAGGACCCTACGAACGACCATAAATTTTCATGCGATTTGGAAGAATATAAGAAGGGCATTTCGAAAATTTATATGTATATATATTGATCATTTTCTTTATAATATACTATTAATTAATAAGAATATTGAAATAGAAGTTTTTTGAAAATGCATTTATATATAATAAACAGAAGATTGCTTCAATGAAAGAAGATTCTGCCCTTGAGACGTGATCACATTTAGATTATATATAAAAGGAAAGAAATAAAAGCGACAAAAGAAACAAGTGGAAAGAATTTTCTCACGTTAAAATGAGAACGTCTACGTAGCTTCTTACTATATAAGGACAAAACGAATACTTCTTTCTGGTAAATAGATATCCTTTTTTTAAATTCTACTATAAATGGTATCGCGCTATATCAAGAATAGAATGGCTTTTTTTCAATTTTTAGAAAGCATCAGAGGATTCGACACAACTATGAACTAATCCTAATAATAAGATTTTATTTCGGTTGATATTCCAAGGAAATATCATTTACGTAGTATGTATTACTCAAATATATACTACGTACATATACAAATAATCTATGTATATATCTAATGATCGTATACGCTCAAATGTCTTGCACTATCTTAATGTTTTCAATACAAAAATAAAACTGTTTCATTTCAAAATTATCATGATAACACGTCAACGAATTAACGTGTTCTTTCGAATCATTTCACCATATATTTTTACAATTATTTTCCTACAATCTTATTTTATTAACTAAAAGATTCATAATTATTTGTACAAATGGTATGATGACGTCAGCATGATATTATAAAGTTCAACAAAAAGACAAATGATAATAATGCATAATTATCTATAATCGTTAAAGAAGCCAATGAATTATTATTCCTTTAAAATATATCCATTTAAAAATCACAAATAAATCTCATATTTTCTCCCTCATTTTATTTTATGCGTTTTGTATTATTCGAGTAATATTAAAAAAGAAAGAAAAAGAAAAAATTTATTTATAAAATTTTTCCAATAATTCATCTTTTCTTATCTTCGATCTTCCAATTCTCATCTTTAACGAGCTCGGATGGTAGATCTTTCTAAAAAACTACGCATATTTATACCGTTTTTACCTTCGTACGCTCGATTAGTTCCGTGAAACGTACTTTTTCCTTTAATCAAGGCACTAGTGATCTTTATATTCAACTAAAAAGAAATTGTTCGAACGCTTCTCCATTGAAATCTCTTAAACGACCTTAATGCCTCCTACCGAGCTACGCAGACTTTTCTTTTTACCTGAACGCGTTATCAATCGTTTAAATATGGCAGGAATTTCAAAAGAAAAATGTATTGATGAACGAGACATGATTTCCATTATGACGATATACATAGGCTATAGCATTTTAATGACGTTTGAAATTTATGTTAAACGATAAAATCGATGATTTGTAGTAAACGAAGTGCAAGTGATAGGTTTCGTATTTTTGAGATATATCATTTTCATTATCACTCGAACAAATATCGATCATGCACGAAAGATTATAAATATGGATATTATTAAAAATTTCGATGAAATTTGAATCGATCGATTTCTACATGCATGACTGTATAATAAGTATATAATATAGTATATAGATATATTAATAGGTATATAATACATATGGGATAAATATTTTATGTGATATAATTATCGAAAAAAAAAAATGAAAATTCAATGATTAAAGCATGCAATAATTGTCGCTTATAACTTATAATTGCGTTTAACGATTCATAAATAACATATAAAGAAATGTCCGAGTACATCCGTACAAATTCTGTTCTTAGTTCCTTGAACAAATGAACGCGAGTATTATACGTAAATACGTAGTTACGTTTGCTTAATTAACAAATTTCAGTTGACAATATTCAATTGTCATTAAATATTGTTGAAAACGTTCGATAAAATTCCATGGGTCATGTGCATATCGTGCTCTGAATTACTCACGACAGATCGATATAGATATTAGTGTAACGACCTCGAAAGTTGACTCTCACGAATCGAAATAATTAAGGGCTTTTCTATTTATACGTCATCGAGTAACAATTCGATGATATAGATATTATTTTTCATAGCTCCTTAAAGTATATTTTTACGTATTATATACTAGATATTATAGATATAGTACTATATGTATATACGTAAAACATATGTATTTACGGGCAAGAAACTTGAAAGTTTCTTTCGATCATACGATAGGATGCGTTCACAGTCCGTCGAACTCGGTACATATCGATTGCTGTAAATCTTGTTGTTGCAACAACGTCTTTGGTTTTCGTCGGTAAAAGCTTATTTTCTTCGGATGAAACTTGTGAAACGCTTCATAGTTTTACGCATTATGAATATACATGAAATTATGTATACACAGAGTATGTACATATATTACATACGTGTGTCTATATATACATGAGTATATATATATATATATATATATATACACGTATGCATTTACACAGTCACACTAGAAAATGAAGAGAGAGAGAGAGAGAGAGAGAGAGAGAGAGAATCTGAAATCATTAATTATTTAAATTACTTTTATTTCAATTCCATTTTCCATTTCATATTGATGAGACTTTTTTAAGGAAACTAAGAAATGTAGGTAAAAGGTATTTTATTTAATAATACATATAAATATTCTTTATATATTAATAAATATATATATATATATTTATTAATATATAAAGGACTTTGAAATATATAAGTAATTTTTCCTTTTTAACAGCCATTTTCTTTCTCCTGTCTCGGACTCATGATTTCTTTGATGCAATCGAAAGATTACTACTTACTTAGATTACTACATGTATTTAAACATTTATTAAATGAAAACAAAATTTTATAAGATTATTTTAATTCGGATTATTATTCGGTAATCGAATCGTTTCACTTTGAGGATAGACCATCTTTTTTATAAGCAATCTACTTATACACGTTAAAATTCGCTCTTCATTTCATTAATAAATACCAGAAATTATAATGGAATAACCAAATATTCATGTACCGAGACGAATAAAATTTTCAGGATATGGTGCTGAAATTAGTTGTTTCCGTAAACTTTCGCGAAACTCCTATATAATAGTACTATATATGTAAACTTTTCAGTTGTTGTTGTTGTTGTTGTTATTGCTGTTGTTGGATTATTGTCATGCTTTCGAGGAAGAAAGCGAGGCGTACCTACTTGCTTATTTTTTAACGTAGAAATACATATATTAAAATGTCGCTTAAAAATATTCATTTAAAGATAGCGAAATCACTCAATTAAATAGAACTAATATCTATCGAGCGTAATTAACGTTAAGACTTTCAGGAAATATTCAGTAATAATCGATTTTATCGTACACTTGTTAGATAAGTTTCTATTTTTTCCCCTTTTCTTTTCCTTTTGTTTCTTTTCTTTCGAATTACTCGAATACTAAAAACAATAACTGGATTCTTTAAGGAAGTAATTAAGAAGCTTATAAATTTATGTACCTAAATAGGTGTGTGTATACATACAGATATATATATATATATATATATGTATATATATATATATATATGCATGTACATAATATTAAGCGTTCGAATACCAGAGCATTGTTGCACAATGCAGACGGATATACCGAGATCTATTGAAACAATCGCAACAAGACTTTTTCATTCCATTTTTTAACAAGATTATTTTCATTAACTCTTAACATTTCAAACGATGAATTATGGCAAATATTAATCGGCAATCATAATAAATAATTAAATACTTGAGTTAAATAATCGAGTTCGTTAATTCGCAAGGTATTATAGTTTAGAAAAAAAAGTAAAAGAAAAGAACAGAAGAAAAGAAAGAAAGCAAAATAAACGAACGAATTTATAAAATTGATGGGGTATGGGGTGATAAATTGGAGAAAAAAGGAAGAAAAAAAGAAAATCGAAAAGGGAAAAATTCTTTTTGAATTTCTGTAAATTGAGCACGACGTTGACAGGCAACAGTATATAGAGGCAAGTTTTCTACAGTAGGGAAAGCAATCGAAGAGTTTTCTTCGTTCGAGTCTCTTGAGGACACAGGTGTGGAAGCCATGTCTGGGCAAAGCCGAAAGGCCTCGTCACGCAGCGCGCACACGCATACGGATACGTGCACCTGGTGATGAGGAAGGAGAGAAAGAGAGAGAAAGATAGAGTTAGAGCTAGTTAGTCAACGAGTCTTATTCCTTTCCACCATTTCTTTTTCTCCTCATCCTTTTCTTTTTCCTATGAAACGACTCTTAACCGCCTTTTGTTTCTCTTAGTCAGCGAAAAAGGAAGCCACTGGATTTTTTTCGAGCATCGTAAAGTGTTTTACATTTGTGCTCGCATATTTGCATTTATAAAAGAACGAAATTATATCGTATCTTATTGCGTTCTTTCTTTTTTCTTTCTTCCTACTTCTTTTTCTTTTCTTTTGTTTTATTTTTTCCTTCATCGAACAAATATCTTGTGAAAAAACGAATCGATCCTATCGTCGATAAACCATATGGCTGTAATCGTTTTAATCTTTTCAAGCAATTTTATTATTATATTATATATTTCCATCGATTTCTCACGCACAATTAATTTCAATTTTCATATTTATACGCTTTCTGTAAAGTAATCAGAAATAAATATAGAACCATATGCTATCCCAAATTATATTACCCTATAATAATATTAACAGTAACAATGGATAATAATCCTATGAAATTTATCTTTGTTTCTCGAAAATCACGTTTTAGGTATTTATCCCATCGGCTCGCGATGAATGATGTTTTTGAAATCTATTTGATATTTGATTTAAATAAATCGGAAAAAAATCTTATTGAGAGAAATATGTTTATCCAATGAAATGAAATTAATTTGGATGATCTACACTTTTGGCGCTGTAGCTTAATCAATGTCTCAACTCGACTATACGTTATTTGTATGAATGCTCATCAGTAGAAAGATATTATGAAGATTATATTTCTAACGAGCAAATTTATAACCAAAAAATGCACTTCGTGTGAGAACATTTCTTTTTCAAATTAAAAAAAAAAAGAAAATATATTTTTCATTTTTTTTCCTTTTCTTTTACTTCTCAAAATTCTTTTTTTTCTTTTCGTATTTTAAATTTGATATAATGGCGTTCCGAAAAAAGAACTTGCCACTGTGAAACGAGTTGTTTTAACACGAACAAAAATTAAATCTTCCATTAAAAGATTATAAAAGTAATGAAAGGTTAAAACATATGAAATTCATTTCGTTCATTCCTTTCGACTTTTCTTTCATCAGCAGCAAAAATTCAGCAGCAGAAAAAGTATCGATATCGCTAATTATAAGTATAAACGTCGAGATCAGTGTTAATATTTCAAAGATTTCCACTGTTTACTTTTTCCTCAATTAGGAAAATTGATTGACTTGATATACTTTCAAAGCATACGAAAGCTAACATGAAAACGCGAACTGCTCGTTGCTCGACATCGACTTTGAAACCAGTTTGACGATGATTCATTGGAAGATATCGAACTCTTTGCGTCTTACGATCATTAATGTCTCCTTGTTTCGACTACTTTCGTCATTATAGCGAGAGTCGTTAAGTTTATCGATAATGAATACGTCTTAAGTATAATATTCAAATGCAAATTTTTTTTCATGTTATATTTAAGAACAGTATATTTACCGAACGAATTTCTCGGATTTTTTAAACAATACGAATTTATTTTTTAAACTTAATATTAAAGATATCGTAGATTTCTAGATATCTATGGTTAAAAAAATAGTTTTATTAGAAAAATTTTTTGTTTTTATCTAATTAAGGAAATGTGTCTTCATGAAATAATAAGTGAAAAGAAAAAATTTTTTTGTGAATACCAAATTGAATGAAAGAAAAAAAATGACATATGTTTATTGTTTCGCTTCTGTGGTAGAGTGAAATATTTTCTACGGAAAAAAGAGATTCATGGAAAAGCTGACACAACAGGGACATCCTTTGTAGCCATGTGTTATTTATCAGAGTCAAACGATTGTCAAGGAATTTCTTTCCTATATCGAGTTTCTTGTCTTTTCGAAGATAATTAAATGGCATAGTGCATTCCTTCTTCACTTTTATTCAAGTCTCTTTGAATACGTATACACACACACACACACACACACATATATATATATATAGTTTCTTCCTTATATTGGATTATAATAACAATTTCTTTGATTGTCAACTTTTTTTGACTATAAATCAAGTAGATACATCGCTTTAGAAAATTTGTTTTCATCTATATCTTCGTATTTTTTTCCAGATATTCTGTTCTGAAAATAATGAAGTAATAAAATATAAAAATGTACAAATCAAAATATACATGTATTATATTTATTGGAAAGTGATCTTTGGGTAAAAAGAAAAGAATTTTTAAAAAATACATCTGTCCTTTTGATCGAGTAAACTGAAATTTCTTGTTAATCTAATCAATGTCGTAACGTCGAATATATATAGTACAATGAAATATATCAAAATTGAAGGAATTTTTATGCTTCAAAGCAACGAATGTGTCTCGTCTAATGCGACCCGATTTTCGAGCAGAGTTGCGTTTAAAAAGTCAACGATTCAAATGGAATAACTCGAACGGAAAGCTCGTTAAAACACGGTTCATTGGACGAACGAACAATCGGCTGTATGGAGATAGGAATTAGCGGAACTTTCGCGATGCGAGGAAACACGTTTGATTCGCGATCCGGTAGCTTCGGAACGAGGATTAATTAAAAAGAATCGCTTATCTGTTACCTCTAATGAACACGTTTTCGTTTAAAACAAGAGAAATTCTTCTATGTGTATCTGCCGCATATCGCAGTGGGAGAACGTACCAAGTCCATCTTTGTTTATTTAATTTTTAAAATCGAATTAATTGAATAATTTATCTTTATCTATATAGATAGTGTATCGTTTAACAAAATTTTATTATTTATTTATTTATATAATTAGGAGATACGATATTATATATCTTATATAATATACATTGCGATTTTGTACGATGAAAATAGCAAACAATTTTGAAGTTATCAAATGAAATTTCGTTTCGAAGTTTGAAATTCTATTGTTCTAACTTTGAATTCGTTCGAATTTGGACGTCATTAATTTTCAGAATTGCTTGAAATCTCATTTCGTTCGCTTAATGAGTGATTCTTTATGTTACTCAATAAAATTTTGTGTGCGAAGTATCGTATAAAGATCGATTCAGACATTTCAGTGCAGTCTTCAGTTCTGATTATTCGGCCATAGTGATTTTAATATTATTGTATGTAATTTAGATGTAGATATACGTTCGCTTGTCTCAGTTCAGTCACCGATCCTTTCATACACAACTCCTCTAATATAAATTACGAAGATGGAAATGAGACCGAACAGAATTGTCTGGATCGATTTCAAAGGACTGTTATTTATTGCGTCAATATTTTTAAATATTTCTAATCGGTATTTTAAATAAACGATCAGTATTTATAATAAAATATCAGTACGTAATATAAGCGATCAGTATTACATCGATTGATACAAGTATATTGATTGAAATATTTGAAAGTATAATAATATGTCAGTATTTTTTAAATAACTGATTAGTATTTATAATAATGAACCTTGACATTTAATTATTTATACCGATCATTTTTTTTACAAAATATTTATCATTAATTAATAAAAATATTTATCAAATAAATAGAATTGAGATATTAGATGGAGAATTTATAGCCTAGCTATAATGGGAATTCGTCTCATTTTCTATATTCTATATCTCTCTTTCAGTCGCTTGAAAACTTTTTTTGGTATGGAAAAGCGGAAAGCAAAGCAGTGAAAATCGTTCAATTGAGTACTAGCATAGACCTTGCCGTTGACACTTGCCAGATCAGCATCAGGCACTCTCGAGTGCTTTCGTCTCGTACAGACCACTCTTACAATGAGAAAGAATGGTGCATCCGTCTCTCTCTCTCTCTCTCTCTCTCTCTCTCTCTCTCTCTCTCTCTCTCTCTCTCTCTCTCTCCATTTATCTGCCTTTCTCTTACTCAAATCGCTTTTGACCTGATCGTGAGAAAGATTTCTCGTCTCTTCTTATTCTCCTCGAGTGGCACTACAAAATTTCTATAGGTTAAACGAAATCTCGTTCGAACAATTATTTGTTTCTATCGCAACCATTTTCAGTTTTTACAAAATTATGAAACAAATGTAAGCCAATATTTAATAATTAACGAGATATTAATGTCTGAAATTACAAGTGAACATTATAAACGTCTATTTAATCAAATTATATTTGCAATGTTACAAAATGTACGAAGTATGATTAGAAGATGTCGATTAAATTATTGAGGTGAATAAATTATTATTATTTCTTTTTTGTTAAAAAATTTGTTTAAGTTAAAATGTAATGTGACATTGTCTCCATATATTACATCCTGTTGTCGACATTGTACCGTAATTTGTATACTCTCCTCTTTTATGTCAACAGATCAATGAGAATGCAGAATAACGATATTAAGAAAAAATATATAAAAAATAAAACAAGACCGACATCCTTCGATCATTGCAAAAAAAGAATGATCTTATTGTAGCAATTAGTGGTTTTGGGTTTAAAACAAGAAATTAATTAAACGAAAACAACTCGTTCTGCCGATGCGTCCTATCACGAATTCAAATGCGGAATATTTACACATGTATGTATATATTTATGTAAGAGTTACTAGTTTATCGCGTAGATATAGAAGACTATCGATTATTCATTACATCGAAAAGATATGGATCTAAGGGTTAATAGCGAAGCTGCAGAAAGCTTTTGTAGCATGTATGCCTCTTCTTTATGGCTTCTTCTCCCCATGCAGTTTACTTTCTCGCACTATGATATCTCCCAAACAGTACTGGGATGTTTTTATTATCGGAATAAGACAAATATGGACAATTCACTGCATATCACTTTTCCTTCACTGCTTTTGTTTATATCCATTTTTACTGATTTAATAAACTTTTGTTACATTAAACAAAAAATTTTGTAAAATATTTCGCACGTTAAATTACGAAACTTTTCTTCTCTATTACTTCTAACAAAGGAGACTTGGCTCTTATAATTTATAATCGACCAATGTAAGAAATATTTAAAAATATTTCTAGTAAACTCATTAATTTTTTAACAAGATATTTTATTCATCGATTTGACTGGTCAAGTTCATCATTTTCTATATATTTTGCTCTTTTCAAAATCATCGTCTTTAATATTACATTCTCTCGACTTCTTCTCTCGACTGTTTTTCTCTCGACTGCTTCTCTCGACTGCTCGTCGCCATGCTTCTCGTTCGAGTGACGCGATTCCTTCCTTCCTGTGGATACGTATGCTCGCTTTTAATACGAGAGAGAGAGAGAGAGAGAGAGAGAGAGAGAGAGAGAGAGAGAGAGAGAGAGAAAGAAAGAAAGAAAGAAAGAGAAAGAGAGAGAGAGAGAGAAATCAACAATTGTATCTGTGGGCGTAGTTGTTTCTATCGTCTCGAAGCACAAAAGGATCGCCATGGTCGAGGCGACGTTGTGTTTTTAGAACGCGTACATGACTCTTTCAAAAGTATGCCTCTCCGAGCGGACAATGAAACTTCGACTCGTGTTTGTATCATATATCTATCTGTTTACAAGTTAAACGCGTTTGACGAGAAAATGCGTACGAAGAGACAAAAAGAAATCTTCTTTAGTTTAAAGAGTAATGTTAAAATGATATACGGCTGACACTGATTCTTTTTTTTTCCTTCGTTTCTATTTTGAATATTTTTTTTTTCGTCAATAGATATCTGTCCCTGTAAAAAGAAAAAAATAATTCGAACATATTAAATGTTCAGATTCAGTTTTTATTAGTTATAATTATATCCTTTCATTTCTATTACACCAAATAACCACCAAAATATCAAATTACTAAAATTAAATTTCTTTATTTTTACAAACTAATAACATCGTCTAAACAAATTTAAAAATTATTTTCAAAATTTTTTTACGAACTTAAAAATTATTTAAAAAAATAAATTACTTCACATTCGTTTGTCACTCTTGTTAACGCTTAATTCAATTTCAGGATAAGCCAATTCCAGATAAGCGATTCGATTTTAATATTTTCTTCTACAACGATTTTCCATGTCGTATCTATAATGTGCGCGCGTCTATGAACGTCAACCACGTGACATAGAACGTGTCATTATACTGCTGTCCTCCACAATGTCCCGATCGAAGCACAATGCTGCGGGAATTTATCCGTGCGAAGCGCACGAAATGCTTCTCTGCTTCTGTCTGTCTGTCTGGCTCTCTATTTACCTATTTGGCTCTCTCTCTCTCTCTCTCTCTCTCTCTCTCTCTCTCTCTCTCTCTCTCTCTCTCTCTTTGCTCTGTCTGTCTGTCTCTCCCTCTCTGTCGATCTCTCCCTCTCTGTCGATCTCACCCTCTGCCTTCACCTATCCTTTTACAGCTTTTTTTCTCTCTCTTTCTTTTTCTCTTTTATAATTTCTACATCCTTTTTGTCTTCCGTTCTTACTTCCGCTCATGGAAACGCATGCTTGATTTTTTGCTATGTCGACACACATTTTCTCTCTCTCTCTCTCTCTTTTTCTTTCTTATTCAACAAGGCAAAATCGTACTCCGATATATTCAATTTTATTTAAATTTTGTGATAGTAATATTTAAGTGTACAATGAAATCTTATGGGAATATCATAAAACTAAAAGGAAATGAATTATTTACGATGCAAGAATACGAAAGTTTATTTTTCTAGTTTCAAGTTTACTTTTATAGATATTTAATTAAACAAGATTAAGAAGATTTATTGAACTTTACGTTAACTTCAATTTTAAAGCGATTCCGCATCTACTTAATCTATTACACACACCCACACATGTGTGGATGACGATTATCAAAAGATGACTTTTAGTTGAATTTTGTTATAAAATTAAATTACATCGTTATAAAATTATATTAAATTATATTATACCTTTATAGTTTCTGTAATAATTTATTATATTTGTTATAATGCTAATTTGTTAGTTGGTATATTTTTGTTAAGAAGTTTTGAAAAAAGGGAATAAGAAACACTTGAAAGAAGGGAATTCTAGAAAGAGAATAATGATTATAATATCAAAATAATAATAATAAAAATAATAGCAATATTAATTATAACAATAACAGTAATATAATTATGATAATATAATATTAGTAAAACTAACAGTTATCATTATATATCTATATAAAATGACGGTGATAATAATAGCATTGAGTGAGAATAAAGAGGAATTGAATGTAACACAATTTAGCATTTTTATCTAATAAAATTCTTTTATCTAATAATATTAGGTTTCTATGTATATAGATATACTTATAAAGAAAAAATCAATAAGATTTATTACTCGACTACTATGCGCAAGATTAGTGTGGAAAGGATTAAATGATAATAA
Organism: Vespa mandarinia; assembly: GCF_050613455.1. NCBI lineage: Eukaryota > Metazoa > Arthropoda > Insecta > Hymenoptera > Vespidae > Vespa > Vespa mandarinia. The sequence goes on from NC_140831.1 coordinate 280,388, forward strand.
TTCGTAACTTTTAGATATTTATCGAAAGTTTACAAAATTGATACGAACAAATCTTTGCATATTCTATTTTGTACGTTTTTTGACTTGTTAATATTATTTATAAGATTGTAGAAGTCGTTTCATACTGTTTTATCTCCAATTGGTACTTTCAATTTATTTATAAAGAAATTGAAGTAGAAAATCTTTAAAAGCTAACCAGACGAAGGAGAAACAAACATCGTCACATTTTCGTATAAAGATATAATTAAAGGAGCTTCCGAGAGCATTTTACGTGAGTTCTTGTAAAATTTCAAACCGTTAGATTGTCGTCGTTAAAAAAAAAATAAAAGAAAATGAAAAAAAATAAAAAAAGATAAAAAAAAAGAAAGAAAGAAGAAAAAATAATCAATAAAAAATACGTTTAACGGGTACGATCAATGAAACGGCAAATCACAGTCACCCTATTAAAGAGTCGCCAGTTCCTTCTTACTAGTAATTTCTCCTCCCGTTATTATTGATTATGGCAGTGTGCAACGGCTTATCCTTGCTTAACCTGAAGAGCTCGTTTCTTGAGTGTACCTATTTGTAAAATAATAGCTTCATGAATCGCACAAAAATCTGAAAAAAGTAATTACAATAGAATTTAAAGAACGATTGACAAAAATACAACTAATAAGATACTTTTTAAAAACTTACTCGACATTTTCTATATTAATATTTTACATTTAAAAATTTTTTTTATAATTTTTTTATATTGAAATTCACACTCGAAAAGAAAAATTATTATAGATTAAAAAAAACATAATATAGCTTTAAAAATAAATATTGATTTAAAAATAAATATGAATGATGTGTTAATATTCAATTTCAATCTTGAACATATCATTTTCTTTTCATTCTTTTTTTTCTCATTTTCTTTTTTTTTACTAATAAAATATTTATCTGTCATATATTGTTGACATTAAAAAAAAAAAAAATTGAACTTTGAATAACCTAAATTCTTATTTGTTAAGAACGAAACGAAAGGGAATAAAACGAATCATTATCTACTGTTTATCTTACTTATTATTTCTTCTCGTTAATATTACTCACACTTTTTCTCCTGCATATATACATACATAAATACATACATACATACATATATACACATACCCACACACACGCACACACATAGATATACATTATTTGACATATCCCTCATACCGTTTTGCATCAAAGATGCGCTTTCACCGTTCATCTCATTACGCAAGTCGACTATATACGACTACCTTGTGAAATTCACGCGGGTGAAATTAATCTCGTTTAATATAGAGACGAGACAGAGAGGAATTGAATACGATGCATGCACTCTGACACGCTCTTACCGCCGATATATTATTATTCTATTACTCGGTAGCGAATAAAAAACCTAATGAGAAGAGTGATAAAGTGAAAGAATAAAAGTAAAATAATATACCTACATATAGGTTTATATATATACATATATCCACACAGTGTCCCAACGAAAAGTGTATCACCAGGATTATTATGAAATCTAGTGATTTTTTTCACCAAAAACACCGGAACAAGGCAATTTTTATTACAGTTATATCATAGAGGACGTTGTTGTCAAGATACGTAAGTAATAACATGGAAATCGATATTTTAAGTCTAATATAGTAATATGATAACATCAATACGAATCAAACGAGTACCTACAGTGTCTACCTTTTCAACGATATTTCATCGAGTTATAGTATGTCGAAGTTTAACAAGCTGTATAATCAGTAGATATATTCTTTATGAGTACTTTTAATTATTACGATTTTTAGAAGAAAGATAAATAAATAAATAAAACAAGAAACAAGAAAAAAAATTCATTGATCTATCATTTGTTATCGGACTTATATGGAGAAAATTGATAGGATTATTCCGATTACAATGTTTGTCAAAATTCAAGGCGTTATAACTCGATGAAATATCGATGAAGTAGTATACTGAAAAATATCTATTTTCATTAGGAAAAAAAAAAAAATACATCATGAGTTTCGTATCTTAACAACAGCATCTTCTACGAAATAGATGCAATGAATTTTTCCACAGAACTTAACTTTTATTTTAAATATTTTGCTTGTAAAAAACCAATAGAATCGGAGATATTTAGCCATATCTGTTAAAATTAGACACCTTGTACATATATATATATATATATATATATATATATATATATATATATATATGTATAGAGAGAGAGAAAGAGAGAGAGAAGCTGTGTAGTAATTAAAGAGATGCGGTTTTCGATCAGCGACTGAATCGAATAATCACGTGATTGGACAATCGCATTTAGCCTCGTATTATTTCTCTTGCGATAGAACGCTATTTGGAACGCGGCCGTTATTGCTATGCAATCAAATTGCATTGGATAATCTCTCGATTATATTTGATCTAATTACCTAACGCATTTGTATTATAAACTTTATATAAAAAGAATAGAATTTTTCTTAATATATTTACATATTGATATGATATAACGTGCGAAAATATTACAATTACTTTCAAAATGTTTTTGTTAATTTTTCTCCTAAATAATAAAAAGTTTTATCGGAGTCAGTATTTTTAAACATTTGATTAATATTTCAAATATATCGACACATAATTATTTGTACTAATCATTAAACTGATCATTTGTTTTACAAAATATTTGCCATTAATTCATAAAAGTACCGATCAAATAAATATCATAGAAATGATAATTTAATATAGTGATTTATAATATCTAATGTGTCTCAAGGTCATTGCTCTTTTTAAAAAATACCGCTAAAGTAGATTGGATTTACATCGGTTCATTGTATTTCATGATCACGGCTCTACTTTCCCATCGACGATAATAATATTATCCCCACATCTCATGGCGGTTACGGGCAAAGCATTTAAGGCTCATGAGAACCACTGTCGAAATGAATGGAAGATCCATTCACCGATCCATAAGCTGATCAAAGAACCGGTACTTTAGATTCTGATAGGAATTTTCTTCCATTTAAATAGGGGCGTAGCCCGGAAGGTGAAATTCAAGGAAGTCTTTTACCACGGGATCTCGAGAAAGATGAAAATTTTTCTTATTAAATTCGTAATAATATGCTTCAAGATAGACTCTATCGGCATTATCACAAAGAGATTGCTAAGTAAACTTAATATTTTCTTACGTGTGCTTACGTTTCTATATTTAATAAAATCTTTTCGATCATTAACGATCAGCTATATAATAAAATAAATCTATGTTTGTTGTAAAAGTGACTTATCTCAAATTTCTTATGTCAGAATGCATAGATTTCTTGTGATTCCCTATGTCATGGTTAGTTAACAAAAACAAATTATACGTACAAATGTTCTTTTTCGAATTAATTATGTACCGTCAAATATTAAAAAATAATTATTTTTTTATATTTATTATCGATTTTATAAAAAATAAATAATAAAAGTTTATAAGTGATAGATGATATAATAATAATAATAATAATAATAATAATAATAATAATAACAACAGCACAAATCGCTAACTAATCCATTTATGTCGAACGATGGATCATGAACGACAAATTTACTCGTGATTGACAGTAAAATTGGACGACTTTTCAACGTATGTATACATTGTTTATGAAGTTGTCACGAATGTACAAACCTTTCGTAATCTCATGTATATAGAAGCTCGCATTCGTACGTGGGAAAACCTGACGATCGTAACATCCATAAATCCCGAATACTGGCACGAGGGCGTTTCTCTCACACCTATTGCGTTATTAGTTACGTACATATGCAAGTATGTACCACATACATACCAATGAGCCATTTTTGCATACGTTCCAAAGTGATAAAAAAAGAAATCGTAAGGAATTCGTGAATAAATATTAATAGTTACAAAAAAAAAGAAACGAAAATTCATCGATTAAAAAAACAAAAAAATAATAACAAGCGAGAAAACAAGAAATAAGATGAAAATATATATGCAGATAAATTTGTCTCAAGTTTTTATTTGTTTTTATAGAATATCCTCAGTATTTTCTTTTCTTTTGTCAAAACTTTCTATTTCTTTGTATAAGGCACGATCAATCGTTTCATTTTATATGCCATAAACCAGAGGCAATTTCTCCGCGGTAAAAATTTCTAGTGTTTACGCTTCGTTATGATGGAGACTTCGATGCTTCTGTCGACTCCGAGCCATGTCGTCTCACTTATGGTCCATTGTTACTTTTAAGTATCTTGAATCTTTTCGAAGCAAAAGATTACCGTTCGAGTACTATATTGCAATGACTGGAAACGGAATATCATCGATTAAGTGTTTTCTTCGTGATCTTTTTAAACGTCAAACTTGACAATTTTCAAAGGACTTGAATAAATAATGCTCATTAAATGAACCACAGTTCAAGTAGCAAATGACTTTTTATCGGATTTTGAAACGTCATATTTCTTTTTCTTTTTTTTTGTTAAAGCATCATACCCAATGAAACAATTTTCTATAACATCCTTTTATATACAAAACGAGCCTGAGCACCAAATCCATCAATGGACTTCAAATATTTTTTTTGTCTCGTATAATTTATTAAAGAATCAACATACTTGATTGTAATTTACATAGCTCCGTAGTCATGGATCATCTTATCTATCATAAATTTTCTTGACACTATTATTCAATACATCGATCAATTTGTTCAGATTAAAATAAAATAAGTCCTACATGTACGTGTTAAAAGTTTAATCCCGTATGTAGTATCATATTTAAGGCGTTATCTTTGTTTTATTAAGGAAAAAAAAACAAAAGAGAAAAGAAATAGAAAAACAGGAAAGAAGAAGAAATATCGTGCCACTTAAATTGTTTTCTTAGTAAGTCGAGTCGAGAGATTCAAGGACACGATTTATCATCATTTCCATCTTTAAGGAACATATATTAATTTACAACATTTGTTTTCATTCGTTGCCGTTTTTTTTTTACATTCTCGTAAGGGAATCGGTAAATCATTGATAGATACGTAAAAAAGAGGAGTAGGGAAGAGAAAAAAGATGGAAAGAGAAAGAGACAGATGAGAGAGAACATTATAAGGAGAACAGTGAACGTTTAGACCGTACATATACATACTTACACACACATTGTTATACATATGTACGCATCAAGACGTCTTATTGTTTCTACCTGTTAATTTTTTGTATGCTAGACAGGTGATGTCGTTCCTCTCATGACCATCCTTGAACGTATCGCGTGCGCTCATGCGAAAAGGATACGGAAACTCAAACGCTCACACGTTATGAATCATGATTACGGAACGTCGTTTTCGACGTGTCTTCGGACTCGATGACTCATGTCTATCTTTTACCTTTTAACAAATATACTTATATACATATATATATATATACATATTTTTATTTTTCAATTATATCTTACATCAAATAATTATGCTTTAGGATAGCACAATCTGACTTCATCTTAACGAATTCGTTCATTGTATGAAATTGAAACGTACCAGAGTAACGAACAATTAATTATATTTCATTTTCAACGATCACCAGTGCAACGTTATATATATATATATATATATATATATATATATATATATATATATATATATATATATCTTTTTATATTAGATATTACGATATACAATCTGCATGGTCTAATGAATATCCTTCTAACGAGATTTAAAGCATATATTCAAAAATATAATAAACCACACGATGTCGATAGTAACGAAGGAATTAATTGCAGACCAATTAGAAAGGAAATAAATTTCGAAGATAATAATAATTCAGACGATTAGAGATGATCAATTAATAAATTCTCTTTTTAATAATTTTTTTTATAAACGTGATAATATCGTTTTATCAATTTGCAATAGGAAATTAATATTATTTCAACATCGTTCTTACACAAAGGAGTGCATTATAACTGGTTTTAGTTATAGGTTCCTTTTGGACTTCCATTTTGTTATCATTTATCTCGATAGCGTGACTCAAACGTTCTCTATGCGGAATATCGTAAGGCTCGCACCTCGAAGACAACGATCTTCGACGTTCATGCGTGCGTCCATATACCTACATACGTCTGTGTGTGCATCTATCGGTCATTGCAGAAGACCCGTTACGTCAGTAAATCTAATACATATATGTGTATGTATGTACCTAGCCAAACGGAGTATATGTACTTACTTTGCTTTCCTCCCCACCAAGCTATAACTTCTTTTTTTATTGATTTTTCCACACTTGTAAGTATGTTTTTATCTAACGACTATTTAACTATATGACGAGCATTCTCATTGAATTTTCTTTTCTCTTGCGTCAAACAGCCCACAGCTACGTTCGACTAAAATGAATTTCTTTTTCAACGATTATAATTAGAATGCATATATGTATATATATATATATATATATATATATATATATATATACACATATTTATTTATTTTTTTTTATTCGTTTTTCCCTTTAATCTAAATAAGAAAATATTTTTTATTTGCAAAATTAATAAGTGAATAATATAAGAAAAGTTTTACTTAAACGAAGATTATAATTTTAATGTTGAATGAATAAAAATAGTAATTTTTATTTGTTATTTATTTTGATATTTAAATAGAATTTTACCAAAACTCTTTTATTTGAACAACTATGATAATGTAAATATCGGTAAAATATCACCTATTCTATAATTAACTTCGTTCGTGTTTCTAATGTAACGTTTGAACGTCTTATTCAGTAGTTTGTTGACATTACATAATATGTATTCTTTGCAGTATTGACCAGCCTATTGGCGATCACACACGAAGCACCACAGGACGTACGTCGAAAGGATGCCGAAGATCATCCACGGGAGGCATATTTCAATGGATCAGCTTTTCTGAAGTTAAATTCCTTCGTGTCCGTGCACAGGCATAGCGGCTTGAGTTTTCGAACCTGCGAAGGTGGGAGGCTCTTTGTTCAAAGGTACAAAGACGACTCCATAAGTCTCGAGGTCACGCACGATGGACTTCTCTTCGTTGCAATCGTAGATCAGCAAGTCCACGAAGCAAGACTCAACGCTAGATTACTAAACAATGCCTGGCATAATGTCAATCTCTTCTTCAGACTTGGAAATCTTACTTTGAGTACAGCTGGTCATACGCAGGTAAACATACGTTTACCTACCTTTATACAATAACGTTATAAGATATAAGAATGTAATTGCGCGACGTGCATACGTGAAAGCAACTTAATAATTCGTAAAAGAATGTATAATAATTCGCAATACGATGAAATCAAACGCAACGATTTATTTTCTACAAATTCCGTCGCCATTTATCCGTACCACGGCTAATTTTTACTATTCACTGAACAATGTCCTACTCAGATACGTATTTTTCATGTAGATTCCATACTTGCTTTTCTCTTTTTTTTTTTTTCTACCAGGGAGTTGAGAGAATATGAATTTCATCGTAATATATTTCACGAGCGTTTATAATTGATATTTCGAAAATTATCGAAATTTCTAAAAAGATATAGATAAGTTTATTTCTGTTTATGATGAGATCATTGTAACATGAAGCTACTCATTTGTCAAGATTTCACAAACGTCATTGTTAATTAACGTTATTTGGTTTGCAGGTTATCGCAAATGCCACATACAATGCTGCAATTTTAACTCTGCCGGATTACAACGTTAACGATTCGCTGATAGTCGGTGAAAGTTTTCGAGGATGCATTCTTCAGGGTCCTGGTATACTTTTTAACGAATCTATCAACAATGGAGCTGTATTCGGGCCTTGTCCTTCGGACAACAGAGGATGTAAGTAACGTCATACGTTGCAAAAAAATATTGTCAGGAAAGAGTTTTATGTATAAGAAATAAATACGTAGTTAAAAGAATTTAGAAACGTAGAAAAGTAAATATAAAGTTAGGATAGAAAATATTGTTAACATAAAAAAGAATGATGAAATCAAATGTTCTGTCGTTGGTATACAGTTTCCATACACTTGTTTATTGGGAATGGTTGGTAATTTTCAATCCGTATTATATAAGAACTGGTTAGTATGTCAGTACTTTGCGTTAGATATTTTAAAAATAGTTTATCGCATTCAATCTAACAGAATTCCTACGATTAACTTACCATAGTTCAATGTTGTTAGATCAAGTTTACAAACGTATAAATGAATATTTTCTAGATAATAAATCTAAAAGAAATTTTCCTTAAGAAAATCAATCGTTGAGAGAATATTAATTATCTATGATGACTCTTCAAATGTTCCTCTTTATAGTTCAATAATTCAACCGAGTTAAGAAATTAAAGGAGTGTCTTTTTTTTTCTTTTTTTTTTCCCTTCTTATGTAATCGTAAAAAATCGAACAACCGCTGTTATCCTTTGTTATCTTTTGAGTATTATAACTTAAGTACAAATACAATTAGCAAAACGTAGATATTTTATTGACGCACTTATCTTTCCTTGTTTTTTATTCCTTAAACGCACAACGTTTTCGTATATAGTGCATCGTGTAGATTGTATCGTAGATTTTCTTTTGTACAACTTTCAGGTGGTCCAAATGGCCTTGGAAGTGGCATAGCATCGGCTACAGCTTCCACCATGGATGTCTGCCGCAACGAACCATGCATGATGCATGGTAAATGCGTGTCACGGCAGGACCGTTACGAGTGTCACTGTTACGCGCGATATTCCGGCAACAACTGTCAAATCGATAATGGTAGATCACGATAATACCACATATGTCATAAGAATTTTTCTACGCTAATGGAAACGAGTTGAAAAAAAAAAGAGAAAAAAAAGAAAAAAAACTAGAAACCGCAAGGAATTTGCATTTCTTCGATCATAAACATGTTACATTTCATTACATTACATTTCATCTTTTTTTGAACCGAGAAGCGTTGACCTTCGTATTAAAGCATGCATATCCTATCCTTGAACAAATGTATGATAGGAATTTTATAGGAATTCAAAGGAGACTTCTCTTAGGCAACTTTAATGAATTTTTGTCTGCAAACGTGCATGTGGTAGTACATAGTGACGTCATTGAAATATTATACGTAACACATTATCATGTAGATTATATATAAACGTAGCAAAACGTAGTAGAACGATATTATTTGCTTTCATAATAATTCGCTTTCTAGCTTATGGAAATATTATCCCGTATAAAATGTAATTTTTAATATTTGACATCCCCTTTGAAAACTACTTTCTTATGTCACGTAAACTAGCCTTTCTCCATATCCATTAATATTTCTAATAAGTTAATAATAATTATCATTCTTGTGTAAAATGATATCGAATACGATTCTTCAGGTTCACCGTGCTTGAATAGTCCGTGCCGAAACGGTGGAATCTGCATCGAAGACAAAAAGGGTGACTTTACTTGCAACTGTCAGCCCGGATACACAGGTGCATCTTGCGAGTCGCAATTGGGTGTACGACTTTGCGAGGAAAGTCCTTGCAAAAATAACGGCATTTGTTTGGCACTCACTGACAACGAATACAAATGCGAATGCTTGCCAGGATGGACAGGGAAAAATTGTGAGACCAATATTAACGAATGCTTGTCTTATCCCTGCAAACACGGTGGTCGTTGCATAGATGGGATCAATAACTACACTTGCATATGCGATAGAACAGGGTACTTTTTTTTTTCTTTTTTAATCAATCAACTTGCTTTGATCAATTTACAAAAGAAAACGATTTTTAAGTACTTTTTCATCATTCCTGTTTTCTTACGATAACTAAAAAAAAATATTGTTCGATGCTTATCTCGACAATAGAGTATATTAAAAAGAAGAAAAAGAGAAAGCAAGAGATGAATAAGTACTGAAACATGTAAATGGTAAATGTTTTCGTATGATAGGGCTCTATCATCATATATCCATTAGGGTATAGTAACCATTTAAAAAAGACATTATATAATATATAAAAACATATTCTCAAATTGTTCGCTTAGATATGAAGGATCAAATTGCCAGATAGATATCGACGAATGCCTCGCTAAACCGTGTCTTAACAATGGCATATGTTACGATAATTACGGTGGCTATATATGTCACTGTCCAGCCGGTTTCGAGGGTCAGAATTGTGAGTTGAACCTGAACGAATGTCTGTCGAATCCATGTGCTAACGGTGGCGAATGCATAGACGACGTTGGCTCTTATCACTGCGTATGCCCAGCCAGTTACACTGGCCGTCATTGTGATTCGAGAAGTGTCTGTGAAATTGATTCATGTCCATCAAACAGTATCTGCATCAGGGATTCTCATGGAGAACAGTGCGTTTGCAATCCTGGATATATGGGGATTCCACCAAACTGTACTATCAACTATTGTGCCAGTAATCCTTGCATTAATGGCGGTACCTGTACCAGTAACAGAGACGGATATAATTGCACCTGTACACCCGAATGGAAAGGTAATACATCGGTAGATAGTAAGACTAATATTTATTTTATCCTTTGAGATCCAACGGAGCTTTATTTTTAATATCCAACTGTAAGAAAAAAATAATTTCACAGGATAAAATAATTTCACATAGATATCTAATAAGTTAATATCTCTTTATAAATCGATCGCAAATGATATTTAACTGATAATTCCACTAATGGTTCTTTTCTTTTCTTCTTTGTTGTGTCTGTTATCATTGTAACTTTATATACGTAGATACATATAGATGTTCGCTCTTAAAATGTTTCACTCTTACATCTTAACAGTCGCTCTATCTTTACATTTATCTAAAATATACATAACTCTTACGCAACTAACTTGCTGTTGAATATTGTCTATGTATGAGCCATGTTGAAAGTCAGATTATTTTTATTGAAACAAAATTACTTAACGCTGATAAAAATGTTTCTTAACTTGAACCGTGTATTTTGGATGCGGCCTTCTTGATTAACTTTACTTGAATAAAAGTGATCTAAATTACTTGAGACATTTAAACGAAAGAGAAAATATTTCTGAAAGAAAAAAATTTGATTCGATACATTCTGATTCACGTTGGCTCGAATGATATAAACTGCATGTTTTTTGTTGCTTATTTTTTTCCTTTCTTTCTCTCTCTCTCTCTCTCTCTCTCTCTCTCTCTCTCTCTCTCTCCCTCTCCCCCTCTCTCCATCTCCCTCCTCGCATGCATAAAATACGATCTGGCCGTAAATTGTCTTGTGTTGTCCCTTACCTCGTGGTACGTGTCGTTCATCAGGTGCAACGTGTTCGACATCAGTTTCGGATTGGTGCACGATATGTCACAATGGTGGTACATGCATTGAAAAAGTCTTTGGCATCATGTGCCAATGTCCACGATTTTGGACGGGAACGCAATGCAAGGAACAGATTACATGTCGTAATCTACCTTGCAAACAGGCTTCCGCTTGCCACGATTATGTGAGTTTGATTTCTCGATATTCTGCTTCGCGTATAATACATGTATCATATGTATGTGTAAGCTTTTATACATGGAATACATTGTCTGCTTTCTTTGCCTCATTTTCGTTACTTGTCTTATCACCAAATAGCCTGGAGGCTATTATTGCACCTGCGAACCAGGATGGACAGGACCAGAGTGTTCCATTGACATGGATGAATGCTCTAGCGATCCTTGCCGAAATGGTGGTATATGCATCGATCAACTCAACAGTTATTACTGCCAATGTTTGGCTGGTTACACTGGTACAATCATTATTTTGTGTTCTCATTGATCAGTGACGCTTTGTTTCACGTAAAAGATTAAATTGGGATGATATTTTGTTTAATTAACTGATAAATTTATTAATTAGATCATTCATTTGTTCATATTTCTTCGTCTAATCTGTCTTTTGTTGTTCTTCATATAAATTTTCTTTTTCTATAATTATTTTCTTGGTATAAGAATTAATTGAACAGAATGTACTACATGTATGCTTGTTGGTTTTTAACAGATCACAAATTAATTATTTAAAATTTAAAATAGCTTCTATTCCTTTTTTTTTTTTTTTTTTGTTTTTTTGTTTTCTTTTTCCTTTTCAACAAGGTAAATAAGTACAGATTATGCAAATAGCTGGTTAGCAAACAACTTGTAGCGAAGAAAACAAGTTGTCAATGTCACATTCTCAATTACAAATGAATTTATTTTATGGATAGGAAAGAACTGTCAGATCAACGTGGACGAATGTCTCTCTCAACCATGCCAAAATGGTGGCACATGCATCGATCGTATTAACGAATACACGTGTAATTGTACGAAAGATTTCATGGGCCAGAATTGTGAACGAGAATTCGATGCTTGTTCCTTGAATCCATGTCAAAATAATGGAAGTTGTGCTCTTATATCAAGATCAAGACGAGATTTCGTTTGCGAATGCCCAAGAGGATTCGAAGGTAAAATTTGCGACGTAAACGTTGATGATTGCGTGGACGTGATATGTCCAGATGATAAGATATGCGTCGACGGTATCGCCAGTTATGAGTGCAAATGCCGCGAAGGATACAGAGATCCAAATTGTACCCTTATCGTTTATCATTGCGCCGGAAAGCCGTGTAACAATGGTACCTGCATTGATTTAGGTGACGACGGATTCGAATGCAAATGTCATCCTGGTTTTCAAGGTACGTTAACTGTGATCTAAACTAACCGTGTACATAAAAATGAAATATTTTCGACAGAGCAATTATTAAAAAGAAAAAATGAAATTTAGTTTTTATTGCCAATTTCTTTCTTTCTTTTTTCTTCTTGTTTTGTTTTAAAATGATCTATCTAAACCAAACGATATAAAAAAGTTTATAATTGGCTCGGTCATGGCTTTATTCATCCTCGATTCTCTGTCAATTACAGGTTTATTCTGTGATCAGGACGTCAATGAATGCGAGACTCAAGGTAACTCCTTGTGTAACAATGGCATATGCTTGAACACCGAAGGAAGTTACAAATGTTTCTGCATACCTGGCTTCTCCGGTGATCATTGTGACATCGATATTGACGAGTGTCTTGGCGGACCCTGTTTGAATAACGCCACTTGCATCGATCGAATCAATACGTTCGAATGTAAATGTCCACCTGGTTATGCCGGGAAGATATGCGACACCGATGTTAACGAATGCGAGAGTGATCCTTGCTTGAATGGTGCGACCTGCATAGACGAAGTCGCAGCTTACACTTGTAATTGCGCACCTGGATTCCGTGGAACTAATTGCGAGATTAATATTGACGATTGCGAGCCACTGCCATGTTACAATTACGGTAGATGCATGGATGGTGTAAATGATTATACGTGTGACTGTACCGACACTGGTTTCGAGGGTACGAGATGTGAAAAAAACATAGACGATTGTTTATCCGCCCCGTGTGTCAACGATGCCATTTGCATCGACGATATAAAGAACTACAAATGCCAATGTTATTCCGGTTACACCGGCAAAAACTGTGAAATAGATATAAACGAATGCGAAAGTTCACCCTGCCAATTTAACGGTACTTGCCTCGAGAGATCAAATAAAGAATTGTACAAAAGCGAGGCATTTAATTTACCCTCCATATTCACTCAAGATTTCAGTTATGCCAACGCGAGCGGGTTAGTAATATCTATGCATACCTATTGGTTTCCTTCCTTATTATTACTATCGTTGTCGATCTTATATTCAATTAATTCTACCTCATCTCTGTTCAGATACGAATGTTTATGCGTCCAAGGAGTTACGGGTAAAAATTGCGAAATGAACATAAACGAGTGCGAGAGCAATCCTTGTCAGGCTGGTAGCTGCGTCGATCGCATTGGTGGATTCACTTGTGAATGTGACGAAGGTTACGAGGGTGATCATTGCCAGCATGACATCGACGAATGCAAAAGATACACCCCTTGCGTCCACGGTGTCTGTACCGATGGTAGAGCTGACTATTTTTGCACTTGCGAACCCGAATACGGCGGAAAAAATTGCTCCGTTGAATTAACAGGCTGTTTGGGTAATGCCTGTCAGAACGGCGGTACCTGTTGGCCATATCTAATCGATGAAAAAATTCACAAATTCAATTGCACCTGTCCAAACGGTTTCCACGGTGAAATATGTAATTATGTAAGTACCTTATTGCTTCTTTGTCGAAAAATTTTAATTATTTGATACGCGTACGGACGGGACAATTGAATGAAAATATATTGATCCTCATTTTAAGAGTTAAAATCAGTCTTTTATAGAATCTTTTACGAAATATTATTTTATCAATCATGCTGAATGATAAACTTTTACTGATCGTTATAAACATTATACTTATTTAAAAGCCGTAGATTATTTTGTTCGTACGATTACCGATATATTGCAATAGATAATAGTTAATGAGCACATTATTAATGCAAGTTATTCAAACTTGTTTCACAATGTTTTCTCAAAAAGAGAAAGGTACGTACGTAAAGCGCTTGGGGCAGAGAAAGGAAAAAAACCATAGATTTTTAATTTTTAAACTGTTTTCCAGGTGACCACCATGTCATTGAGCGGCAGTTCATATGTTCTTGTGAACACAACTCGCGAGGAAGGATACGATATTCAATTTCGTTTTCGAACTACGCTACCAAACGGTTTGTTGGCCATTGGAAAGGGTTTAACGTTTTACATTCTTGAACTCGTCAATGGCAAACTCAATCTACATTCGAGCCTTTTGAATAAGTGGGAAGGCGTCTTCATTGGTAGCGGATTAAATGATTCTTCCTGGCAAAAAGTTTTCGTAGCTATCAATACCACACATTTGGTTTTATCGGCTAACGAAGAACAAACGATATATCCCATCAGTCTCAACGAAGGATCTAACTCCAATCACACATCTTTCCCGATGACGTACGTCGGTGGTACCACTAACTATCTCCGAAGACTTACGCATGGCCCGTCTTTCTTTATAGGCTGTACCGAGGACGTCGTTATTAATGGAGAATGGGTGCTTAGTTTCATTCAATTCATCAAACGACAATAACGACAACAATATCTATGATCAATATTTATGTTCAAAATTTAACCAGATCATTTAATTTTAGGTATATTCTGGGACAACATCTAAAACGGTCTATATGGAAGGTATCGAGCCTGGATGTCCACGTGAAGCACAATGTTCACCGAATCCTTGTAAAAATGGAGGCCATTGTACCGACGGTTGGCGGGATTTCTCTTGCAAGTGCGAACGACCGTATTTAGGTCACACGTGCCAGTACAATATGACGGCTGCCACATTTGGTTTTGAGAACATCACTAATGGTTACGTCACGGTTAAAGTATCTGATATGGCGAGGAAAGCGGTTAGATCGATCGTAGATATTTCAATGTTTATACGGACGAGACAGGATAGAGGCGACATATTCTATTTAGGATCTGAACCGGCTCCACAAATGGACTCAAAGTCTCAGGACAAGACGTATATAGCGGCACAATTAGAAGGAGGAGAATTACTCGTTAGAATTCAATTTAATGGTACCGAGGCGTATACGGTTGGTGGTGTTAAATTAAACGACGGAAACAACCATCTGATACAAGTTATCAGGAATGTAACGTTGGTACAAGTGAAAATTAACGGTACCGAATACTTTCGCAAAACCATTAGCACTTCAGGACAATTAAACGTTACTGTACTTTATTTGGGCGGTTTACCGCAAGCATCGAGATATATACGACAAGTCGATAGTCGTCAAATGGAAATTCAACAAGTCCCGCAAATAAATTTCAAAGGAATAATACAGGACGTACAGATATCTAATGGCAACGAGATAATGGTCGTCGAATTCTTCCCTTTGAAGGTATAATATTACGATAATGTATCCTAATGAATCTTAGCAAAAATTTAATGAATCGTTCAATTAACTTTATCGTCATTATATAAAGGCAAAAGACATACCGACACCGACGCAATTTGGCAACGTAACCTTCGACCATGACAAAGTTTTGGAAGGCGTATTATCCGACAACGTGTGTATCAGTAATCCCTGTAACCACAGCGGTACCTGCCACGTTACGTGGAATGATTTCTGGTGTCAGTGTCCACGAGGTTATACCGGCAAAACTTGCCAAGAAATGGAATTTTGCCAACTCCAAGACTGTCCGGCTGGTTCTAAATGTCAGAATCTCGACGATGGTTATGAATGTATTGCTAATGCGACATTCGATGGCGTCGGTACGACGTTCACTTACGTTTACGATCAAATGGAAATGGAAGAAAGAAATGAGTCCGACACTACTATCGATACTATCCGAATAACGTATCGATCGAATACTGGTGGCACTCTGATGCACATGGCGCCTCGTGTAGGTGATCAACACTTTACCGTGTCCGTTTACAAAGACGAAATCACAGTTTCCTGGCGACTAGATGATCAGAATCGTGGTATCCTCAGTTTCGGTAAGAACGAACCCGACGGAAACTGGACGTCCATAATACTACGACTAAATAACAATTCTATGGAGTGCACTTATGCAAACACGAACGACGAAAACGCGCCCCAAGTTAGTCCGAATTTCAATTTTGCACTGTGGTACGAATTGTTGATCACTGGTACGGTCACTCTAGGTGGATTAAGCAATGCTCTCTCTAATCGACATACTTACGTTACTCTCGATAATAATAATCAAGCTACGAATAGAAAAGCCATTAAACAAAATACTGTTGATCTCAGCGATTACGTTCTGACTACTACTACGCCACCTCATCATATGGTATCAGGTATAAAACTTTTCTTTTAGATCATATTTGATTTGAAATATGTGTATATATATATATGTATAAACACTAGTGTTTCATCATTACCTATCTTCTCAGGAGAAGTATTTAAAGGTTGCCTCGGTGAAGTAAGAATCGGCAGCATGTTATTGCATTATTTTACTTACGAAGAGGTATATCAAAACGCCAACTTTACACCATTTGAATATCTATCTCTACAAAATCATAACTCGAGTAACAATATCGGTTGCCAATTATGCTTCGATATTGATTGTATGAATGATGGTCATTGTCGTAACAAAACCAATAGCTACGTATGCGATTGTCCAGCGGGCTATGCCGAAGATGATTGTTCTGTCAATATCGACGAGTGTATCGATAATAAATGCCAAAATAATGCGACTTGCGTCGATGGTATTGCTACTTATACCTGCATTTGTAACAGTGGCTGGCAGGGATGGCTGTAAGTATATGTAAGATAGAAATTGTTTGCGCCAATTAAATATTTGCTATAAAATTAATTTCTTTGTATGAAAAGAAAAGAAAGGAACAAAAAAATAACAGAAAAAAGAAGAATACTGCAACGATGTGATAATAGTTTTTGATAACGTTGCGAAAGATTACGAATCTTGTGAGGTTTTCTTAACTTATCTAGATCTTATCTTTTTTTTTTTTTTTTTTTTTTTTTTTTTTTTCTTTTAGATGCGACAGCGATATTAACGAGTGTGTGACTCTTAGTCCGTGCCAGCATGACGGTGTTTGCGTTAATAAACCTGGATCTTTTCGTTGCGAATGTCCCGATCAGTTTGTTGGCGAGCTCTGCGAAAATTTTCGACTGATTACGTGTCAAAGCGAACCTTGCAAAAACGGTTCCACATGTACGGACATTGTAAATTCAAAGACAGGAGATAATTACACTTGTACTTGTATGACTGGTTTTGAGGGCACTCAATGCGACTTACCCTATTGTCAAGTTCAAAAGTGTCAAAACGGCGGCACGTGTGACCTCCTACGTCAGGTATTAAATATTAAATTCCGTAGTCACGATGATATTATTTTCAATTTCTATTAAAAAAATCATTCGAATATCTTAATACATAAAAAAGAAAGTTTACTTTCTTTTGTGATTAAGGTGAGATTTACTGAATTTATTGAAACAAGACATATTTCTTATCAATTTGCGTTAATATTAAGAGAGATGTAATTGAGAAATTCTTGATCTTTTAATGATTATTTTTTTTCCTAGGCCCCTCAATGTATGTGCCTGGTTGGTTACACGGGACTTTACTGTGAAATAAATATAGACGATTGTGCACCAGACGCGGATGGTAACGTGCCGTGTAAAAATGACGGTAAATGTTACGACAAAGTGAACGAATTTACCTGCGATTGTTTAGACACCGGTTATACAGGACCAGATTGTTCTATAGACGTGGATGAATGTCAAAATCCGTTGACTGACTGTGGATACGGGAAGTGTGAAAACTTGCTTGGTACTTATCAATGTATTTGTAATCCTGGATACTGTGGATATAACTGTAGAATGGGTGACCCTTGTAGAGAAGTAAATATTTAATCATTCACATGAATTCTCACAGTCGTTTTCGTATCAATTATAATCTCGATTTGTTTCATTTAACAGGATCACTGCCAAAATGGAGGGACGTGTGAGTGCGGAAATAATGGTGAATATCAGTGTGCGTGTACGCCAGAGTATACTGGAAAAAATTGTACAGAGGTAAGAGAAATAATTACATTATTTTAACTATTAATTCACTAACTATGATAACTGCAATTTATTTTTATGAGGAATCAATTAAAGGAATCAATCCAAAATAAATTCTGTTGTAATAAGCGGGTTGGCTAATTCGTTGTTAAATTTTTCAGTCTGGACAGCTTGGAAGTCAAGCATTCAATATCGCTATTATCGTAGGGCCAATTGTTGGTTGTTTATTTCTCATCGCGGCAGGTTCATTAATAGCATTATTTATGATGGCTAGAAAGAAACGTGCCACTCGTGGTACGTACAGCCCAAGCGCTCAAGAATTTAGTAATCCGCGAGTGGAGATGGATAACGTAATGAAACCTCCACCGGAGGAAAGACTGATTTGAAGAGCTTATATGATTTGATAATAATAAGTGATCAGAGCGTCTTACGCAAGCTAGTCTATCGAGTGCGTAAGTCGCTATTACATGTACGAAACAAATTGGATGATAACAAAAAAATCTTCAAGTGGCATATCATCAAACGTTCCATTACGTTTTCTAGTCTATGCTACTTAACTACTTTATTGGGTCACACTAATGCTGTAACGGTATAAATATGTCGAAATCTTTCATAAGCTGTTAAACGAGAAAAAGAATATAAAAAACGAAAAGAAAAGGAAAGAAATTACAAAGCCACTTCTCATAGTGGTTATATAGAAAAAGTACAATAGAATACGGAAAAAAAATAGAAAAAAAGAAAAAAGAAAAAAAGAAAAAAGAACAAAAAAGGACAAAAAGAAAGAGAAGACTACTATATTCAGAGGTGTGCAGTATTTTACAGATTAAATTTTAATTTAGTCTATTCAATGTTGTGTTAGATTTTTTAATGTGAACACAATTCACGACGACACAAGTACAATGTGGCAAAGAGATTGTATTAGTCAAAAACTATATAACCATTGTTAATATTGGATACTTAATGTGACGTCACAAATAATGAAGAGCATTGCTTTTCATTCTTTCAGTATTTTCAATTTATTCGACGATAACGTATGATAAAAACCATACGAAGTAGTTACTTAACGAAGAGTGTACTTAAAGCTGTGACAAGTGTCCTTACTATGTAAGTGATACGCGATCGCAGCATTCAAATAACGAGACCCGTCCATATTAGTGCCTAAATTATTATAAATGCAGAAATTCTGAAACTTTTTGACATTAATATGTACCAACATTGGTCAAAATATAGAATATAAGAGTAGATGAATAACAAGAATATGAAAACATCCGGCGAGCTTCGCTATGTTATCATATCTGTTAATTTTGTGTACATAAAATAGATGTTAAGTCATAAAATTTATTAATGGTTTTGTCAATAGGATTTTATATGAATACTGTATTTAAAATTAACATAGTATTTTAACAACAAATGTACTCTTTGGTATGTAATAATATTACTACTGTGACCAAAGTAACGGCGAGAATTAACTCGACCAAGAATGCGTTCAAAATACTTATTAAATAATGAACTATATATATATATACACGCGTAAGAAAATCGTCTGTATGATTCACTACGCACTTTAGACATGACAACAATACGGCAAATAATAATCTTTATACACACACACACACACACATTCCATGGAAAGTCGTAATGATAGAATACTATCTATGTGCTACTATATTAGTGCTATAGCACTATTACTACGTGCTATACAATATTTTTATGTAAACGCATGTAAAATACAGCTATAGTCGGAAAATAATAATCAAAGATAATAAAATTTTTAAATAAGAGTTATTACTTCCGGCTATGAGCGCATAAAAATTGACAGAATTATCGTAGAATATATCGTTGATTGGACACGAAGCACACATTAAAAAAAAAATAATTTTATTTCTTATTAGACTGAGAGTTGAATATATTAATATAACATTCCCTATGGTCGTGCCTAAAAAAAATGTATAAAGATGAATATATGTACTTTTTCTACGAGTACTTATTTTCATGATTGGTCAAATGTGATTATGCACTAAATTTATTATAACATAAATGATGAAAGCTTCAATCATCAATTGTACAAAAGGCAATAAAATCTCGAAATATAAATGATAATACATCTTGTTATTTCGTAAAACTTTGTATATACAATTTCTTGCATTTAAAAAAATAATTTTTATATCCATTAAAATAATTCCATTATAATAATAAAATAATCTCAATAAATCTATTCTTGTTTCATGTTATTACATGAGATGAAAAAAAAAGGATATACTGATCATATATATATATATATATATATATACACACACACATAAATATTAATTTCAATTTTCTATAACTTTCGATTAGCTATTTGCATCTACATTTTTAAGAATGATATTTAGCAAAGAAATAAATATAAAATAAATCAGTCATAAAAATTGACTACTAATTGATTGTATGAAACAATATTATGCTATACTTTTCCCATTGATTTTTGTAAGTTTTTCGCGAGATAATTTATCAAAAAATAAAAGACCTGCTGCTCTTTCAATAGTTTCTGGCGGTACCTATAACAAAATGAAATTTATTATAAAATATATTTATCAGATCAAACTAAATTATGTATTTATAAGAATTTACCCGAAAATTTGTAAGAGGAGTATTGTCATCAATGGGCATATTTGGCATTACATAAGCCTCCATTTCAAAGTTTGAGTTATGAGTTGCTCCAACAATTACTTTATAAAAGTGTGTCGGTACTGCAACATGATTTGCACCAATAACTTCGTAGCGCACATATAACTTACCGTCTGCATTATCTCTTCTAGAAAAAAAAATGCAAACTATAATGTTTCATTTCTATTTATATTTTTCATTAATATACTTACTTTGGAATATATAATGGGCCAGTACAAACATAAACATCTTTATAAACATTAGTTAATTTTCTCACATATTTTTCTAATCTATTCCAAGAGTGCCTATTAAAACCGACACCAACTTGTGGTGCCATATTTGAAAGATAAAATGTTTGATCCACATGTTTTTGATATAGTTTATGATTTCCAGCTGCTGCTAAATGTCCACGATCGTAACCACTTCCTTTATAATCACTATTATCCGATCTGTATTATATAATTGTGATATATAATTATATTAATTAAAAATGTACATATGCAGACACATACACACACACAGTTTAATAATATATATCATAGAAGATATTTAAGGGTTCATTTCATTAAAAAATATGCAAATATGTACCTAAAATAAGGGTGTATACTCGTATCTGGCGTAAATTCACACTTTGAACGATCTACAGTTTCATTATATTGTAATCTTTCTTTGTTTAAATGTTCAAATACCCAATGAGCAACACGATTTCTTCTGTCATAAGACAATATAAAATCTTCATATGATCTGATGTTATCATAACCAGGAAAACCAAATTTCATAATCTGTTAAGTTGATAGAATCTATTATTACTCGTCTAAGAGTAGACATTAACACTAATAAAATCGAAATTTTTTAATAAAAAAAAAATTGATTCGCTTATAAATTGATTCATATGAAGTTGTAATCAGATCATTTACACGTACATACGTACATGCGTACATGCATACATCATACACACACAAACACATATATATATGTACATTCGAAAGGTAATATATTGTCAATCGCGCGAATCGTACATGACTATAAACTGCTCATCGCGCATTTTTCGCAAACGACGTGTAATAACATTCTCAAATTTAATCACATAACTTATACGGAATTATAGATGCAATATTTTCTAAATAAAATAGGAAATCTCTTTGATCGGTCGGCAATGTGTTAAGATTTTTATGTTCTATATTGAAATAAGAATAATTGATAATAATTTAATTTAAAAATTACCTGGGATACTCTTGTTGCAGTTCCAGATAATTTTGAACCCATTTCTGATTCTACATCTGAAGGTTCTAGTAGATTTTCACGTGCGGATACTGTGCCAAATATTGGTAAACCGGGCATACGTTTAATTTTATGAAAAATACTCGTTCCATTGTCTTCCTCCACATGAGAATGTTTTTCTTGTTTAAAATACTTGCCTATGTACCAACCACTTAACCCACTTATCGTGGATAACCTTAATGCTAACTTAACATTCTTCATAATTTATATCGCGTTGCGTCAATTTTTAATAACGATAAATTATTAATATGTTACACAACATCACCTTTTTAACTCTTTTATAGGTTAACCACAAAACTACGCCACCTACTGGTCGTATAATGAACTTAATATACATATATATATATATATGTATATATATATATATTTATTAATTAAATTGCGCAAGAAACATTATAAAAACATTATAAAAGATAATAGAAATATTTTTTTATCCTACTCCTATGCAATACTTCAATCTTATGAATTCTTTTTTCGATTGTTATACATTATTCTAAATTTATTCGATATTTATTATTAAAAATATCGTACAAGGACTTTGAATTGATCACTTAGTCATTTTTCTAATTTATCGATGAACAAGATATAGTTTAATAATATTTATGTACATTATGATACAAAATTAAGAGTTAACATTTTGTAGCATCCAGTGAGATCAAGAACTTTACTTACAACTTTATTTAACTTCCTTCATTACGCATCTTAATTAATATTTCTTGACCTGTTATATTCAAGTAAGATTCAATGTAAGATTCAATTATATCAATTTAAAATGAATAAGTTGAAAGAAGAAATTTCCAAATAAATATTTTTTAATCCGACAAAAGTTTATAAGAATATTTTAAATAAATAACGAAGTCATTCGCTGTTTTCATCTGAATCTTCAACTAGAATAGTATCATGACCAGGCAACATTCGTGGATCAAATGTTGTTTGAAAACATTTTCTGAAGATAAAGCGTGCTTTCTTAGACGGAGGAGATGGTGATTTAGGCACAGTATTTTCTAATTCATCATTGTTCTTTTTTCCAGCGACATTATCCAGATATTTTGTACAACCTTCACCAGACTTTCTTTTTAATATGTTTGAAAATATATTATGTGCTAATTTCTTTTCATTATTAGATACATTAGGTTTTGAGAATATATCATTTGTACTCGATGTATTCGCATCCGTTACAATATCATTTTGATTATGTTCTTTCGATGATACACGAGCATCATTATTTGTCACTTCTTTTCCTATTTTGATGTCACTTGATTTCTTTTGCTTCGATATAATTGTAGTATTAGAAAAAGATGTATTATTTGTTCTATTTGAAGATTTAGATGATCGTTTCGTTGATCTTTTAACTGTAGCCCTCTTTCGTATAGGCTTGACTGCTTTCTCAGTAACAGTTGTCTCAGACTGGCTATCAATCTCAGTATTTAAAGTAGACAATACCAAATTTACTTCCAAAGTTGAATTTTTTAATACAAACACAGCAGGTCTGCACAGCAAAACAAAGAAAAGAAAGAAAAAAAACAATACAACAGTCATACAATAGGAGAAACAAAGACGATTAATATGTCAAACTTACTTTCCTGCGCTTTCTAAATACATATTAATTGGTAATTTAACAAATTCAGCAAAATTAAGAATTGCTTTCAACTCTTTCATACAAAATGTAATCGTTGTCTCTGTATTAACTGAATATCGATCAAATTCACCTCTACCTAGTACCAACTGTGTCCTTGTTACATTAGCTATGTCTATGTTACAAATAAAATGTTTTATATATCATTAAGCTTTAATATAATAATTTTATAAAAAAAAAAAAAATACTTACTAGACGTATCATCTATATAATTTCTAAGCAAAACTTTTTGTGGTAGAATTTCAAGAGTGATTTCAATTAAATTTTGTTGGAAATTTTGTATAGCATCTCCAAGTATAACAGATTGCGCGGATAATTGATTGGTCGCACTATCTTTGATATATGTAGCCTATAAATATTGAAATAAAATATAAAATAATTAATAATTAAGTTGAAAAATTAAAATAGTTATATAAAAGCGTTATATTATATATAACATACTTGTAATTTTTCACTATCTATGATCGGCAAAATATGTTTCTTTATGATGCTATTTTTATATTTTAAAGTAATAAAAAGAAAATCTGCATTTGGCTTTAACTCAATATGACAGGTTTCTACTTGTTTATCTATCATATTTGGTGTTTTGAAGACTGTCATAGCGCTCTACAATATGAAGATAATAAAATCAAATTGAATGTTAACAAAAAAATGAATATTACACACTTTTACAATATATTACCCTCATAGAAATTTTACACTTAAGAGCATCGTCTTCCTCAAGATCGTCGAATACATAATACGAAAAGTAATTCTCAAAAAAAGTAAAGTCAGCGTATGCAGAATTGGCCATGTTAATTGCACGAAAGGATAAGCTATTTGGTTGAGGTTGTACATACATTTCATCTCCAATCTTCGCTAGAGCATGGATGGCTTTTGCTACAACTGCAATTGCAATTTATTGTTATTACATATTGTTATGGCATAAGATCGTTATGATAAAAACAATGATTTCCTTATAAATCACTTAAATGTCCTTATATATTATAAATATATTTCATTAAAAGAGAATGTTTTATATCTGTGACATAACATAACCTAGGTAAAATATTCATTTTAGATATACTTTTCACATTTCCCCCAGGTATGACGCACTTCATGATTTTCTTTAAACTTAATTCGATGTAATCATTAAATAAGACTTCGTTTAATTGTAAATTAAAACAAAAGTGCTTGTACGTAATATAATTCAGAAATGTTCCCGCCACTTAAAATTCGAATCTCATATATGCATTCAAATTGTATCTTCTTTCATGCTTGTAAAAATTTCTATTCGTTTATTGGCTTGATTCGTTCCAATTCATTCTAAACGATCGCTATCATTGGTCTGTAAAATTAACATTGGCTTTATTCAGAAACTGGGCAATGCTTGCGATGTTCGATTAATCGAAATTCGCAATCAAAATTCGAGATATCGGTTGTACATAATTGTCAACTACACCCACTAGCTTAGTTTGACAGTTTGCTATTATATTTCATTTGTTGTAAATAAATGCAGTACATTAAAAAGTATACGTTAATAAGTGTACTTTTATAAAAGCGTTACCAATAAAATCATGGTGAGAGAGATCTTTTGATCAGTATACACAGATTCTTTAACCTCGAAAACTCTATTGTATAGTACCACAATATAGCTTTCCTTTATTTATCTTAAATATTTTATATTAAACATATATAAAAGAAAATTATTACAATTTTTGTAGTTAATGCTACAATAATTTATTATTGTATGTACAGCTTGTTTTAGTGTTGGGAGATCTGCACATTCCACATAGGTGTAGCAGTCTTCCAAGCAAATTTAAAAAACTTTTGGTACCAGGTAGAATACAACACATATTGTGTACAGGTAATCTTTGTACAAAAGAATCATATGATTATTTAAAGACATTAGCCAGTGATGTACATGTAGTAAGA
Source organism: Vespa mandarinia (assembly GCF_050613455.1). Classification (NCBI taxonomy): domain Eukaryota; kingdom Metazoa; phylum Arthropoda; class Insecta; order Hymenoptera; family Vespidae; genus Vespa; species Vespa mandarinia. The sequence goes on from NC_140831.1 coordinate 306,216, forward strand.
GGAGATTTTGATGAGGTATGTATTTTTTTCTCCTAACCCTTCTCCGACTTATATCTCTCATTAATTGCTATTTTTTTTTGTTTAAAGAATTTAAATTATCCAGAACAAAAAGTTGTCACAGTTGGACAATTTAGAATAGGGTTATCACATGGTCATCAAGTTGTACCATGGGGAGATCCAGAAGCTTTAGCCTTGATACAAAGACAATTGGATGTTGATATTTTAATATCCGGTCATACTCATAAATTTGAAGCTTACGAACATGAAAATAAATTCTACATAAATCCTGGATCAGCGACAGGAGCATATAATCCCTTGGATACGTGAGTAATCCAAAATCTATAATAACAACTATATATTAATATCTACATGTTTGTTTGTGTCCACATATATTGATACTTTGCATATTACACTTGCAGATCGGTTATTCCATCTTTCGTTCTAATGGATATACAAAGTTCCACAGTTGTAACTTACGTATATCAATTAGTTGGAGATGATGTAAAAGTAGAGAGGATCGAATATAAAAAGAGTTAAATACTGTTTAAGATTATAAAAAATGAATTAATAAAAAACAAAAAAAGAGAGAACGGAGATCATTAATAAACCGGCTGGATAAATGTAGAAAACGTATAATTTATGTTGAAACTTACATTCATATTTGAATTTTGCCAGAACGCAAATCATGCGCTGCATCATATGCTTGCATTTGACAGAAACATATAAACAATTATACAAAACATTAAAATATACAATACACTTATTGTAAATAAAGCTGTTTTCAAATTATACAAATATATATGTATATCTTGTTTTGAATATATTTAATGTATTTTATACTATAAGTATTACAATATCAAAAATCTTCTTTATCCTGTATTACAGAAATTGACGATGCCGATGTCAATACTTATTTACATATTTATTTCTTAAACAGTGACACGTATCAGAAACTTGTTTTTTGTTCCATCATTACTCGGGAATCACGTACTACATACGTGCTTACGTATATATTTTGTTTATGTATACATTTCGGTATCGTACGCACATTATTTAGAGCATTTTCTAACGTAAATCGAAAATACAATCAAACCGATCGAAAATTACAAATAAGCATAGAAAGTTAACTTCATAAAATCGCATCGATTAAGATGGGTCCGTGTGGATGAGGATAGAACCGCACAAAAGGTATTAATTGGTAAACTCAATGGATAAGACCAAGATGTAGAGAAGAGAATATTAGAATGGATCTTAACGAAATAACGGGGTAGTGAATGGAGGAATCTTGCCCGGAAATGGGAACAGCGACGGTATTTGGTATTTGCGGCAATGAGCCTTCGAGTTTCTAATGTCATATAATAATAATAATAATAATAAAAATTTTGCTTTGTACTATTTAGAATATATTTTTATCAATTGTTACAAAGTACGTGAATACAAAGAGATAAGTAATTGGACACAAGGAATCATAGGTCGATAGAATGAAATAAAAAAAGGTCTGACAGATAAATAGGTTAGAAAACGAACAATTAAAATAATTATTATTATAGTCATTAAACGATTTTTATTTGAATTAAACTATTTCTATAACTTTCAATTGATTTAATTCATCATGGAATTCATTGAAATATTAACTATTATTACAGCAATACTAATAGAATTATTCTACAGAATATTATAACACAATTTAAATAAATTATATATGTATAATAAGATCAAAGGAATCCTGGATCCAAAAGCATATCCAATTATTGGAAATATTCATTAATTAATTATTTTTGATGTAATAAAAAGTACAATTGACCGAGTATTGAGAAATTGGAAAGTTCAGCTAAAAATAATTATTATATACGCAACGGTATTCTACTTTTCATCTTCTTTTATACTGATAAAATTTATGTTATAAAAACAAAAACCGAAGACACTTTTAAACATTTTATTCGAATCATCGCACGAAGGAGAAAAATATTCGGAGCAAGATACCCGAGATGAAATTAATACAATAGTTATAGCTGTAAGTCGCATTTATTATTTACGTGTAATAAAATTTTGTTTGTTAAATACAATTGGGGGAAAAGGGTTTTATTTTTGTAAGGAAAGGGATACTTCAGCAATTACTATTAGCTTTGTACTTTTAATGCTTGCTACATTCCCTGATATTCAAGTACGTACACATTTTTTTAATTATTTGTCGTTATTTATATAATGAAAATAATTTTTATATTAACCTCTTATCAAATTAGTTTCGTTATTAAAATGACAAATAATTAAGAAAGTGTAATATATACATACATGAATATCAAGGAATGTAGCAAGTATTAAAATTACAAAGCTAATGGTATTGCTTAATGTACTCTCTGAAAGTAATATACTATTTACTTAAATTTTATTCAATAAACAAAATTTTATGGCACTTAAATAATAAATGCGACTTACGGATATAACTATCGTATTAATGTCATCTCGAGTATCTTGTTCCGATTATTTTTCTTCTTCGTGCGTTGATTCGAAAGTTTAAAAATGTCTCCGGCTTTTGTTTTTGATAGATAAATAAGGATCTTTCATTATTATAAAACAAGATGAAAATTAAAATTGTATTGTATATATTATAATTATTCTTAACTGAATTTTCCTTTGTCAATCCCTGGTTAATAATTACATTTATCAATACAGATTCCTTTTATCTTCGATTATCTTTGGAAACATAAAATAATATATATTTATATAGATAATTTAAAAAATGCTTCGCTTGTACGTTATCATGTCTGAAATTTCTTCCATAGGGAATTGCTATAGAGCAGTGTTATAAAAAATTATATACAGATGTAACCATAATTTCAGGATCCTTTCTGCAGTTATATACATTCCATTGAATAAGGAAATAAAAGATATTATAAATAAATACAGAAGAACATAATGAATATAAAAGATTCATTATTATTACCATTCTATAGATTCAGCTAATTTGCAATCTGGATTTGTCAACAACTTTATATACGTAAAGATTCGATAAAAACTTTAACAAAATTATAATAAATTCATACAAGTGTGTATAAAATTTATAAACGTTCAAAATTTTCTGAATTCTACTTTATAATATGTCCAATGTACAGGAAAAAACGTAATGGCAAACATTTAATTCTTTTCTAACCAAAATTTCCAATTTTCTCATTAAAGAGATGAAAATGATTAACCAATACATCCATATGCGACTTTACATATATTTTAAAAAGGACTTCACTTAATAATTTTCGATGAGGATTCCTGATACTGCAAATAAAAAGGAAAATAATTCTTTAATTTACATAATTTACTTATTTCGTTCGTCCATACATACAAGTATACAATAAAAGAAAATAAAAAGAAAGAAGATCTTGTACATCTTTATATAACACATTTATTTCTATATGCATATAAAGAAGACAAAATAATTTATTCTTCAATTTTATAAAATTTGACATCGAAAGAAATATATATATTTTACAGTAAGTATGCGTATGTATGTATGTATGTATGTATGTATGTATGTATGTATGTATGTATGTATGTATGTATGTATATATATATATATATATATATATATATATATATATATATTAATAATGCAAATAATTAACAAACAATGTAGAATATATATACTTCACCTGGAGCAGTTAACAACCCACCATTGCCTACAGCAGGTTTCAGGTTTTCATATTCTTCGCTCTTATCACTAATGCTTCGACTATTTCAACTTCGCTCTAATAAGTAATGATTCGACTATTCAGTCTTAAGAAAAAATCTTATCAAGATTTAGAATTTGGTTGAATAAAGCTAGAAAAAAGGTTATAAATAAAAACTGGATAAATAGTTTACATATAAAATAAATCACTTAGAAATTTACCTTTGTTATTGCTGACAAATTAATGAGTATTTTCAACAGTTGGATATACTTTTGGATTCGTGATTCCTTTGATCCTATTATACATATGTAATTTATTTAAAAAGTATTGTAATATTCTATAGAACAATCCAATTATTATTGTTGTAATAATAGTTAATGTTGCACTGAATTCTATGATGAATTGAATCAATTGAAAACTATAGAAACAGTTTAATTAAAATAAAAATAATTTATTGATTATAATAATAATTATTGAGATATAGAGATAATCTGTTAGCACCGCACAATGACTCCTTCTGCCATCGTGTCTTAAAAAGAAATGAGCATAGAAGAGGAATACGAGGAGTATTTGAAGAAAATGCGGTACATTCACATGATCAGAGCTTACATAAGAACATTCTTATTCGGTTGGGTAAGACAGGAAATAGGAGATTCGGAGAAAAGTTCAAAAGTTAATTATGTCTCTTCCTCCTATAACCTAGCATCGTGTTATAAGCTGGTTATTAATTAATTCTTCATTCGAATGACGAATATATTATAAACTCTATTTTTATTCGCTTCTTACTTTAACATATATTTATAAACTCCTTTGTAAACACCTCGAAATAAGAACTGTGCGAACCAATGATATTCGTATCATTGGTTTAATATTTCTGTCGATGTTTTGTTTTTTCTTACTAATTTTATAAATTATACAAACAACTAATTTTTTTTGGACTATGTCTACCGTAGACATTTACGAAAATATAATATGTATCATTGTTTATAAAAAATTAATTAATAAGCTATAAATTCGCTCAAATATAATTCAAATTGATCACTTTACGAATACTTTCTACATGTATATGAAAAGACATAGAAACTAAATGTAGGGTTAGGGTTCGTAGGTGAATAATATTAAAGTAATGATAATCTCGGTGATATATGGAATAGAAGCTCGTATTTTAAAAGGTTCTAAAAAGTAAACAATTTAAGTGGATAACAAGAAGCGATAATGACCGACTGTACGAACGAGTGATATGATTACCATACAAAACACTTAACATGAGTACAGAGTGTACGTGTTTTCTAAAAAATTACATTTTTTTATTTAATCATTAAGAAAATGTAATATGTACGTTTATGTTTTCCGAAGAAACCACTAGAAGCCTCGTCGGAAGAAAAAAAAGAAAAAGAATGACAAGTATTCCTTAGTAAATATTAATTAAATTTCCACGTGTGACAGCTACGACGTAATAACGGTCATCCACGAAAATAAAAATCATTCGATATGATTTATGTCAATTCACTGGTATGAGTCGTATGGGGAGAAAAAAAAAAGGAGAAAGCAAGAGAGAGAGAGAGAGAGAGAGAGAGAGAGAGAGAGAAAGTTAGAGCGGTGAGCAAGATGAAATAATCAAAATTTGATTAAATTTTTGATTTGGATATCTCATCGCTGGAGGGAAAGTGAGCGAAAGTGAGAGATTGAGCAAGATGAAATAAGCAAAATATAAGGAGACGTTGGTCAATAAAAATTTATTATTATACAGTAAATAAATGACATTTCGAAATACCAAAAAAAATTATCTCAAGTCGACTGACTATATATTGGAAACAGGTTTGAAACAGAAAAAAGCTGGTTTGAAAAAAGCGATCAACCTATGATATTTATTTGATCTTGGAATGATTCTGAAAAGACCAGTCAATATCATGTTATTTTCATATATAATGTCACATATTCTTGTAGCTAAATTGAAGATATTTCCAAAAGGCTACTAACTCACTACTCTTCCACCAAAATTGAAATTTATGCGCCGCTATGAAGAAAGACCGATTGTGCTACCTCTAACGTTGGATTATCTTTGGTAATATTAATAATCCAGATGTTATTGTAACAATCAATTCTTATAAATCGAAAAAGTGTTAAGGAAAAAAAATATATTATAGTATCATGGAAAAATATCACGATTTCAGCAAGGTATAAAGGTATTTAATGAAAAACGGATGTTTCTATTTAAGATATTTTTTAAAGTCATGGATAGGATGATACAGCAGAAAAGAAAGCTTTACCATTTAGCGTTGCTTTTACTTTCTTTCTTTGGTTGGTTTCTTACGTATTTCTTATGTTAGGTGGCGCCGAGACGTGTTAGTTCTAGTATCTTGCCGGAGGAGGCGTAACAGTCGCGACGAGATCGCCACCTACTTCATCGCGATCGTCCCAATATGTCAGCGGCACAACGCTCCTTTAAGGTTATTGATGAGTATAATTTTTCGATCATTCCTAATTGGTCATTCGTTAGTCTTTTCTTTCATTAATAAATTAATTACGTTTAGTTCTTAAATCTATTCCGAGTAATTTTAAATCTAGAACTACCATGTTCTCATAAATCTATTGCTTGAGAATGTTAATTCTAAGTGACGTAATCCTTAATCTAACCTTCCGTAACGCAGCCGACAAGATCAAGTCTTTATTAGGAATATATAAATATGTGTTATATTTATTTTATTCCTAAGACCTAAATTTTGTCATTATATCACGGTATCGGTGGTAGAAGGGACCTGCACAGGCGATACCCTCTCTATTTTCCTCCATCATGTATACCGAAGGCACGGGAAAGAAATATCATCATGACATCAGTAATATCGTCGCAACGCTATACGACCTGAGCTGAGTCAATCGCTATGTCTTAAGAATCGACGAAAGATCAGTGAAAGACATGAAGCCATTCTCTCGGTAATATTGGAATTCTATTATATGTTTCTATACTGCGAGAATCTTATCACGTAGAGGTTATTGCATCTGAAGACTCAGAAATTAAGTGGAACATTATTTTAAAAACTCTACTTTAATTCCCGGGGTGTCATGTGGTTAGTGAATATTCAAGTGTCAAGTTGTTAACTGGACGTGTTAGGATTTAAATAAAATAATTTTATTTATTAATTATACTATCCTGAGTTCGCGATTTATTTTCTCGAAAGATTAAATTAAAAAGAATTTATTTTATATCGATCGTGTCTTACGATCATTGTAATATTGATAAAAACTATTGTTAGTAAAAATAATCATTATTTATTAATGATTCTCTCCCGAATTTAAACGATTAAATGTAGCGACGGTATGAAAAGAGTGAATTTCAGACATTTAATCCTCGGAGTACGAAGGGAGGAAACTGGAAAGTGGGTAAGTCGCATTGTTCCTTCCAATGGTGATTCTTCTTGTTGGCATTAAAAGATCGACGTACTCTGAAAGAAAATTATTCCAAGTCCAATGCGTCTCAAGAGCTGTGCGACGTTTTACAGAATGTTATATCGTTTAATTATTACCTCTCATCGTTTTTTTTGCATTGTTTAAACAAATATAAAATGTTCGTGTATGGATTTGTTCATCGATCATCCTCCATCAGTTCACGATTAGTTCACGACGTCTTAAGCAGGTATAAAAAATAAAGAGGAAAGGGGGGGGGGGTACAATATCCTCCATTACTTTGTTATATTTGTAACAATAAAATAATTTCTTACAAATATAATGGACGAATTAGGATACTTATTTGGATCTACAATGAAATAATGTGTATTAAAGTACCTTGAAATTTTATTTCTTTTTCTATTTTCTTAAATACTTATATTTAATTCATATAATAAAAAACCTGAGAATAACATGTACACACACACATAAGTATGTCTACATATATGTATACATGGCTAGTATTATTTATGAACAAAAAAGTTTTGAGCTACAATTATACTAAGAAAAGGTGTCATTGAGGAAGTAGAGGTTCACTTCCACTTCTTAAAATGTTTTTAACTGGTGGGGCAACTTCAGCCGAGTTATCCTCAGATCTATCCAGGTCGTCGGTAGTATCATCTGATTTAAGTAGAGCATCGTTAAGACATACATTATTCAAACTGACAGCGCTATTTGAAAATATAGCTGTTGCCAGGTTCGGATCTTTTGCATCTGCACTTGATTTATTTAAATTCTGGATCAATGTTTCTTCACCTGTCTCATTTCTATTTGAATGTGCATGCGAAGATATTAAATCGCATGCTCTACCCAAAATAATTAGACTGTTTAATATACGTAAAGCAACGAGTATGAGATATGCTAATATTAACAAAATGAAATTTGCTGGTCTTGCAGATGGTGTTAAAGTTGTACATAATACCCTGCCCATAGCAACACTAAGGGGTAATGGTATAAAACCCATTCTCCGAGCTATCAAATCCGATGGATCAGAAAATGCTGTTTTTTGTCTCGTTTGAGCCATATCATAAGCCAAACTAACTGTGTAATCCCTATAGACAGTTGAGCTTAGCTCGTTAAAACGAGTGATGAATGCATGCTTTACCTTTACACACAAACATGGTATTATTTATATTAGTTGTAGATAAATAAATAAATAAATAAAAAATACATATGTATTTCATATATCATAATAATATTTAATATACAAACCCAGTCAACAAGAACTTCTGCTAATAGTAACATTACGCAATCAGGTAGCAGCACAATTAGCCTATCAGCTCGCCATGCATACTCCTTCATTGTTTGCAATGTAACTGCTAACAGTAACATCGTTAAGTGAAAACGTTCTCTGACATCGGCACAAGATAATTGAAACAAATTATTCTTGTCAAATTTCTTGAAAACAGAACCTTTTAATTCAACAAACTGAAAAGGAATATCATAAAATCTTATTTATATAAATTATTTTTAAGGGAAAGCAATATTTACAGGGGGTAAAACTTACGTTGTTAGACATCATTATTGTAAGAAGAGCTTTGTTGCTGCTGTTTATAGCTACATTTAAGGTAGTCGCTTGAAATAGCACCAGTATACTATGCAGCACTGTATGCGTTATAAAAAAATTTAGTCAAGGAGTCTCATAAGCTTTTTATATCGTAGAAAATACAAGAAATATCTTATTATTTGTTTTGAACGAGTACTATAAGGATACACACATAAGCAAGAGCAAATAGGAGATGTGGCAATGTTCCCAAGTGTTGAGAACGAGTTGATCGTGTTCGAGAACGTGGTTCTGTGGCAGTCCAAAGTAATGCGTCTATTGTATCCTGACCAAATGCGCTAAAAAGTCGATCTCCTACTTCTAACATATTATAAAAAATATATAATTTTATCACCGACTGACTTTTAACTACGTGGTACATCATTGATGTGTCCACTTTCCATGTGGCTGCCCAACAACCTAGTACTACCACTCCCTTTAATAAATCACATACTTCAGCCGGCCTTAAAATCCTTTCTTTTCTTTTGGCACGAAGTTTCTTACTTCTGCAAATTGATCAGGATAAAAACATTTATTATTATTCGTTTTATATAGAACAATGCATGTATATAGAATTATTTATAAATAAAAAAAAATATCTACCCTAAGCAATGCCAAAGGGGTCTTGTAGCTACAGCCCATAATGCCATAATAAATCTTAATGGTAAAAATGTATAGACAAATAAAAATGAATCTGCACACTGTAAAAGAGATAATATTATTTGTACTTATTCATATTAAACAATTTGCGAAACATCACTCTATACCTGGAGAAAGCCATAAATCATGAATTTTTCAACTTCTCTAGGAATTTTCATAAACGAATAAATCTTCTCTCTTCTTGCAGAAAATCTTTCTTCATCATATTCTAATTGATATCCTCTTGTTAATTCTGTCTGTACAAATTGCATCAAAGACACACCTAGAAATACGATGTAAAAAATGTTCTTATTATGATAAAGGATTTTACTCTTATTATACGTAAGAAATACATAATTTATTATGTTTGATACAAAAATGTAAACATTTTTTACAAGTTAGTACAAAGTTCCTTCAAATTTTTATACGGTGTATCCGTACAGTACCTTTCTTTCTTGTAATATCTCGATTATTGAATTGTTGTGAATCGGACTGATTTGTATCTAAACATTCAATACGATTGCTTGGACATTTGGAAGCTTTTTTAAGACCTTGAAAGCTAATGTATTTTCTATCTGCATGACCTTCCAATTTTAGTGTATTCTCTTGTTCGCTATCCATATTCTTTGATTTATATTTCGTCAAGTACACAGTGTCGATGTAGTTGTCAAATCATTCATAACCTCAAAGTGGACAGCGTTCTGCCATGGAAACCGTATATTACGGAACGTTCACGGTAGATGCACGGATACGTATACCGATACTGCGCATTATTATTCTTCCGTATTAATTATTTTTGAAAAAATCAAACGATCGAGTTTAATTGAATTTAATCGAATTTAATCGAATTTAATCGAATTAATCGAATTGTAATCGAGAAACACTCATAAGCTCTACGATTATTGCTATTATTTCTGGTGGATTGTCGATAATATAGAGCATGACGTGTAAATGCCAGAGACCCCAACGTTTAGTAAGTTTTGTTATTGCAACTCACACACCACACATTATATATATATAATGTGTGTGTGTGTGTGTGTGCGTGCGTACGTATCTACATTGCTTGTCTTGCTCTGATAAACATTATCGGCATGTTTGCCTTTTTCATTCGAGAGAGAGAGAGAGAGAGAGAGAGAGAGAGCCAGTAGTGGTAGTATCACGATAATCGTGTTTTTCAGTTGGACAACTTGAAACGTATTCGCGTGAAATGTATGTAACTGAGGACGTGTACTGCATACGTTAAATAGTTGTACATACGTATAATGTTGGTGAAGAGCGTTCGATGACATAAAGCAAGAAATTAATCACGGCGATGTTAAACAGATTAGTTAAGACGATAGATGTAAAATGGCGAAAATCGTAGTGACATCCGAATCGGTGTCTACGATTTTAGTATGTGAATATTGTACTAACCTCACGTTTAAACACATTCAAGATTTTATTAGGTGGGTCCACTTGTCCAATGTCCTCTTGAAGTTATATGTTATTACAATATATTCATTATATTATTTCACATATAATTAAATACTGTCTATTCATGTTTATAATATATATTTTTAGCATATTTAATAGATAGTAGATTATGTTATTATAATAATAATTAATTCTTTTTTTCATATCAATTCATTTCTCTTTGCTTTGTATTTGCAATAATTCCCATTCATATATTTTAGACACTTGAGAGATCGACATTGTTCAAGAGAAGGTGGATCATATGTGTGCTTGTATGGTTATAATGGAGTATGTACTAGTCTTCCAGTGGAAGGTGTTTCGGATAAAGATTATGTAGCCCATGCAACAAAGCATGCAACGATGCAACACCAACGTAAAAACAATGGTCAGTTGCTAGAGCCTGGCTCAACTTGGACTGTTTATTCGGCTATACAAAATCTACCTGCAGTGTTGAATGATCCATTTAAAGGAAAACAAAGTAATTTCTTTACTCGTACATGGGGCGATGGGTTTGTAGAAAAAATGGACGTTCCAAGAAGTCCTTATCTTCCTGAGGTTACTATGCATCACTTTGAAGTATACCTGAAAAAAATTGCACGCGTAAGCAATAATATTTTCATTTAAACTTTCTTTTATTAACTGACACAACCATATCCCAGATTTAATTTTTTCTTTAATCTCTATTTGTAGAGACACCGTAAACATTCACGGATGATGAGTTCTAGTGCAACCAGACCAACTACTCCAAATGAATTACTACAGAATTTTCCAAATTTAAAAAAAGTTAAATCGCTAGGTAAATAATTTAAAATACTTTCAATAATATATAACAATATATTATTGTATATTTTGTCATTCGTCGTACGGTGGAGTTTATCTTGAATATTAAATATTTTCAGATCGAAGTCAATTTGATTTGTTAAATATTCCAAAAATATTTTTAACACCAAATTTAGATCTTTCGCAAAGAGAAAACTTTGAAGCTGTATTTCCGTTTACAAAAGATGGCCTATTAGATAAGGAATACAACGTAGTGACGCATGTTGAACAGATGGAAAAGAAGGTGAACTGATAAATTCTAATGACATGCATATACATAGGTGGCAAGGATTTAATAATATATGAAATAATATGTTATTTCAGTTGAGTCACTATTTAGATATTGTAGAAGTTAGAATAGCAGAGCAGGTAGCCTCTAAATCTCAAGCATTCTTCAATGCAATGACCTCTCATGATGCTTTAATGGAGCAGTTATCTCAAACTATTACCGTTTTAAAAGCGCTAAGAGAAAATATCCACCAGGTTGACAAATATCTAGTCAAAGATTCTTTAAAAGTTTTACAGTAAGTAAACATATTTCTCCATTTTATCCCAGTATTGCGATTTTTAATTGTCTATTTTTTTTTTTCTTTCTTTCTTTTTTTTTTTTTTCCATTAGATTGGAAAGAGCTCGGACGAATCGATTTTTAGTACATGAAAAATTGAAACTGATGGCAACTGTACATCAAAGTCAACCAATGATACAATTATTACTTTCTACGCCAGACTATGTTGCAGCATTAGATCTTATATCTACGACACAAGAGATTCTATTACAAGAATTAAATGGAGTGCATAGCTTTCGGTGAACATTTTATATTTATTCGATTTATATTAAGTTTAAATATTATTTTAATTGAGTTTCTGTTCAGGCATTTGAGTTCTCAATTAACGGAAATGGAAAAACTTGTCGATAAAATGCTTACTACGGAATTTCAAAAATATGCTACCGCAGATTTGAATAGACCATTAGGTGAAGAAGATATTGTGTTGGATGGAGTAAGTACATAATACTTTTCAAAAAGTATTTTAGCTTTAGTGAGTAGCAAACAATCTATCGTCCATCTTCCCAGTGAGATCATTTGTACATCCTCAACGAACAGGATAAACTTGTTTCCATCATTTCTGGACTACTACGTCAAAAACACTTTCACTTTGTGGATACTTACAAAGAGGAGGCTGTGACTACTGTTAGAGCTATAACAAAGCAAAGAGTTATAGAAGCTCTTGCAGCAAGTGATTGCTGTAGTGATCAACAAGCAGCAGCCCTTGAAGTGGGCAGTCTTTCCCATGCAGAAAGGTTGACCTTGCTTCACAATACAATATATTCTCTTACAAAACTGCTAGTGCGCGTCAAGGTAAGATATTTTAAAAATGTAAGAATTATTATTATATATTATATTATATTAAGATATACGTGTGTGTGTGTGTGCGCGCGCGCGCGCGTATTTCATTTTTATAGGCTGTTCATGATGTAATGCGTGACACTGCAAACTTATCTGCTGGACATACGGTCGATGGTTCATATGATGAATCTATGCCTGATCGTTTGTTGACGCAAGATGAACATGTTCGTGTAACTACCAAACTCACTGATATGCTTATATCTGTCTGTGATTACTGCCATGAGCGTCTGGGAAATCTGCTTTCCGCAGGTACAAATGAAAAAGATAAGTTGCAAAATGAGAAAGATAATATATCTGAAAGTTCATTAAATAAGATTGAAGATAAGGAAAATCATAGTCCAATTGAAAAAACATCTTGGTTAAGTGATAGAGCGACGACAACTCAAGTTTGTCAATTAGCAAATATTGTAGAAGAATTTACAGAAGAATGTGAAAAACTTTGTGGTAAACAGTGTACTGCATTGCGATCTGCATTCAAGGTAGATGATTTTTAAATAGATCGTTTTCTTTCTATAATTACAAAATATAAAACTGGTTGGTAATATTTTTTTGAAGGCACAAGCGAGCAAGTTTGTACAAAAATTTCATACAGAACGTAAAACAAGACTTACTCTCTTATTAGAATCTGAAAGATGGAAACAAGCTGATGTTCCATCAGAATTTCAATCGTTGGTAACGTACATTTATCAAGAAAATCAATTTCCTCGTGGCCCATTGAAACGCGACGATGAGGTAAAAAATGTTAGTACAGAATCGTTTATTATGGTAGGAGAAGAAAGATTTGCAGTTGTTCCTACTGCTTTAATGCTTATACAAATGATACACGAATATTGCAGGTAAATCCACGATATTTATTAACAAATAATTATTATAATAAATGTACAATTCATAATATCACTCATATATTTATAGAACCAGCAGTGAGTTAGTAGCATTGTCAGGAACTATTGGACGTCAATTGGCAGAATTATTACGGCATTATAATTCTCGGTGTTGTCAACTTGTTTTGGGTGCTGGGGCGATGCAAGTTGCAGGCTTAAAGACTATAACAAGTACAATTCTTGTATTAGCGGCACGTAGTCTGAAACTTATTTTGTGGTTCATGCCATATATTAAAAAACATTTTCAAGGTGCAACGATAAATAATATCGTAACAATCTATAATTCTAATAATATTTAATTTACTTTAATTATATTTAATCCTTGATATCTAGAACTTGCTGAACAAAATCCTAGTCGTGGAATTGTAGGTATGCCAAGCGTAAGTGGTGGAGTGGCATTATTAGATAGCGTAGAAAGGGATATAAGGGCTCATATAAGAGAGATTGAAGGAAAAATTTTAACTATTGTTGACAATTTATTAGGAGGTCAAATATCAAAATGGAATGCAAGGCCGCCTGTACCATCGAAATCATTTAGAAATATTTCTAGGTAAATTCAATAACGGCCAATAGGAGGTTGCATGCGTCAGTACAATTCGTTAAATATGTAATCATTTCTTATTTACAGTTATCTCATAAAGCTTCATGAGGCTGTCTCTGGGATTTTACCATCGACTGAAGTCGAATCACTTTATCGTACGGTAAATACTTCATTTAAAGAAAAACTTAGGGAGCAATTAGTAAAAATGAATATAGTGAATAATGGTGGTCCACAACATGGGGTGGTTACTTTAGAACTGACGTTTTATCTCGAAGCATTAAGAAAATTGAAAGTTTTACCAAGCGAAGAATTAAATGATGATTGGATGAGTGACATATGGACTAGATAACATGCAGAGCGTGTAATATATTGCATAATAGAAGCATTGAAATACTATAGAAAAAGGTGACTAATCTCTACTATTGTCTACCTCCATATAAATTACAGAATTAATTTGTCTGAAAAACATCAATTATATGGAGGTAATAATGAAATATTGCTTGCACTGAACTTTTTCACTTTTGCACTTAACTATCCTATACTAAAAAGAACTACGTTCAGTGTATTTTTCAAGGGTTGTAGAAGACGAATTATTGTTCTCTTTAATTTATGCTCATAACAATAATAAGCAGCAATTTTATGAAAGAATGAAATATAATGAATCTGTCTTAAAGACATGACTAAATAAAAACAATACAAATAATCATAGTTTTTAAAAATGATGTTCACGACATTCGCTGTTTATATTCTCGTATTAAAGAAGTAGTTTTAATGGTAGATTTGATTATACATATTTTATGTCTGTTAAGAGCATTTCTACCTACCATAGTGTTCAAAGCATTGTGTCATAGGACAAATATAAAACAAAATATTGTGTAGATCGGAAGATATAAATAGTAACAAGTATCGTTAAATATCCGCCTATAAGCATTCTCATTTTTCCATCGAATAATAAATTATTGCCCTGATTTAGGACCGAATGTACAATTTTTTTAATCGAATAATATTTATATATATACATATAAAGTTACAATCAACGTGTTGATATTGTCGGTATGATCATTTCTAAGTCGTGGTCTTTTTTTTCTTCTTTCTTTTTTTTTTTTATATATAAAAATGCTGACATAAGTGTCTTGCCTGTTTACGTTTTTTTTTTTTTTAATACTTGTGTGCAATATTAAATATAAAAAAGAAAAAAAAAGTATTTAGAGTAAACATTATTATAAGAATATTTAGATAATTTGCGTATAATTTTTTCGTAGTATTTTTTGGCTAATAATTCTCGAGTTTAATGTCTCAAGTTCGATTTCAATTAAAAATAGCATCTTCTATTTTCTATTTAATTCAATTATTTCTGCATTATGTTCATTACCATGACATAATGTCATAATTTAGTTTATGATAATTGATACGTAAGATTAATTATGCTGTAGATGGACCAATGGCTAGGCACTAAATTGTAAATTATACGCATATTATCAATGTACTTAATAACAAGACAAGATAAAGTACGTTGTTTTCGAATGAACATTTCCTAAAAGTATCTACGAAAAGTATTAACGAATTTAGAAATTTGTATCATGATGCTTCTGAGATGTTCATTTATAAATCTGTATACATATAAATATATAATGAAACCGATCGTTTTTCGGTACTTGTTGCTAATCGTTCAAACTATCATACATTACATGAAATTCTAAAGAAAGATAATATTTACTACATCCTTAAAACATTATATTCGTATAATATTTTTGCGAATGCAATTTTCGTTGTAACAAATATGAATGAGATCTTACTTAAGGAGATTGTTCAAGATATTCGCTGAATTAACTAACAATAAGTTTTCTATGGTTATAGCATTTTTTGAACATGGATTGTGAATAGGAAAATACACACAATTGTCTCTATCGTCCTTTTAATTTCATTTATCATGATTGATGTTAAGATCGGTTGACTATACGTATTATTTTTATTACGCTCGTGCTCGAAAATGTTTCAAATATTTACGAAGATTTTTAATTACTATGTAATATGTGCGAAGACGTATCTTTTATTTATATACAAATACGTCGGCGGAGTCAATCATTCTAATCGTAATGCTTCTTCGAATAGGTGCTGATTGCCAATTGCGAGTCACATTCCATTGTTTCCTTCGTATGTGTATATACAAAAAATTAATGAATCAAAAAAATAAATGAAGCAATTGATTGCACTTTATTTTATGCAGAAAAAACAATTTATAAATATTGAATCTTATGTACAAAGTATTACTTAGCTGCGAAGGAAATTTTTTTTTTTAAATCAATCGATGTATTCAAAGCTGGTGACTATTTAAAAGTATCCTTATGGATTTCCTCACCAAGACTGATGATCTGCATTAGGCCGTAGCACGTACGAATCGATTGTTTATCTAGAAAGGGTGAAATATTTACATGTAATAAAATGTACCTTATAACATCTTATATAATGTATTGCGAAGGCTATATAAAAAACGAATAGTATAAAATCTACTACAATTTATTTTAATTATGTATTTTAATGCGCTTACTTATTACAACTCTATACGATTCTATAAATCGAGAATTTTACTTTTATATTTACTTGAAAACTCGAAAATACGATGATTGTAGTCTTAGTGATCGTAGATCCGATCTCGATTTAAATTCCAACTAAAAAATAATTCGTTGATAGCAAATAGATTTTTTACGGGTAATATATTGTACATACATACGTGTATGCGTGTAAATGCAAACTATGCGACATGACTTAGCCTTCCCTCGTCGTCATGGACACACCGAAGAAAACAAAGTTAGCCGAGACTGCTAGAGGAACGAGCACGTGAGCATCTGTCATTTTCAAGGTGTTTTCTTTTCGTTCGAATATTTCGTTATAATTTTAAATGGCATCAAAAGTTACGTGAGTATTACCCATTTATATCCTGCTTTCTTTTTTTTTCTTTTTTTAGATATTTTTTATAGTTTATTCTATAAGTTAAAAAATAAATTATTAAAAAATCAAGACGAACAACCAAAGATTTCATTATTTCGATCTTTATATTGTATTCATTAAAAAAATATTAATTCTTTAGGTACTTTGATTTTTTGCCATATGTATATATATATATATATATATATATATATATATATGTATTATTGTTCTTTCAGCGAATAGATATGTTATATCATTTTTTGTTTACTATTGCGAAAAATTATTTTAGCGAAGAAAATGATAGGGAATCAGCGTTGCGTGTATCAATGGAAAAAGAAAAAAATCGTAAGACGGATCCTAAGGAGACTCATGAGAGGTCTATTATCATCGTTGGTAGTAAAAGCGTTGTAGGTATAAGAATAAAAGCTTTAACGAATATTTCCCATAATATCGTATGATTTTGTTAAGGGGAAAACTACGATGGTAAATCGATTTCTTGAAAAGGACGAAAAACCGAAGCCGACAATTGCAATGGAGTATTCTTTTGGCCGAAAAGCTGGTAAGAGTTTGGTACGTATTATTCTTATTGAGAAATTGTTTCGGGTGGATTGCGTAAAATTAAAAAAGAAAAAAAAGAAAGAGAAAAGAACGCGCTTACGATCTAGGTGAAGAACATAGTTCACGTGTGGGAAATTGGCTATGTATCTTCTTCTTTAATTTCCGCCGCTATGAGTGGATCGGCCTTAACTCATTCGCCGCATCACACGACGCTCTTGATGATGTTGGATTTATCGAAACCGGAAGTATTATGGATCACCTTCGAGGACATTTTATCGGCTGTACGAAGTGCATTAAAGATGAGTCACAATTCGAAACTCATTAACGAGATGATCGAGTACAGAACGAGGGAAAGAAAGAGCGTGGAGAATATGACCGATCACTTACCCCTTAAAACGTTTATAATTGGAGGAAAATACGATGAATTTCAGGTAATCTACGATATGAATTGTTTTTTTCCTGTATTATAATTTATCGTTTCGAAACGAAGGACTTCGATTTAGACAAGAAGGAAGTAATAGGAAAAACGTTACGAGCGATCGCGCATAGTTTAGGAGCTGGACTTCATTATTATTCTTGCAAGGAAAAAATTCTCTTACGAAAGACGAAAGATTTGTTGTCTCATGTCGGATTTGGAGCTGTTCTCGCGTAAGTCAATTTCATCATATTAACGAATTTTGAATTTTTTCATCTGTTTCATTGTAAAAAAATTTACTTTTCCTCTTCGTAAAATGTAGAGAAGGGAAATTCACGAGTTACGACAAACCTCTGATTATATCGCCCGGTGCAGATTCCTTCACGTCGATCGACTTGCAATTACCTTATTCGAAACCATCCATGATTTTAGACACCATTAAGCAGACGTTCGTGGTTCGTGTACCGCAAATAACAAGAAACGACGAATCTACTTTAGAAGACCCAAGTAACGATCCGAACTTCAACGAGCCCATTATCGATAAACTGAAAGTTCAAAGAGAAGAGGTACATTTAGAATTTATTGTAGGATAGATATATGCATTTAAATCAAGTTAACTTGTTAGATCCTATAATGGAACTCCTTCGGAACCTCCTTGGGAAAGTTCTTTAATGATTTTGTACAAGCAATTATTTTCAATAATTTCAAATCAATTTCATTTAGGAGATTAGCATTCTTCTCGACGATATGCTGAACGGTCGAACACAAAAAATTCCCATTCCCGATCCGATTTAAATAGAATTCAAACGATCGGTAAGAGCTACGACGAATCTGCATTCGATTTAAATGTACCGATGATAAATTTGTCTTTGTATCTTTTTACAGTAATGGATATACATCGAGAAGAGCTTCAGGTTCTGTACGTATGTAGAGGAACGAAAAATTTGTAATTTTTTATTAAATAAAAACTTGATTAAAAACTAATATCTATAATCGATAGGCACACGAGATCGTTCACACGCTATAAAATCCAAAAAGTGTCAGGATGACGAGAGATTACGTAATGGTCGTTAACAATCACGTTCGTCGTTGTAAATGGTAGAACAATCGATCCGACGATACTTCGCGTATATGTGTATGTATATGCACTAAACTCTCATCGTAGACCGGTAATAAATTTTTTACTTTGTTGGATCGTATGTAGATAGATATGTGTATAAATGAGGGTAGTTGGTGAAGAAGGTGCAATGTCTCGGGGCAGTTTAGGAGTTAATGGGTCAACGAGAAGATCATGAACCAGTCGTGAGCGAGAAGCGGTCCGCGGCATTCGAAGATCTTGCAAGGTCTCGTTTGATATATTGAAAGGAGAAAGAATAAAGGGAAGGGGGGAAGAGTAGAAGAGAAAGATAAATATATTGCATGGCTTAATGGTTAAATGTAACAAGTGATAGTTATATGAAAATATAATTTTATTTTATAATTATATATTATTATATAGAGATTTTAACGTTAGTAAGAAACTAGTTAATTGTATTAAATACGAGGTGAAAGGATAAAATAAAGATGAAAAAGAGTAAGAATGAGAGAGAAAGAGAGAGAATTCGCGCAGACGCATTGACCGCCGATGCGTTTAGCTCCCTCCGCGTGGCGCGGTCTCGGTCCGAGTCGCAGACAGAGAGAAAGAGAGAGAGAGAGTTTAGCGGCGTCGGCGTCGGCGGCAGCGTCGTCGTCGGCGCGGCTGATAAGAACCGACAGTAGGAACGGCGACGCGTGCGCGGCACGATACGCGGTGCGCTTGCGCTTACGGAGCCTTGGATCGTCGCACTCGGCCCGTGCTTTTGAGACCGATAGCGACCGAGAGAGCGCGAGAGTTGCCTTCGTGAGTTGACTCGGCATCCCTACAAGAACGAAGCGCTAGTCTACTACTCTCTTTGACGAGAGAGACCGCGAAAGAGGAGCTGGAGGAGGAGGAGGAGGAGGACTTTGCGCGGCGTTGTCGTGCCCTCTCCGCTCTCTCTCTCTCTCTCTCTCTCTCTCTTTCTCTCTCTTTTTCTTTCTCTTTTCTCTTTCTGTTTCTCTCTCTCCCCACCTTTCTCTCTCTCACGTTCATCAGTGAAAATGCCGCTTCGATAGAACCTCGCGCGTGTCCTGTAGTCTTCCCCTTTCTCTCTCTCCTTTTTCGTTCTCTCTTCTTCGATTTTGGATCAATCTATCTATTCGATCGAACCTCTTCCTATCTCTTCTTTTTTTCCCATTTTTCCATTTTTCTTTTTCATTCAAACTCCTTCTTTTCTTCACGTTCCACTTCGTTTTACCTGTTTTCATTCCACTCTTTCTCCTTCGAGTGCGTCGAGATCGGATCTACTACGACAACACCACGAGGTTTCAGCGCGCGAGTGAGTCCTTACACAGGTGAGTTAATGCTACTCAATCGTAATTTAATAGTTTTATTTCTTTAACGTTATTAGAGAAAAAACGTCTTAGTGAATGAATCTTCTTCTTTGTACAATTCATCATATCTCTGTCACTTTTGAGAATTCGCCTAGCCGGCAGCACCACCCTCGTCGCTTCATCACCACCCACTTGCGAGGTGTCGTTCTCTCTCTCTCTCTCTCTCTCTCTCTCTCTCTCTCTCTCTTTCTCTCATGGTTATCGATTCTGGTGTGAACGCGCCCTCCGCTGCCGACAGGTATCGGCTCTCTTCGTGCCTTCACAAATTCCTTTGACGATCTTTTCAAGTAATCCTCCTTTTTGAAAAGGACACCGATCCGTTGCTTATTTCACTCGATCATGAATCGATTCAGTCGTTAGGCTCATCGAAAAGTTATAGTTTTTATCCTTTTATTTTCTTTTCATTATTTTGATATTCAAAGTTTAATGATAGAACACGAGAGAACTTTCCTTCAAAAGGAACTAATCCTGGTCTCATTTAATAACAATGATAAAAATTATGTTGAATGGAACAAATCGATTAGTTAAATTTATCTATCGATCTAGTTATATTTCAGGAGTATTTTTCATATCTAGGTAAAGTATGTACTTTGTCGAAAACAGCATTGTAATTTGTAACATTTTATAACGATTTAGACTTGTATTCGATTAATATTAGGTCACTCTTGATTTTGTTATCACAAGTTTTGATTTTATTTATTTCCCTGACTTACTTAATAAACTAAATAGACGGTAGTAATTAACCTATTACCTCGTTTTCAATAACGAAGAGAGAGAGAGAGAGAGAGAGAGAGAGAGAGAGAGAAAGAGAGACAGGCAGACAGACAGAGATTCGTGAATCTATTTGTTTTATTTTTAAATAGTAACGTAGACTAGAAACAACGGTGCCTCAAGCGTATAGAGAAGAAAAAGTATGCGTTGAACCGGATGTCGCGTGCTTCTCTTTGTCACGGTTTTGGGCGCGAGGGCCAAGTACCTCGTTTTATGGTTACCCATTGCTCGTTTCACGCTTCCTCCTTCGTTTCGTAACACGTTTTGATTTTCACCCTTTATCTCTTACCATTCCAATCGTTTTCATTATATTCTCAACTGGCTTCTCGACCATTTAAACTTGGCGTTACATAAAGAGTAAATCGATTCGACATATCTTTCGTGATAATCTTAGGGTGCGATCGATATTTTCAATTTGACGGCAATAATAGCGGAATGATTTTAAGTATTTCTCAAGAGTTTCTTAAACTTTTCTATCCTTTTACAACGTATTATGATTTCATTAAAGTGCAATATCATAATAAAATCTTCTTTGTAATAATATGTTTACCGACTATCATTTTGTATATTAGTCAATGCTCCGATATAAATCGAGTGCGTTGATTTATTTTCAGATCGGAAAGAAATATAGGTCACGAACGGTTGAAGTGGAAATACGAAATACGAAATGCGAAATACAAATATCAAATGATTTAATATCGAATTGTCGTCGTCGTTCGTCATTGCATTTCAAAGTCTACTCGTTGTTTTTTCATCGCAAAGAAAATAATGTTTAGGTATCGTGGATTTTACGCTCGAACAAGCACGGATCTAGTATCGTTCCTTTCACCCACGAATGTAAACGTTCACCACGGTATAGGTCTGCCATTCATATCGAGGAAAATGGCCAATAAAAGCACGACATTGCTCCTAGCCGCGTTCTCTGTACCTACTTCCCCGAAGAACGGGTACCTGTCCTCCTTCGTGTCGAGAACTATTCTGGTCGACCTTGGTATCTGACCAAGGTGCGATCGGTCGAGACCACTTTTTTTTTATCAATTCCATGCATTTTGCGTCGAATCCTTTCATCGTTATTTATTCTTCGTCTTATTCTAATTCTTGAGATAAGTCATTCAGTAACATATAAATTTGCTTCTTTGAAATAAATTCTTTAGAAGCAATACACTCTTATCGAGAAGAAAAATTCTCATTCTCGTTCTCATTTAGAAATAATCTCGAAACCGCTTAGATGTTGTCGTCATTTTTTTTATGTCTTTTTGTCTCTCAATCGAGTTTTCAGTGGCACCTCGCTGACCTTGATCTCACAGAGAGAGTGAGAGAGAGAGAGAGAGGACTGTTTTGTCGTGACGTCAGAGATCTACCCACGCGTCTATCGCGGTAAACCGGGCTATCATTTCTGGTGGTCCCTCTTTCTCTTTTCTTCTCTCTCTCTCTCTCTCTCTCTCGCTCGTTTTCGCTCTTCTTCGAACTATCGATCGCAAAGAATAGCTCAACCAACAGGTTCGCGAATGTGTGAGTGCGCGCAGGAAGTCAACAAATCTAAAAGAGAACCTGCAAGAGCTATGAAGAGTCGTGACGGAAGGTGAGCAAGCCTCAGGGTATAATACATGGACGTACCTAGTGGAGCTAGGTCAGGTCGCACCAGTTCGCGCCACCTCGCACGCCAATGCGGTCCTACTCGATCGAAGCGACAGTGAGTCGACCTTTTTACTCTCAAGATCATTCGAGATCGAACAAATCGTTAATTCTAAACTGGTCGATCTTCAGTGGAATATTTTCGTTTTAAACGAACTTGGAATACTCATGAAAAATGAAATTATCATCATTTTTATTTGTCTTTAATCTCTTACAAGGTAGATATTCTTCCGCTTTTGTATATTATTTCTTTCTAGTAGACACGATCGTCGTCTCTTACTGCCTGATTATTACTATTCTTATCGACTAACTGAGTATAATTTACAGATAACGTCGGGGAGTAATAAGTACGTTGGTGTTTGTAAAATAAACGGTGCCTCGATTTACCGTCGCTCGGACGAGTTCTTACTTGTTCGCTTTGTTTATGCATAAATAGAAACTTTATTACATTTCGTATTTTGTTCTTCCTTTAATGAAAATTACAAGTTTTTCTTTATCGATACGTCTCTGAAAAATCATAGATTCAACGTGAAATTGTAAACGTTTTTCCTAATCGATACTGAGAATAGCAACAAAATTAATTATCTACATCATATAAAATAAAAGATCATCTAATTTAATTACTTCGTCTAACCGTGCTACTCTCTTTCTCTCTCTCTCTCTCTCTCTCTCTATATATATATATATATATATGTATGTATATATATCTTTCTCTATTCTTCTTTTATATTTACAATAAACATTCTTTTTATCTATTTATAATCGTCTTTCTTGATAATAATACATCGAATATAGAAATTAAGACGTTATCGGTATGGCGTAAACTAAATGATAACACGGTGTGATAACGTTTGTTTATCTTCGATGTCGAGCTGAAGACAAGGATTTTTTTGACTGTTCGAATGAAGGTGGATCAGATTCAAGTTACAACCTACGCTTTAAGGAAAGGCGTATATTAATTTGTGTGTGGTCGTTGTAAAGGAAGGGAATTGGCAATAGCGTTACGAAAGAGAGACCGTCTGAAGATGGTAGAAAGAAAGGGCGTCAACCATCAGCGTGAACGTTGAATTGGAAAGTTTCATTAGCTACTCAATGCCTTCTCCGTTTATATATGTATATATGTATACGTTTACCACATGAATCATTTCCTCTTAAGATTAATACAATATTAAATGAGAATTACGCGATAGCGAACTTGCAACAATGTTGTTTTTCCTTCCGATCACGCAACGCCATTTCCACTGAGTTTACATATACCAGACTTCAGTATTATTTCTGTAATCACCGTTTCCATCGACCGATATTTTGGATATTTGCTTTTCGTACAAGCGTTTTCTTATGTTGTATACTCGTATGCAGATTCATGCCGCTCATTGTATGTACAATCGGATACATTAATCAGCTCATGGTGTGGATACTTCCACCAGTTTGTCGAGTTTCCCTTTCATACATCTTTTGAATATCCCTCTGTTTTCGTCGTATAAAGGGAAATACCGCGCGCTTACACTAACAATAATACATTCTTTTATAGGATAGAAACGAAGGGATATAGAAGAGATATGGATAGGGAAACTGGGTATAGG
This sequence comes from Vespa mandarinia, assembly GCF_050613455.1. Taxonomy (NCBI): domain Eukaryota; kingdom Metazoa; phylum Arthropoda; class Insecta; order Hymenoptera; family Vespidae; genus Vespa; species Vespa mandarinia. The sequence goes on from NC_140831.1 coordinate 330,944, forward strand.
GTATCTCCATCATGGATCATGTTACATTAATATTACATATTAATAATATAGACAATGAAATACATCCAAACAGAATGAACTCTACGAAATTCGTAGGATATGTTATTAAGATTTGCCTTCTTATACATTAAACTAATTGTTTAGATAATGTAATCGTATAATAATAATAGTCCTATATTTAAAAAAATAAAGTTCCCTTCGGAAAGTCTTGCTTGAAAACTGTAAATAAATTAAAATGGAGTGATCGTTAAAAGAATCTTGTATCGCTGGTAACGATTTCAATCGTCGTGTTACCGGTACTTTCACACAAATTGCACGGTTAGCTCAGTCAGAGTGGAAAGCACGTACTACGACACGTGGCTGCCCGTTTCAATTGTATACCATAACGAAGCGAACGCTTGTTATCCAGCGAACAATTGGTCCATTGTGTTGACTGATGTTCCAAATGTATAGGATATGTTTTCGAATGTGCGGGATGAGTATGCTTAGGTGCCAAGGAAATACAACTTCCAATTTACAAGTTTGATCTTTTCAAAAGAACGTATACTCGACGTTATCGTTATTCGAAGAACCATTTCGTTTTATACCTAATAATTTGTCTTCTTGAAACATTTTTCGGATTCTTCTTCTTCTTCTTTTTTTTTTCTTTCTTTTTAATCTTTCAGAGAACATATTCATAGGAAGTAGAGCGTGTTGTTCAGTATATGATAGATACGATGCGACGTACCAAGATTAACTGTGTAAAATTGTTCGACGCTTCGTTGGAGCCCTTCCTCCGTATCTTTACGTTCGTCCCGACACTCCCTATTCCTTGTAATCCATATCGTTTACGCTGGTACGCTCGCCATCGTTGAATCTACGGTATTCTTGATTTGTCGATTGAGCTCTAGTGTTTGCCATCTTCCTTGATATCTTTAATGAATGTTATAATAGTTCCTTTTAAATATTTGAAGATACATACGTGAAGTATACATACGCACACTATGTAAAATTTTTAAATTCATAAATATAAATTCGTGATATTTTCGTTGTAAATTCGTCATTGTATGACATCACACGAAATAGATATCGCATTTGTTGTGATTAATGTGTAATCATGATATATAGTTACACGTAGCTCCTACTATCGTGTCGCTGAACTTGCAGATTCCTTTAACGATAGCGAGAAATAGCACGACGATAAGCATAATATGATTCTCGTTTCATTTACAGAGATGAACCGAAGTTTTGAAGCAAACATCTGTAGTAAAAATTTTATTATACTCATTCATATTTCGAATATTACTTTTCTTTCGCGTTGTCAAAGTTATAAATATACGTTCATAAATTGTAGTATATTAAAAGGCGAGCTCATTCCAATGATGTTTTATTACCAAATATCGGGAATATTTTGAATGCCAATAAATGTGTAAAATTACAATAAAAGAAAAAAAGTGTTTGTAAAAAGAGTTTGTAAAAGGGGCATGTAAGTGACGCCTCCATGATCTTTCGATGTGACTAATGCATTCAAACATATTCTTACGATAGATAATTTCAAAGCGGCGATCGTTTTTACGTAGTGCCTTTGCTTAGATATGACATTTATTATGACATTATGCTGTGATACTTCCTACATTACTATGTCAGAAAGCATAGGCTATTTCGTGGGAAGCTACAATGCAGACTAATGCGGCGGCATTAATGAAATCGCGAAGTTGTTTTTAAATGTTGATTAAATTATTTCATTTTAAACTTTCATTCGTTTTTATGATGTGATCAAACTTCATATATAATATTTACGTTTGTACATCGGCTTATGTAGCGTGTTGTTTGTTCGAAAGAAATGAAACTTTATCGATAGCTGAAAGAATAATTTCCAAATATTTGACGATAATATAATACTGTCTTCGAAACGTACGTGTGTTATTACAAATGTATTTACAAAGATTACGATAGAAAAGATTTTATTGATTCTATACGAAATTGCCAAACTCAAACCAAATGAAAATGGAATGTAAAAGATAATGCTTATAATATATTCGATCAATCAACGATACCAAATAACAATTGAAATATTTTTTTGTCGTGACTGTACACACACACCCACACACATGTCGTAATAATAAAAGAACGAGCATATTTTATCCGAACGATTGTCTGGATGATAATTATTCGTTCGGGGTACTCGTTCATGATAATCATTTAGAAAACATTTGTTTGATCGCTCGCGGAACGACAAACGATCTAATTATTCCGGATACTTAGTTCAGTACATATATTTCATATGTCCACATTCCGGAGGTCATATTTTTTACGGGTGCGAAGTAAAACGAAAATACAATAAAACGTACAATTACCTGGTCATTTGATTCAAGCAAGCATATTGAGAATTTATTATCTCGACGAAAAATACGATAAGCCAGTAATGGAATGTTTACGTCCTTCATAGAGAAACTAGATAAGCGATTGGAACTAAAGTCTAGTGTCTGGTGTCGAACGTGTATGTTACATAAAATATACGATTTACGTGTACATGTTTATACGTGTACTGTCTGTAATACATATCTAATATATAATATCTCTCTCATATACGTGTATTGACGGTAAAAGAATGGTACCTTGGCTTACGATGAGATCGTTGACGGAGTTTTATATGTTCGATAGGACGCCGAAAACTTGGTAGACGTTTCTCGAGAAAGAGACGTTACGTGAGAAAGTTCGATGGGTCTGTAAATTTTGGAACGGCTTCTCCTTCCGCTTTGGCAAGGAAAAAAAGAAGAAAAAGAAAAAGGAGAAGAAAGAAAGGAAGGAAGGATCTAAACCGCTACCGCCAATAACAGTACTACCACCGCCACCTTTGGCAAGTCCGTCTATCCTTTGCTTCTCGAATTCTACGAAATAACGGGCTTCCTTCTGCAATGTCGGCGTTTTGCGTACAACTTTTGCGTGGCTACGTGTTTACGTTACGAAACGCGTTCTCGCATTGCCGCGTAATCGTAAGAGCGTGACGGAAATCGAGCTACGTTGGTGACGCGACGATCTCTCTTCTTCTCTTTCCCGTTTACTTGCGTATACACACATGCACAAATATAAGTACATTTTCTTCTTCTTTTCTCCCTTTTCTTTATCTCACAATTGCTTATCGCCTTTTCTTAGCGTATGATATTATTTCATCTGTGATTAATGTCAAAGTTATATGATATTTAGTGAAATACTAACAAACTCAGTGTTAATTATAATATCGTTAGGTAATAAGTATATTCTATCCGCTTACGAATCGAAAAATTGTTTACGTTATAGATTACCACTCTCGAAGGAAGTCCGATACTTATCGCAGCTACAGATAGATATATATATATATATATATATATATATATATATATATATATATGTTTACGTATGTATATATAGAACGATATACAAACGCATAGGTACGCAACGTATCATCCAAACGTATATCGCTCGTTGAGTACGTCGAGGTAAACGTCTATCACGTTTGCCATTATACAGCATGGACGGACACTTGTGAAACTTTCACCGAGTTTTTTTAGCAACAAAGGAAATAGGAAATGCGACCACGTAGTTTATTGGCACGTGTTCACAAACGCAAACAGGGGAATATAAGATGGAAAAAGGACGAAGAAGAAACGACGACGCGTTTTGTCTAGTTTTTCTCGACAAAATGCTTTCAGCGAGACACCTTAAATCTTCATAAAAGTAGTGACCTCCTTGGCATTAAATCCGATATTAAGCAAATCCACCGATTACAGAAACGGCTTCTAGAAAATTCGTTATCCGAGTTGAAAGCCTGAAAGGAAGCTCTCGAGTACTTGGCCAAAAAATTACATCAATCGATAAATATCAAGGTCCTGAGGTCGTATCGAAAATAATTTTTCTCTCTCTAATTTTTCTTTCTCTTTATTCAATTATATTCCTCATTGCGGTCGAATCGCAATTATTCATCGATGCATTCGACTTGTCTCGCAGGAAGTAACAAGTGCGACTTTGGCGATTTTTGTTATTTGCAAAATCGAAGTCAGCGACTATCCTAGGTCTTACGACATAGTGAATAATGACAAGTTGTTTCAATGATGATTTTTTATGACCAAGCACATGGCATAGGCTGATATAAATCCGTGCGAACGATGAAGAATTTTTAAAAGAATGGATACTTTTTTTTCCGCTTTAATAACTTGACGAGTTTTAACGCCTCTCCGGAGGCAGTCGTTACCCTCAATCGTGAAACCGTTATGCATTTTATTTTTAATCGAAGAGAGAAACCATACGAGTCCCTCGTCGTTACCAGAAGATCGTAATACCGAATGACGGTCGCAATCCTACCGGATAATATACAATGTACTTTAATCAGACCCTCGATTCTTATTGCGTGTTTTTCTTTTCTCATTCTATGGTAGGTCTTCATAGATTATTTCTATACTCCTCTACGGGATCTTTTTCCTCGCACAAAATCGAGAAAACGATCTGCGTCATCTTGGATATATAACACGGCGGTCGACATTATCGTCGCTCAATCCAACCCTCCAGTCTTTTCCCATTCGACGAAGAAATAACAGAAGCCAGCTGAAAATCCTCCTCATTGTGAATATATCTAAAATGCTAAGTAATAACGTGCTGCACATTCACCAAAAAAAAGCTATAATTTTCAAAAAGCTGTTAATATCGCAAGGATATTCTCATTTTGACATAATCGGATATATATTCTGACATATATATTTCGAATTGTCTTTGAATTTTAACGAGAGATCGTATTTCGGCCGATCCCGTAATGCAAAGCCATAAAACTTTGACGGCTTTCGCTATATTCGCGATATTCATTTTTCGTTAGACTTGATTATCCAGATAATTCACGAATCGATATCCAATCGAACCTTCATGGAAATTATCTTAAAAATGTATCTTTCGGCAAGACAATTTGTTAACGGGACATTTAATCGGAGAGAAGAAGAAAGTATTAAGGGGCTTTTTATCGGCATCGTGCGCCGCCGCCCTTCGATCGAAGGCAACGAGTGGTTTTATTTTAAAAATAAATCCCAAGGCTCATTCGGAGTGCGGATGAACGCGGATCTCCGTACGGTTCGGCCCATTCAATGGGGCAACGTAAATAAGTCTTCAAGTTTCTACAAAAAAGCTTACCGTGCCCATAAATATTTACGGCACATAGAGCAACCACGTCCTGTCCTCTCTTACGTATAGTCTTCTCCGTCTTATTTCTCCCTCTTCCGGTCCCTTTCCTTCCGCAAATATCAACGATAGTAGCGGGATAAGAAATTTATTTGTTCGTTGGACGTAACAAAATCTACACGTGTGCGTGATCGTTTACATAAAAAGGCGTAAATTCTTTTTTATTTTTTTTTCGTCCTTTCCTTTTTATTTTAACCCATTATGCTACGATGTACGAGGATAAGTATGACCTTGTCCTACAAAGTAGACACAAAGTGGATAAGGCGTCCTTACTACCAGCATCTGGTGTAGAAAATACGGATTATTATCAATTTTAAAGTAGAGATTTCAGAATGAAGGCTAGAGTATATCAATCTATTTATATATTGCGCATGGTGCTATTTTACCTTTCGAGCTTTAAATTGCATATTTCAATTACATATATATATATATATATAACATTGATCAAGAATATAATATATCTTATTTAATTTATAGTGACTCCTTGTAAATGATTTGTTTAAAAGCACGCGTAAAAGAAATCGAATCTGGGAGAACTCGACTACCATGTCGGGCCGATCGTATTTCGTTTGTTCGAGCGCGACGGTCACGATGCTATCGATCGGAGCGAACACGGGAATAGACGAGGAGAGAGGGAGAGGGGGGGGAGGGGGGGGGGAGAAAAAGAAAAAAAAAGATTCGCGGAAAAGATAGTTTATCATTAAAAAGAAAGAAATGGCCGCTAGAGCACGCTGCATCGGAAGGATCTTTCTCGCAAGCGAAATATAATCCTTTTGCCGATAGAATCGATTGATCGGCTACGATTAGCTATAACTTACTTGGCGCGGAGGATAACCGTGATCACGAAGGCGGTTCCTCCTGGGCGAGGCCCATCCATTGCACTTAGGTTGGGCTGAACCTTGCGAATACTCCTATAGTGGGTATGTCGAGCGCACAATTTTTGGTAGTCGGGACCAGCGTTCGCGCTGTCCCGGATACGTCAGCTCGAAAATAAATTCCTCAATTTGTTGGGTTAATCTTTCGTCATGGAAATATATAGTTTTTTTTATAAATTTTATTTTCTCACTATAATATAAACATAATCATCCTCCCTCCCCTACACACAATAATCATTTTATATTCTTTTAATAAAAACGTGTCCTAGAAAATAAAAAAACGGAACACAACCAATAATGTGAAAGTTTTCTCGTCGTTTCTATGGATTATTTATTTATAAATAAATCAACTCTCTCTCGTTACCACAACGAGGTTTTCCTTTAATGGAAGACGAATAAGGGAACCGGAAGATGATAATGCGCGCATATAAAGACAAGATCATCACATAGAGAGAGAGAGAGAGTAGTAGTAGTAATAAGGGAAATTTGGCCAAATGGAGAGATGGTAGGTGTGTACATTAAAATTGTGTTGTTGTTAATGCAAGCGTTAGGCGATAAAAGTTATAGTTATTACTTTTGAGAGTTTTGTAAACGCGTTTAAATGAAATTGAGAAGTCAAAGTTGTGTGTCTAACGGACAAATAATGCATTTTGACGGCACACGACGGTATACGTAGAAATGTGTAGGTGTAAATTTGAGTTTCTCGAAGCGGAAGATAGAATTTCCCTCTATGAGTAAATCGCCACGGATGTTTGGTACCGAATATAAACGTTACAAGATACCTATGTTTTTTACTTGCTGTGCCTTTTTTTAACCTGACCTTTGAACCTACAGAGAATTTTTATGCCAGTCATGTGTCAACGATGTCGATGAATTACAGTGAAACGTTTAAGAGAATTTAAAAGTCTAACGAAGCCTTTGTTCAGGTTCTCGTATTGCTAAGTATACGTTTAATTTATTGTTATCGTTGTACAAAAAATATTTATCGAAGCTAATGGGAATACCATCATATAATTTTCTTACTTCTTCTTAAAGTCGACGAATGAATTTGTTTTTGCCTTTATTTCGAACTTATTGCCGTCACCACACTCATATCGGATCTTTTTCATTTTAATATAAAATCGATGCTAACTTCGTCAACGCTCGAACGGACCTTTAGGCAACAGCCTATAATTTTAGGAATTTTCCTTCCTCCGTGTAGTGAATATCATCGATATATCGATTCGCTGAAATTCCACCAGGTGCGATACGTAAATCGACAATGTAAGTTGAATTTATGCGATCGATAAATTGTTTTTGTCATCGATTCGCAGTGACAATGGCAGAGGTGGAATCGAATACTTTTCTTTCTTTTTCTCCTTTTTTTGTTTCCGAAGAGCCACGAACGCGAGATACAAATCGGTTTATTGCCTTTTCCGACTCGGAGAAATTGAAAGTAATACCAGCGTATTCAGATTCTCGTTTGGATCGTGATTCACGTGTGCTTTCGCGTGTGCTAATCTCACCCTCTAGCATTCTCGTCTACCCCTCCCCACCATGTCTCTCCAGTGAATAGAATTTAATCGTCCTTACCGATATTACGCCTAGATTCGCAAAGCACTTTGTCTCTATCATTCGTTCTTCTCTTTGCAAGAGAGAACTTTTATTTTAATTTGCTATATCATTTTGTATAATTATATCGGTACTTGTAAATTCGAAGAGTTAGAAACCAATGTTGTTGCAATATTTTATTCTAGTTCAGCTTAGAAATTTCATTTCCAACCATTGTGGATTTTAAGAATAAGTCATCGTTAGTACTTCCATGGCTATATATTTTTGCGGTTAAACGAATTCGTAGACGGAAGTTCCGATACGAATTCATACGAGGTTACAGCTTTGAAATATTAAAAAAGTTTATTTATTGCGACTACAACTACTTGGAAAATGTATCGCTCTTTTCTACGTTCATTATATTTTCGCGTGAAAATGCGATATGTGTTGAACGTAGACGAATATATATTTTTTTTCAAATCTAAATATACAAATTCGGGATCGCTCGTGTATACGTCATAAATTAAAGCAGACTCTGCCTTATAAATTTTCAATTTTATTATATATTAACTTTTGCAAGCGGTAAAAATAATTCAAACAACGAAGAGAAGTTTCCCATCTTTGGGAAAATATTTAACGAAAATGTTAGAATGGTCCGAGGATATAGTAACGACGATCCACTCTATTTCTAGTGTTCGCTCAGTGTCGTTTTTTATCTTCCAATTTACCACGCTTCTTTTGATAGAATCTGCATCCCGCTCCGGAAATAGCTCGCCTACATTTATCGTTTTAATATTTTCACCAACACAATGTACTTAAATACTTTCGAGCTTCGAAGGAGAAAGAATCAAAGGAATTCTTCTTTTTCTAAAATAGAATATTTCATAAGAATCGTATAATAATATTGTATTCATTTTTGGTCCATATAAATGCATAGATTTGTCTTTCACTTCGATCGTTATGTTTCAATAAACGTCACTGGTTCGATCAATCGCATACAATTTTCGACCGCGTTCGTCGTTAATGTATACGTTTACTAGAAGTATTCACCAGTGTATTCATTGAAACGCGAATGACGATGGAAAAGGAGTGATACAATGCATATCGAGGAGCAATAAGAAACTCATTCCGATGATACGCACTCGAAAATAACGCTTTCGACGAATTCCGTTATTCTAACATCGGATTTAGAATAAAATTAATTTTCACTAAGGAAATATTTCTCGAAGACGAGTCAAATAAGATGTCCAACATTTTTCTTTTTGGATCGATTTAATAGATGATTTATTTATTCGGAGGGAAGGCGATTTCACGGTTTAATTCGATGATTATTCAGGAGAAGAGTCGACACCGTTCGCAACATCATCCTTTTCCTACTTCTCTTACACCTGCCGACGGATCGCACGTAACATGGACCGTATTGATCGACCTGCTGCAGAGGCAGCGGCAGCGGCCATGATATCAGCAAGAATAAAGAGCAAATCATCCACATTTTTGTCCCTTCTTCTTTTGATAAAAATCTTCGATTGTAATACCTCTTATGCCTACACTCCTTAATAGATTTTTCTGGCAACGATTTCGACGAAGTCGAAAGTTTGAGAAAAGTGATATTTTCCTTTTCATATCCGAATGTACGAACGTGCAACTATTCGACGATATTAAATGGATTAATTTCTCATTTGAATCGAAAGATATTAATTGTTATTGACTAAGGAGAAGTGTCGAATATACATAAGATTCTGAAAGGAGCAAAGAGAACTAGCGAATGTTGAATTTTATCGGGAAACTGGGTAAAGTTCGGTTCTATATTGTGGTTTTAGCGGATTTGTGGTTATATCTGTATCCGTACGCGTGATATATTCTACCGAGAGAAACGTGTTACGTGTTTCTTGGAAATAGGCATAAGTACGAAGCCATTATTTGTGTCTATTTTAAAATGCTACGGATATCGCCGAACGGATAAACTAAATTTACAGATAAATTTCAAATACATATTTGCATCTAATACGCAATGAGGACTTATGGATCGAAGGCTTTTCAGTGATCTAACGCGAATAAACTTCATAGTAAAGTTCATATCGTATGTCGAATATTATATCTAATGATTCGACTCGATTGATTTCACATTTGCGTAATTCGTTCGCAACATTCAGATCCTTGAAATCTTCTGAGTTTCGTTTCGATTTTGTTCCGCCTGTTGACGAAAAGAAGATTAAACAAATCGAACGGATTTCGATTTATCCGAATGCATTTCACATTCAAACAGGATGATTTTCTTTCTCGTTCGAGTCTAAGTGTAAGTCTTTTGCAATGAACGAGTAAATCGATCTGAAATTTTTGTGAAATTAGTTTTATTCCCTTTATGATTCTACGAGGAGGGAGCTTTCAACCGATGGCGACTTATACGTTCACGTCCGAAAGAGTGCCGTCAAAGTGTTTTTGTCTCGAGTCTTAATCGTGCTTTTTCCGTTTCCCCTTTTATTTTTAACTCTTTTTCACAAAACAAAAAAGAATGTTCAAGGGAATTTATTGATTTTCGAGGCGAGCACAATATTCAATTCCTCGCGAACAAACTCGTATATATATATATATGTATATATATATTTTTGTCGATGAGAACGCTCTCAGACGATGACGCTTTTGAGCTCGCGTAAAGGCGTGGCAAGAAGGACCTTCGACAAAATTTTCTACGGAAGAAACATGCGCGTCACTAAAAGAGAACACACTCGAGACACCGGTGTGTCTCGCGTGCCACTTTTCTCTCACCATTCGAGTACATATTCCTCTCATTCATTCCCTCTTCTTTCTTTCTCGCATATACATTTTCTTTCCTCGTGCCTTCGTCGCCAAACTTTATCAAGGATCCCACGACCGCACTCGAGGAAACGAATCTGTGCGGAGAGAATTTTATGTGCGGTGAAGTATCATAAGACGAACTATTTTATATTTCGTTAATTAAGCGATCACCATCTATCCTATATTTTCATTCGTTTGTTGGCCGGAATGGTGGACCGAAGAAATGGGCCGAAGTAAGAATGGACCGCAATGTTAAAAGTTCATATTCTTTCATTTATTTCTTTATTCTTTTTTTTTTGTTTTATTCGGCACGTCCATCGCTTTTATCGAAATTTTCACAATGTTAGAGATAAATTGGATTTATTTCTTTCGTTATGGGAGACGAATAAAATCGATCAAATATTCAAATGTATTGATTGACAATACATTCATTGACTTGAGAAAGCGTAAAGTTTGGAAGCGCCTCGTCATAGGCAACCATCTCTTTGAATGATAGCTGTGTAAGGAGTCGTGATCGTAAACAGGCGCTTCGACGACAAGCGTGTGACGTTGCTCACGGGGTCAACGACCTCGACGAACGTTGTCCTGTAACGATACTACTACATCATGCTGATTCACCTGCATTTACTCGTCAAAGAACGTCTCACCATTGTGGAAATTTGGCAAACGTTCAAGCTCGTTGATGTTTTCGGGATTTTCTCGAAGAACAACAAATTAACTCGGTTGACGTTAAAAACGAGAGAAGGAGAGAACGTTCGTGTTATCGCTAATACTGCTTGCCAATCTGTAAATAGCTTGTAGGAATTAAACTATCTTAAACGAAGGTTCGTCCATAATTAATGTTGGTAGATAAGAATACGCTTTGTTCTGAATATGTATATACATACATGCATTTAATGTTAAGAAAGGAATAAAGTTTCATTGTTAGGAGATAACGGATGGCTGTTAAAAAGATTAATCTTATTAGTGCTCTGTTTCTTCGACGAAAAGAAAAACTTGATGAAATCGAGATAAAAAGAAGAATGACTTGTAATTTAACGATAAAAGTCTCATTTGCAATAGGTGCCCTTTATTACGTCTTACTTAAAATATGCAATGGTACTATCCGTCGATTTTAATCCCCTTAAATTTCTAACGGTCTTTAATAAGATTATTTTTCGTATCGATAAAAAGTATATAAAAAATAGATAGAAACGCGTTTATCAAATGTATCCATTCCATTTCTTAGACATACTTTCGCAAGTCGTAGTATTATTTACTTGTCGCCTTTTACGATCTAACGCTCTTACTTTCGAACTCGTTCATCTTCACGCTTTCTTTCTCAGATTTATCGATGGCAACGTTAAACGTCGATGATCTTGGTGGTCGTAAATCGATGAGTAATCTAATTATAATCATTATTATGACTACTCATCGTTTATGAGTAATAGCACGAAATAGGAAACGGATTACTGATTTCTGAATCACCTGAGGAATCGATGTTGCCTCCGTTACGTCAATGTTTTCATTTTCTTTTTGCCTTATGTTAGAGCGACAATGCAACGTAAAATGTCGTATATAGAAATGATTCATTCGATGCGCCGTGCGAAATCTCTGTGTTACCATTATAAAATAAAACATTGAGATTATAAAGCTGATTATATATAAAACTTGGATTTTACTAAATTCGACCAAGTTTTTTTCCATTAGTTGTTTCGTCCTTTATCCCGACGACTTGATTAACTCTAGAACTTGATTACGTTGACATTATTGTCTTAAGAGTTTGTCCTGAATCATGTTATCCTGATCAGTTGTGAGCAGAAACTAAGAAAGGATTTTTGAAGCCGACATAGGGAGGTCGCTGGAATATACTTGAGGGCTCCACGATAGGGGGTGTAAATGAGTGAATAGGTAAAGAGACAAACATATCGATATGTCGAATCATTTAATAATAGAAATCGCCTTCCTTCGAGGGCGTTTGTATTGCATAAAATGACAAAAATTAAAAATCATTGATCATCGTGACAAATGCAAAAGAGAAAAAAAAATAGGAGTAGTAGCCAAGGTGTTTTTAAGGTTTTAAACCTAAACGCTGGATCCGGTGGGTACAATCAAAATGCGCTAATTTTCTCGTTGATGCAAGCTTCCATCGGAGACAAGACGGCATCGATTTGGTCTAAAACGACACCGATGGTACTAGTGGTGGTACATAAATTGAGAGATGGAAGAAGCATGCTAATGGAGGATACTATTTTCATCAGGTCGGCTATCACAACGGGCATATTCATAGATGTAGTTATAGTGGTACGCGTCATGACCTGCATTGAAAAATAATCATTCCATCGTAAGATATTAATTATCAATAGGATATTATAAAGGGACGAAAGTTAAAAAAGATAAAGGATCGTTTACCGAGGCCAAACAATTGAGAGTCCTTATAGGAAATTTCATGTCCTTCATGCATTCAGTGCTTTTCTCGTTCATTTCAAGAAGCGAGTTGGTAAAATTATTCGACATCTCATTGATATTCTCGATGTAATCGTTGGCCTTATCGATCTTATTGTTTACGCAATAGCTTGCATTGGTTAAAATCGTCAAGCTAGTATCCTTAATCTGTTCTATCATATTCTTGCACTCGCTGACGTCGACTTCATTCGAGATCCCTTTGGTTAATTCGTTGATCCTTTCTTCTACCTACGAAGTTAATTGGCCCGTTGGTAAGGTTCATGAATTAATGAGAATCTAATAGGTTTGTGAAACTAATACAGATACTAATACACAATTGAACATTTTTAAATGACATTCGGTTATTCTCGAAAAATAGATTGGACATAAAAAAAAAGAAGCTCGTTAGGATTGCTGTAATTGACTATCTCATACGTACTTTTGACAGTGCATCGTCGACATTTTTCTGAATTATTATCATGAGGTCCTCGCCTTGCTCCTTCAATTCATTCACGTAATCAAGGGCCTTTTCAACGATCGCGTTTTCTTCTTTCTGGAAAAGTTCTATGGCGCCATTGATTATTTTAACAATGTTTTCTTGAGCTTGATTGATTCTATCATCAAATAAACCAGCCTGTGTCGGGAGAACCTGAAAAATAAAATAACGGTGATAAGTAGAAAAGTATCGATTAACGTTTCTATATTAATTATATATCATAAACGTTTTTATAATAATTTCTTACGCAAGCAATGGTTACGAGAAGGCAAGGGAAAATAATAAGTTTCGCCATTGTAACGTTATAATTTCTTCGAACAATCTATGTCATTTCTGATATCACAAGTTCCTTTTATATTAAGTATCGCACCATTTATCGGATTTGGAGATATTTGATATGCGATAATAATTTCTCGAACATTTGTGTCAATATACGATATGGATAATGCCGACAATTAATTCATATCGTCTATATGAGCTAATGAAGATGGATTTACATATTATTTGTATTAATTTAAAATAAAATTAACAAATGGATAAATCTTCATTTGAGTCAAAAGACTATAAAAGATATTCGTTTCTTTTCTTTATTCTTCCGTCCTCTCTGGTACTACGTACTTCTACGAATACGTAGAAACATATTATTAACGATATTATCAACATGTGATCGTCTTAATTTTCTTAATATCAAGAAAAACGATTAAATCCTGAGCTAATTTGCATTCCTTCCTCTCGAGATAAAATATCGCTTATTATTAGAACAGCATGTCAACAACTTTTGCTATCTTGTAAATCTTATTTTGCTAGGTTCGTCATTAACGTTGAGAAAGTTAAGCGCACATCCGTTATTAGTTCTTTCAAGTTCGACGAGGTCGATTTGATTCGTAGTTATGAATTTTCTTGGAAACGGCTGTTGCTCTTGACTGCTTCCGGTCTCATCTCCGGAATGGTTATTGTTTTTTTTCCCCTTCTCTCATCATTTCTTTCTCAAATGCTCCATGAGCATTTAGCTCGATAAATTTCCAATTAATTTCAACGAAATAAAGTTGTAGTGCATGCTATTGACATTAATTCCACGATGGATGACTTATATCGAACATTATATAATATTTCGCCGTGGTAACGCCGTGGGTGGGTTCTTATGGACGAATCAAACGGTCCATTTCGCGACGGTAAGGACAGCGTAATCGAGAAGTGGTATCGACAAGTGTCAGTAGTATGCGATATTGTCGTTAGAATTAGTCTCGCGAGAGTATGCCTGCACGCACACATCGGGAACGAGCGATTAAACGACTACATGACGCAAACACAGTCTCGCGCGTTGCTCGTCAACGTGGCTCACCCCTCTTAAGCGTTCCCATAGGATCGCGGTGTTGCATGGGGTGTCGTGGGAACCGTTTCGCTTGATATAAAGTGCCATACGCATTTTTATAGGGTGCGTAGACCGTCCAAGGAGCGGCTCGAGGATTCCTTTGTAACAAATCGACGACATAGTCGGGCCATCGTCTGTGCTCGATGAACGTTATAGTTCGCCGTTCCAATCAGATCAATCCGATATTTGATTTTATAAATAAATAAATAAATTGAAAGTAATAATAAAATATTAATAGATAATTGGTGATTATCACGAATCCATCAAAGAATTTTAATTTTGTAATACTCGTTAATTATAATTACGTTGTTCGAATTTATTTTTCTTGAAAAAGAAATCAAATCAATAAGCCAATTATTGTTATTAAGCCAATTTTGAGTTATTAATTATTCCAATCGATCCTCCAAAATCATCGTATGCAATCTATCGCGTATAGAAGAAAAAAAAAAAAAAAGAGAAATAGATTATTTGCATTTGGCAACTTTGGCGAACGAACGATTCACAATTAGTATCATCAAGTATATATGCGTTCGTTTCGAACGTGAGAGCATGTTGAGGGGCGCTACGAGGGGTCATTTTATATTGGTGGATCGCGAAGGGCGAGTTCGCAGGTAGAATACAAGGTATGAGATTCGTGCATCGAGTTATATTTAGAGCCGTACGAGCGATCAAAGATTATATTCTCATTCAAATTTTTCATCTCGGCTTCAACGTTTATTGTAATATTTCTCTTTATATCCGCTCTATTTTTTCAACGTGTATAAGTAATAGTACGGATAGCTTTATTTCGATCAACTTTTCATTTCTTTTCTTTTTTCTTTTTTTCTTTTTCTGACAAGCCTGCGTAAACCATTGGGGATTCGTGCTGTAAATTCTTACTGTCTTATTCCACTTCCATTAGTCAAAGTCTTTTCGTTTTCAAAGTGAATACGGTTCTTTGTACTTCTTCTAGAATTATTATCGCAGAAAACGAAAGATAGTTTCGTAACATCCAA
Organism: Vespa mandarinia; assembly: GCF_050613455.1. Classification (NCBI taxonomy): domain Eukaryota; kingdom Metazoa; phylum Arthropoda; class Insecta; order Hymenoptera; family Vespidae; genus Vespa; species Vespa mandarinia. The sequence continues at coordinate 346,613 of NC_140831.1, forward strand.
CGACACGGTATTTTGTTTCGTTATTTTCACACTAAAACGTATATAATTATATCATAAAAGAAAGCTTACGATAAAAGTCAATGAATTTTTTATATCTATTCAGAGAATAATCCAATTCGTTTCAATAACTTGGGGTCTGATTCAAAGATCTCCAATTTGTTTCTCTACGAGAAAAATTAAAATAAAAATTAAAAATTGTTATCGTGCAGAATTGTTATATTATTATCCGACTGATGGTACATCGTCGAATATATTTGCGGTTTATTTTTTTTCTTTTTTACAGAAATTTATCGTATCTACGACGACTCTATTTGTAAAATCATAAATACTCCGATAAACAAATTTTTACCAGCCGTGAAGGTCGAAACCATTTAAGTTGCGTATTTGCGAATTACGAATTCGATCGTGAATAATTCCTTCGATTCAATCAGTATTTAACGACGTCGATGACGGCGAGGATGACGACAACGAAGAAGCGTCGAAACGCTTCGTTAATTGCTATAACCCGATTCTATAGCGCGATTAAGGCTGCGCGTATGCGATTCTCGTCTATGGACAATGCTCGCTCTGCGATTCCATTGTTATACGTTATATTATCGTGCGAACGGCTCTGACAAAACCACTGAGAGTGGGAGTGCATGGGAAGAATATCGGAAAGAGTAAGGAGATCATGTGCTTTCCTTAGTAATTCTTATACAGCGACAACGTATTTTCCATCGTCGTTTTTACCCTTTTCGTCTTTTTTCTTCGCCAATGTTCTTCGAAGGTACTTGCACACAGAGAAAAATATAAATATATAACAAGATATACATGTATACATATATATATATATATATATATATATATATATATATAGAGAGAGAGAGAGAGAGAGAGAGAGAAAGAGAGATTATTTATTTCAATCTCATTTCTAATTTGCGCAACTGACGTGTAAATTTAATTTACAGTTTTAATAAGAAATTATCGTTGAAATTAATGTATTTTGCCAACGATTAAAGAGAAAATAAATTAGGATTCTTTTAAAACTATATTTCCAAGTTTTAATCAACCGATCGCTTTCGCTAATCGGTTTCATTTTCAAGTTTCTTCAACGATTTACGAAGTTATATACGAGCACGTAACAGAAAGTCACGAGCGTGGAAAGCATTTACGAGGCGCGCATACCAAATCCATGCTCGGCTGCATTCATTAAACCGGCTTATCGACCGTCCTTATCTTTTTACGTAACGAATAAATGTTGATCGACCAACCGATGGTAGAAAAAAGGGAGTCCGTGAATATAAAAATTCGTTATTCTACGAGTATCGATTTAATCGAATCGAGGAAAAAGAAAGAAATTTAAAGAGAATAGAAAATTAAAACGAGGAATTGTTCAACGAATGATGTTCGACGACTAAAGCAATGGAAAGCAACACATGTGTCGAGGTACTACCTGCTAGCTCGGTGCGCATGGGAATACGTTGGCATGTGGTTTTATCTACTGCCATATGGTGCGTCCGTGAATGCACGTGCAAAGAGAATCGAGAGGACGAATTGTTGAACAAGTAGAAGAAAGAGGTCGATATCGTGCCTTTCCCTTTTCCACGCGTAGCGCGTATGGATTTTCATACTCTTCGGCACATCATCTTGTACGGTAAAGCGAAGATGAAAGGAAAAAAGTGTTCCATCAGAGTCAATTAACATCTTTCTTCGACTCGGCTTTAACGAGTTCGTCTGGTGTCTATGGCAATAGTACGTCGAGTAAAAACATAAACTAGGACTAGGATAAGTAGGTCACAACTCGACGATTCATATACTTTGTCGTTTCCTCGCGCCATTAATTTCCTTTTCCCGTGGTTCGGACGTTTCTTCGAGAAGAGATGAAATTCTTCTCTTCGTCGAATACGTGGGAATGTTACGTACATGACTGATATCTATGAGAACGAAAGTGACCGTTCCGATGGAAAGGTAAAATTCGAAGTTTGCCAAGTGAAATGGGAAAAGGAGCGGTAAGAAGAAGAATCGTTCTCGCGAGAGGTAAAAGTGCTTTGTAAACGCGAGATATATAACCAGATTTCGCGCGCGTATACACGATAGTATACGATGGTATACGATAGAGTACAGAGGGAGAGTATATGTTATGCTCTTGGAACCGGTTATTACCGTCGTGGTATTATTGTCGTGGCATGTAACGGTATTAAGCTGGAATTACTCGTGGCAGCCGGACGAGTATTTCGGGTCGTTGTAAGTATTCCAAATTGATTTTGGATACCAGTTCTTCTTATGTTCTGGTACTACTCGTGCGCAAAATTAACCTTTAAATTTTAACATTACTCTCGCAAAACTCGTTGCAACGGTCAAACTCTCATGGAGCGAGAGTAGATACTCTCGAGTTAATCGAAATAATGAATTTTTCTACTTCTCATATAGTCGGATTATAAGTCATTAAATACGCAGATCTGGCAAAGATAAGCATTTACGCAAATGACATTAGTTCCTGCCTAATATTTCTTCCGACACCTGTGTAAGCGCACGCGTCCTTCTGCATCGAGAAACGGCGGTGCTCACGTGTGTACATACGTCTCGCCCGCATTACGAGACTTATACGCGCATATATCGTTTGTAACGCTTGTTTATATATGCTTATATATATATATATATATATATATATATATATGTATATATATATAAGTAAACGTATTCGTGCACGCATGCACATAAGTAAATAGGAGTAATGCGAGCGAAGCGAAAGAAGGTCGACCGAAATAGTCGCGGCCGGTCGACGAACGACACCGCAACGCGACTTACGACTAACGATATTTGCGGACTGTGCAGAAATAAGGATCAAGGTCGATGGGAGTAGAAGCTCGATACAAGAGACAAGAATTAATTTATCGATCGACACGATCTATAACGTATCATTGAAATTGTCTTCGATGAATGATTTAAAAAAGAAAAATTTTTCTTTTTCATTGACGATATTTATCAATGATATCTCGAATCATTGATAAAGAAGAGAGAATCCGATAATAAATATTTTTTTACTATGAGGAATTTATGCAGCAAGATAAGACGTGTCTCGTAATTACGGTTACTCCTTATGAAGAATTTCATAGCAAGTACCTTGGCTACGGTACCTTATGGATACGATGGAGATCCGATAAATAACATTACTTCGAGGCCGATGATCTATAGTGCTAACGCACCACGCACGCGATCCCGATACGCTTATCTCTCGTCTAAGAGCTACGACGACTCCTCCTGATCACGCACGAATCGTAGTAACGCACCTTCGCCAAACAAGCTTCTCGTGGATTAATTAATGGCCGTGCGTCGATCCGGTACGGGAAGTCGTGAGCAGATGTCGAGATTTCCTCGCGGTGCCCTGCGTGTCACGAAAAGTAAATCAACCGAGGCCAGCTGTCTGGAGAAACTATGCAGACCGCCGCCACGCCATTCACTCGGCGGCACTTTTCCTACGTGCGCATCGCGATCGAAGATCGAAGTGAGTTCGAGTTACGAGGGACGCTGACTCGAATGGACATTTAAAGCGTTCTTTCTTATCTAATCTTAACCAAGAACGTAAAGTGCTTCCCGCCTTTTCATTTACCCATTTTATATGGATCTTCGAAGAAGCAAATTCAATAACATCCTCTAGTTTTATGACTTATTGCCGTCTCTTGATGAATATCTCGTCCGATAAAAAATGTTTGACGAATTCAATCTTAGAACCGAATGTTTCGTTCGAACGATAATATATGCCTCTATCGACGGCGTTAAGGAGTGAGACGAATGCGAGATACTTGTTCTAAGAATATAGGATACATGATCGGTCACGTGGGATAAATAGACTTTAGAAAAGGGCTGGTCGCATCGGTGCGTAGCCTGAATTAACGTCGAATCGCACGGCTTCTTCGAAGTAATGCAATTATGCAATTAGATCAAATCGAGTCAAGGTGACTCGAAAGTATCTACTATATACTCCACAAAACTGAGAACGGCCTGAAAAATATCCGTAAGATAAATAGATGGGATAATATCGTTCCAAGGGTTACATATTCGTTTAAGAGGGAATTATTTCTCGATTAATCTTGCACGAATATAGCGTACGATGATGATGCCATGATGTAAATGTGATCTCGATTTTAACGTATGGTTAATATAAGTTTAGACAACTTTAACAGCTTTGCGCTTAACAGCTGCCTTTTTCTCGAAAACGATGTGAGCTAGTGTACGCATCGCCACGGATCGCTGTCGAAGCAATTTCGATTAAGTTGCGGTCTCTAATCGAATACGTTTTCGGAGAACATGAAGAAATGGCGGTGTAGGATTATGCACAGATGCAGTATTATCGATTAATGTCTTCTCATACAGCAGCGATATTTCTCGTTATAACGATGAGAAGACGTTCGTTATTTTTCTTCTTATTCCTAGAATAGAATTTCGACGAATCAACGATTACTATGCGATTATATATGCATATAGTACCTCTCTCTCTCTCTCTCTTTCTACCCCTTCTTACTATTCTTTATTTCTGACTTTATAACGACCGTATCGTGAATATACATGTCAGACCATTAAGCGAAATACGAATCATTAATAAGGTAAACGCAAGAAAGTTGCGCACTCGTCGGTGTAATTCGGGTCAGCGGAAAAATTAGTTTTTAGTATTTTTTTTTTTTTTTTTTTTTTCCTAGCAACATACCTTTCTTTCGTGTAGTAAGAAATTAAAGTCACTTTTTGCAGAATAAAAAAATTCGTATCATTTTCATTATGACAAAGTATTGCCGAGGCATTTTTTTCAACTGGGAATCGTACAATCGTGACGAAAGGTCGCCCTTCGAGTTCGAAATGGATTTTAATTTGAAAAGAAATATTGCATATTGTAATTTTCCTATCAACTTGTTTCCTCTGAGCAAACGCTTTCTTCGGTAGTATGCTTAACGAGAAACACAAGCGGTACTTTTTATAAGTTTTAAAATACAAAATGAAACTTTTGAAACGTTAATGGAACCAAATTTGAATATCATTAATAGCGCTATCATATCTTGTATTCTTAGAAAAATAAAAAAAGGAATCATCGTAGAATGGAATAGAATCTCCTATGATTTTAAAGACAACGACCTTTTTCAATGAACGATTGGCAACCGTCGTCGAAGCTAAAAGAAATCGATAAAGGATCGTCTCTCGCGAAAGTCTTGTTCACGAGGCGCCTATTACAAAGTTCTCTTGGTCGCGTCTCTTAGCAGATGTACGACCATTTGCCGTGGCAGCTGCTCTCCCCACCAACACCGTAAACCACGGCTATCTAGCCCCGGTGTTACCATCGACTAGATTTTCCTCGACGTTAATAACGATACTCGATGCGATATCTATGTCAACGAAAAAATCGAAGATTGGTATGATCAGAGTTTCTGTTCCAAGGAAACGTCCGCTAGTCGAGGGCAGTTCGTCCTTGCCGGTGACCGATCGAGCGAAAAAACCGGTTCTTGGGACTCGAATGGAACGACTGAGGAGGACGTTCGGGGCCCACGAAGGGAACGAGCACGAACCTGGCTCCCCGTAGAGACCGAGTAAAAGGTACTTACTGGCTTTGCTCGAAGGAAATACTCCAAAGAGGTTTATGGCCTTTTGGATACGCCAAGGAAGATTTCCGGAATCGTTGGAAGAAGAAAGAAAGTACTCCTTTACATACACGTAAAATAAAGATATGTTCGTTCTTCTTTAAAATTTGCACGAGGACAACCTCGAAAGAATTCAGAAAGGAGGAAATTGTTCAATCATCTTGTCGGAAAAATAACTACTTCGGACGGATGGATGGAAGCAACGTTGCTCGCTTTTATACAAATCAAAAGTTGTTTATCCAATTCGCATACCAAACTCTATGCGTATACATATATCGTATTAGATATTCGTATTATTAAACAAACTCAACTACATCAATATTGATCGATGATATACCGTAAAAGTGTAAATATTCCATTTTTTATTGTTCATTATTAAATGTCATAAATGAAACTTACTTTTATTCTATAACCTTGTGTTTCCGACGATGAACGATGGCAAACGTAACTCTCATAGCGAGTATTGCGTTAAACGTTGCGGGCAAAGAAGAAAGGGATAGGGCCCAAAGCAAGACTGACTCGTCCCTGGAGGAAAGAGGGGGAGGGGTCTGGAGGGGCAAGGTAGGGTAGAGGGTAGGGTAGAAGGAACAGGACCCGTTCGAGCCTCGGCATTCGTGTCCGGTGTTTCGTCAGGGGGGGGTTCTTTTACAAGTCGACTCGATGAGAATCTTGGACGATCGGTCGACCTGTAATACGTATATACTCGAACTTACCGATTCTTCTCTCGCTTCTCGCTAAATCGTTCTTTGAATATTTCTCTGTGGTGAAAGTGACGATAACTTTGCTTGGCTCGTACATTACGATAGTTCGTCCGTTATCATTTTTCTTGAAGGCTTACAAAGTTTCCCTTTGAAGAAGACGAAGAAGAGGAAAAACAAGAAAAATAAGAAGAAATCTCGAATTGGAAAGAAAGAGCAACAGAAAGGATTATTCTTTGAAAGTATCGCGGCATCGAAATTACCTGTAGAGCCATAGAATCGAAGGTTCACCAGGTGGCGCAACAAACGACGCAACGTTCGTTGCCAGTTCGTTTTTTTTTTGGATCGGACCTCGATTTTCGAGGAAGAACTTAAGAGAAGATTTCTTCGTTCAGATTTTTCGTCGTTTTTTCAAATTTCTCTTTTTTCCCTTCGTTTATCTCGTTTTGAGAGAACAAGAGAGAGAGAGAGAGAGAGAGAGAGAGACAGAGAAACAGAGAAAGTATTTCCGAGTTCCGGTGGGGTCGCCGAAAGTAGCGGAGCGTGACCGTGGTAGTTCTAACGGAAAAACGTGGGAATTCTCGTAATCGTACTTTACCGATTCTATCAGAGACATCACAGAGACATCAAATTCGGCTAAAATCGATTGGAATGCTATCCTGGAGAATCAGGTCTACGTTATCGTTGATGTGGTAACTTTAAGAGGAAAATATATTGCACTTCTGGTGGAGGAGGAAAATAAATCGAATTAATAAAAGAAGAATCAAAGGAGTAAAAGTAGAAAGTGTGCGGATACTTTTTCCTCATATTTTTTTCTTTTACCCACTGGTGGTACATTAATTAGCGTGCGCTAAACGGACCCCGAGGTCAATCGAGTTAAACGTCACGGCACAGCTTCGCGCGCTACTACGTTCAAGGAGTCAATGAGTTGAAAGAGACTATTACGTGTTAATTCGTTAACGGGATTAAAAAAGTACGTCATTAAAAAAGTTTCTCTTTTTCTTTTTCCTTGAAACGAAACGTGAAAAATCGCAAGGAATAGACAAAAAATAAACAACTCTGTTACTGCGACAAAGGATACGCAACTAGAGAGAGAGAGAGAGAGAGAGAGAGAGAGAGAGAGAGAGAGAGAGAGAGAGAGAGAGACGAAAAAGGGACTTTACTATGATCGGTGAGGCGTCATAGTTTAAAAATACAACTGGCTGCTACCGATCGACATCACCGAGAAGCCATCGTCGTTTAAAGCATATTGTATAGCGAGTGATAGAATGAGAAAGAGAGATAGAGTTAACACGAAGAGAGATAGAAAGGAAGGAAGGAAAACAGAAAGATAATCCTATCCCACTCTAAAGTCTTTAGACGTCGGTGACGTCAGATTGGCAGGGTAAGCGGTACGGAGTAGTTTCAAGCTCGTGAAAGGAAGGAAAGCGAGTAAAAAGAAAAAAAAAAGAAGGAGGAGAAGAGTCTTCTCTTGTTCAGCTGTATGGCTTGCGTTTACCTTTTTACCGGCCGGCTTCGAGGAACGTAGAGCGCCGCCATGTTGTCCGAAGCGAACGTTTTTTTCTGGCGGGCGTAACTTCTGAATCTCTCTCTCTCTCCCTCCCTTCCTTCCTTCCTTCCTCTCTCTCTCTCTCTCTCTCTCTCTCTCTCTCTCTCTCTCTCTCTCTGTCTCTCGTATCTTTTCATCTCTTGAAGTAGAAGTAAAGTTTCTCGTCGACGCATGGTGTCTACTCAACGGAGAGACGTCATCGTGATCGTCGACCTTCGTCATCGATCGCTCGGAGAAGGGGAAAGAGGTTGTTCCGCTGGAGGAGGAGGAAGAAGAGGAGTTGCGAGGGTGGTGGTTGTGCTGGTTGTAGTGTTGGTGTTGTTAGTAGCGGTGGTTGTGTTAACGGAGAAGAGCGCCTCGAGCGAGGCCAGCGGCGAACGAAGAGGTGCCTCCTCGTGTCGCGTGAACGAACGATGCTCGACACTGGTGTTACCGTCGCTCTCGTTAGACCGTACCAAGTCTCGCGATGGAAGTCGACCGTTTCGTGACGATTCGTCGCGTACGGTCGACCGTCGAGAAGTCACCTCGGTTCCTTATTATTTCGTTTCGCAGAAACGAACGTTTGCCGACGTCTTTCGTCATTGTTTCTATCGCGTTACCGCGTTCTCCAGTTACATCGAATTCCTCGAAAACGCCTCCTCTCCTCCGTCCGCTCTTCTCTTCCGCTGTTGAAAAACTCGTCCAGTGTTACTATCAGCTCGTCCAGTGCAACTATCTTACTAAGGAGAGAACTTGTTCGTACTTGAAAGATTTGTGATAAGTAAAGAAGACTTATTTGGGAAGGTGTGTTAATTTGATCAAAATTGCTTATGGTGCTTCGAACGGTAGGTGAAGAAACGTCTTCGTCATTACGGTGTTTCGATAGTCGATGCGTTACACGCTACTGTGCGTCGTGAAAACATTGGTGCTCGAAGAAGAGAAATGGGAAACCACCCGTCCGCCCACCAGCCGCTCGAGAGGGCTACCAGCCATGCTGGAAATGGTCTTCGTCTCTCGGTACGTTCGACCGTCCGTTCCTCTTTCTCTCTCTCTCTCTCTCTCTCTCTCTCTCTCTCTCTCTCTCTCTCCTTCCCTCTTCCCCCCTTTCCCTTATCCGTTTGATGCGTTTTCGCGCGTCAACGAGCGATTTTGTCGGACCTGTCTAGTGCAGCTTCTCCAAATTACAGCGAGAACTTCTTTGAATCTACTTCCTCTCGAACTTTATTGTTTTCTAAATTACATGCCAAAACTTTATGCCTCTGTTTCCTTTTGCTTTCAATAGTCCTTTTCTTTCAAAAAAAACATCATTGAATTCTTCCTTCTTCAGTATCACGATATTCTTCGATTTATAGAAACGAGAACATATATAAAAATATTGTTACGGACGAGTGCGATTTAGTAGATCGCATCAATAACGATCCTCGATGATAATCATCGATTACATGGCATATTGACTTTACTGTAATTGTTGATTAGCTGTTGAAGATAATGATTCTATTAGATATGGAATAAGATCTATACGATGCGAGAAGCAGCGAAACGAGAGAAACTTGATTCGTCTATTATCACCGGTTTTTTAAGTATTGAATTAGGAACGAATAAAATTTTCTTTTACGTGGGCGAATTTTTATATTTGTGATAGGGACGAAGATGTTTTTCCAAGGCTGTAACTCATCTTCAACATACCTCAATTACGTTTACATCGATGACCATTTTCTCGATCATTATCAATTTTTTTTTATCGACAAAGTTTCTATAACGAGCAATTTCTTTAACATTTGTATAAAAATATGTCCTTCCTGTTGCGCGTGACGTCATTGACTCGTACGATCTTTCTCTTTTTTACGTTCGTTCATTCTTTTGAATATTTATCGTAAGAGGTTCGTGTATATGGAATTCTTGATATTAGTTCGCGGAATGCCTGTTGACGAGTCACGACGAAGTGACCGTTATATAACGTCGTCTTACCGTCGACGTTGCTCACATCTTTGTCGCTCTCTCAGGTAATTTTCTGTTTAAATAGATTTTATTTAAGGATAAGTTGAAATACAGTTGATAATTTGATCGAATCGATGACACTGATTACGATGAGATTGATTCATCAACTAATGGTATAATCTTAAAAACATGATTATACAAAATCGTAATCAATCAACGAAAAGGAGAAACCCACAATTAATAATTCTTAAATATAATTATTATACGATCCTTGTTAAATCATTGAGACTGGCTGAAAAGGAACAATTAACGAACGTCGCCGGCAACGAAATAAGGTCACGAATTTTAATATTCATTTGTGTTATTCATAAATATGGATTATTAGAAATTATAGTTGTTTAAGTCTACGTAAAAAAAGAAAAAAAAAAAAAAAGGAAGAAAAAAGTCAGAGAACTGCTAAATCTTAATCCAATGTGCATTATTTTTCTAAACGAAGGATAAAAATGAACAAAGTTCGATGGATTTCTCTTTGTTGAGTCGTTAGTTCGAGCGACAATACGAATAGTTCTTTGCGAGTTGACGAATTGTATTTTCACGTTCATAGGGAAGCTCGCAGAGAAGTTTCGGACGACGACTTACGACGCGACGGAAGCCTCCTCGTGGCTTTTCGGAAAGTTTATTTTTATCAGGGTTGAGAGAGGAAGAAGCTTTTAACCAGCAGCTTTACGAGTCGCATTTTAATCCCAGTAGAGACGATGCGTTTCTATGGTTTAACTCAGGAAAGAGTTCAGGGTGGTAGAAGGGATGGATATCATTGAAATAACTGACTGCGTCTCGTCCCTTCGTATGTTCGCTCACGGTGCAGCTTAATTACATGCGTTTGTTACGCGCTCTAATTAGAGAAATTAACCATCTACCGTGCCGCTGGAGCAAGTTTCGCTTCGGTAACCCTGCCCCTTTCCCTCATGCTCCTCATCGTGGATTACCCTAATCGACAATCGATTGGTTGTACCCCGTTCTCGCACCGATATATATATATATATATATATATATATATATATACATACATACATGCATATATACATACAACATATACATAATATATTTTTATCGTCAGATCGAACGCGGCAATTTTTCCAACGACCCTTCCCTTTCCTTTACAGACATTCTCTTCTTCACGTTTTTTCTTGTTTTCCATCATGATACATTTCCTTTCTCGATCGATGCAATTATTTTTCGCGATAATTTCATCGCTTGTATCAAGTTTGTCGTTCTTATAGATTTTTGCTTTAGAAATAAGATTTTATATAACAACGATCTTATTTATGGTCGTATTGTAAACTCAAACTATTGCAAGTATTTTAAGACGGCGAAGAGGGTTAGGAAAAGAAAAAAAACATGATTGTTCTTTGAGTTCGCATTTCAGCAAATATTTCCTCGCGTTTCTTTAAGACTTCCTTCGGCCGTCATGGCGTTTGGAATCGCTTCGCTGTCAAAAGCAGAAAAGCTTCCGCTTCCCGTGAATTTCTTGGGATAAGAAGAAAGTTCAACGATGGACGACCTCCTGATGGATACGCGGATTCTATTCGTTAAGAGATTTCAGAGTCAAGCGATCGTTTTGCTAGCTGTCCGTCGACTCAGATTCTAAGTTAAAATTATACTCTTGATCCTTCCGACAAAACAAAGTTTCTTAATCTATGCATTATTAATTATTGCTCGGTTCTTCTCACGGCGATAAATGCCGATGATTGATCAAAGTCCAATGAAAAAGACTCGCCATATTTTAAAGCATTTAACAAGGTCAGGAACATGGAAATATTTATTCACGTTTCTTTTGAAAACCTCGCGACTGTTTTCAAATTACTTAGTTATTACGTTAGGTGTGTAAAAAGGCAGCTGTGTCTATTGTTTAATTATGTAGCATTAATTAGTTTAATGCACCAGGTGGATTCATACGTATACGAATGTATAATTTTGGAAAGTATATGGCAATATTTAAGTAAGATAGATGTAGATCGGGTAGGTCGGCTATTAAATAATAGGTAGGTGGTGCTGTTATCATACGCTCCTCGATTAATCACAATTTGAAAACAATTGCGCATTTAGAGTTTGCACGATCGATTCTCGCTTATATATTTCTACTGGAATAAAAAATTGACACATATACTCGATGAGATACACACAATATAAACGAATAAGAAAAAGAATTCGATAATCGCAAGAGAAATTGAGACTTATCGAACAACGAGAGTTATTAATGCTAATATTTTTCAAGCGAGGTCTTCATTAAGTAGTATCGATTTCGCGAAAGGAAGCAAACTCGTTTAACATCGTTTTAACGCGAAGGACGTTGATGCGTATTGTCACGGAAATATAATCAACTGCCGATATATTCTACAACAAAATGCAAACATCTGTAATAAATAATCGACTGCGATATAATCGTATTACTGTCGAATTAATTAGATATGGCAATTTTCTGGTATATTCCTTAATTTGTAGTTCGTTCAATTGTTAGTTTGAATTGTTAGTTTGAATTGAATGTATATACAAGTAAGTATATAGATTCTCCTCGCAAATTTATTTGTTTAAACACATTGATAAACGAGAAAATTGTATGTATCAGTACATGTGTGAAAACCATTCGGGTATATCGCTCATTTCTTATCGCGATCATACGAAATATTTCTATCACCGATTAAAATATAATACAATTATTTCGTCGTATTACTTCCATTTCAAGGTTCTAGCACATATATCTTTAATATATCGTACGTACGATGCATTATCATATCCCACGTTCTCTTTTATCGTGTATAAGTTTCGACGTGAAGACGAGAGAAGGAAGAAACACCTTCGATTATAGCATGCGGTGTGGATGAGAGAAAAAGATGGCGGAGACTCGCTCGAGGAAAGAAGTAGCGGCACTTTCGAACGAGTTAAGTCACTCGAACGTTGACGCACAAGCGTACAAACAGGTTTTTCATCACAGGAGAAACTCGCGAGGTTCGCGTCGACTTCTTTCGTTTGATAAAACTATTTTGCCACTGGATGTATGTAAGGTACATAACGTAGAAAAGGATGAAGGTTCGACATTTTGAAAGATAATCGACATGAATCTTCATAGTTATGACTCGTGAAATTGATATTTCAAAGATTTATAATCGGCTGAATTGCCGTATTAACGATGAAATTATTAAAACTTTTAATTTATTTCAATGTCGAATGAAATGTCTTAGTATAATTCGTACAATCTCTTTAGAAATGTATTCAAATAATCGCTCCGAAAGGGACTTTAAATATTACAGTCGCTTTATCCGTGTTACTCAACAAGCCATTAGTTAATGAAACAGATTGTTTGGAAACATGTCGCTTTAATGCACAGTTCTATGTAAGTAGAGCACGTGTTAAACTTTTGAAAAGCTCATCGTAAAGGCACATCGATGTAGATACATATAAAGTGTAAGCGCAAGTTTGAGCGTACTCGCGCGTACTAGTGCAAAGCGAGGGGATCGAACTCAAGGATAACCGGTGGTATGCCGATGTCCGCTGGTTCAGAAGTTACAAAGGGAGGGACTTGGAATCGCTGGTATTTAAAATATCGTCGTACATACCTTCGATTTCAATGGCCAACGATTTAAATGGCCTACTTGTCTCGTAAAATTACCTTGCATATACTTTACTTATAAAACTCTTTGGTAAATGTTTTTCAACATTCATCACGTTGAAATCAAATAATAGCGATATATGCATTTATTATTTATTTGTTTTTTTTTCCCCTTAATGATTTATGTAAAGCGTCGACCGGTCGTTGGATCCTTGTAGGTCAAAAAGATAGACATCGATTTTTTGCTCTTGATTAATGCACCTGCTATATGTCTTTGTACAGTAGGTCAAAGTGACAAAACGTTCGAAAAAGTTTGTAAAATGATCAATGTGGATAGGTAGATAATTGATTTTTTTCGATGAGCAAAGAAAAATAGAAAAAGAAGAAGAAGAAAAAGAATTTTTGGAAAATTTCCTTTTTTATCATCTCTCGTTTCCTCGGCGATTCTCCTTCGTTAAGTTTTTCGAGAAAAGTGGCATCTACAAAAAGGGACAATGCGTTTGCTAATGGCAGGACTCGGTAGCAGGAATCGAAATTGGGTTGACGTTGTGCGCGATGTTAAGCCGTGTTGCGAGCTAGACTCCATATGTATGCAGATGAGCGCAAAGGACACCGGCTTTGTCTTCTTGCATACGTCGTCGTTGAGTTGACGTGTGCGTCTATATTATGCTTCTTCTATCTTCTCTCTCTCTCTCTCTTTCTCCCTATCTATTTATCTATCTATCTGTATCTACATACTTATCTCTATCTTTCTATCAACGTATGCGTATTTGATTATATTCAGCAACATCGCCGCATACGGAACACCTGTCGCGGTGAAAGGATTAAGCGTTCGTAGGTGCTCGCGCTATTGGACGCTCAGACTCGCTGCCATTTCAGGTAGCGACGATTTTCATATCCTCTTGATACTCGGCGAAGTTATAAACGAATCGAGGTAGATAGAGGATAAGCAACAGCGGATATATTTCCTACGCTTCTTTCGAAGGTTGTTACGCCCAACGAACGATATTTTTTTTATTTTCTTTATAATTTTTTTTTTTTTTTTATCAAGATAGACAGATTGAAAAGGAAATGCACCATTGGAAAACTCGTACGAACGGAGAATAGATCATTTTATCGACGTTGAAGTTATTCGATCTCAGGATAATACATAGACTTTCGAAGTGGATCTCGTAAAGAAGAGAACGTGTCACCATTAGAAAATTGCCGCGCCCTAAGTTTCGACCTGCGGTCAACGAACTTGCGTCGACGCTATTGCTCTAGGGCTCTTTACGAACATGCTTTCACCGGTGCTTATCTAGGTCACAACAGCACGCTACGATCTAAAAGATCTTTGTCTTCGATCGGCTGACAGTTCTGTTAAACGAAAAGAGAGAAAGAGAGAAACTCGAAGATAGCACGAATCGTGCCAAATTTTCGTGCAAAGAACTCTTGGCTGGTTAACAGACAGATCGTCTACCTCATGAAACTAATAGTTTACAACTATTAATTGCATATCGTCTTTCGATATGCTGAGAGATCGCGTAAAACATTTTTCTTCTTTAACCTCGTTTGAGATATTTGTAGTTACATGCGAGATTGTAGAAACGAAAAAACGTTTACCAACGTGAAATTTACATGTAATGTAAACCACTTGAAATTTTGAACAGAACGAACGTGTTATTTCTCGTAGCTTACATTTTAAATGCAAATCACATTTTTACGTCGTCCCATCTTTTATATATAAATATACATACATACATATATACATACACATATATATATATATATATATATATACGCACACAGACATACACGTATATACACCTGATGCTGACAAAAGTTAACCGGAGAATGAATTAAAAAGCAGGAAGAGGAGAATCTAAATCTCCATAAAGTTTATTTTAAACGGTTCGCCATTGCGCGAATAATTAAAGCGAATTTAAAAGGAATTCACGGTAGAAGCGAATAACTGACTATCGAATCATCCAACAAAGTTGAGAATGCCTTTTGTGAATTGCGCGTAAGACTACATAAATCTTCAATGAGAATATGTTGATGAAGCGAAAACAATGGTTCCGCGATTATGAAGGGGAACTCTTGAGAATTTACTTGGAAAGAGGGATTCTACATTGTTCAGCTGGAGAATTCTCTTGTTCGCGCGGTGTTCAATTAAAATTTCAATCAGTGCCGTCCGCGGGCGCTGTAAAAATCAAGCAAAGGCTCGAACTGTAATACATACTATACAATGAAAATTATTAGAAGAGATCGCGTTTTATTCACGCTCGACGATCATTGTTCGGTCGATATGACCACCATTTGCATTATATGATTGGTGAAACAATTGACGTATTATAATTTCGCTATGTTCTTCTCTCATCGATCTTCAGACATTTTTTGCTGAAACAAAAAACAGAAACTTTTTCCTTTTATTCTTTTGTTCATCCATCTACGTAATTATTTGTGTATTATGTAATATTATATACGTACGTATTGTACGATTGGTGTCAGATAATATTATCTTTTCAGTTTAGAACCGTCGAGTATTTCACTACCATAGCATCACAACCATGATTCACGAAAGAAATTAGTCACCAAATTCTCTTTTGACCCAAGAGTATCTGTCTACTCCCTCGACTGTAGTAGGATATTGCTACGCTTTTTTGACCTGGCAACGTTTGAACACGGCACACGGGCGTATGCTTATGCATCCGACGCACGTAGTATACCATGGAGATGCACATTCCCCATCGCCATCTTTCCTTTCACACTCGAAGGTCGTGTCGGAGCTATTATCATACGAGAAGAGTTACTCGTAAGGATTCACAAGGAGTTATAAGGAAAGTTTGACGAAAAATGTCGTGAATTACAAATGGTGGATTAATCATTGATCAGACTTTTTGAAATTTTACTCGTATAATGTTATTCGTATAAAATGTTTCGTATGATATTCGAATAAGCGACATTGGCTACAAATAAATGACATATTTTTTTTTTTTTTTTTTTTATATATCCATCGATATCAGAGAAAAGTTATTTCAAAGGAATCAATGTAAAGATAGTTCTTTAAATCTGACTTTTATCAAGTCGGAATTGCAAATTTTCTTGAAGACGAATCACTATCTTTCGGATTCTTTCAGCGTTAGTCACTGTACATATGAGTCACAGATCAACTTCAGATAAAAAGAAAGTGGTTGAACTCTCTTCGAATTCTTTGAACAAAGGTGCGGGACGTAAGTCATCAACTCTTTTTTTATTTTTCTCTACGCTCTTCTCCTCTGTGTCTCCCGTTTTATAATACGTAGATCGTTTCGTAAGTACCCGATAACGAATAAAATTCTAACTTTTTAAGGTTCGGTCGAACAAATGAAACGAGAATTAAGTGATATGATCGATACACATACGCACACACATATTCGAGTTGAATAGTAGTACGTTGGTTATATATCACGTTGAGTCAAGTATACAGGCGGCGCTAATAACGCAGAGTCCGTCGTATCGGGCTCATTAAAGCGTATGCCACATAATAAAGAGGGGAGCTGCTCGAAGTGCAGAAGCGTAATTCGATTGAACGAAGTTATCAACGACGCGACTCGATCTTCGCGTATGCAGTTTATATTCGACGTATAGAAACGTATGCAATTTATATAGTTCGTATATGTCGATTTTAATACCTTTAGAAATGAAACGAGAAACACAGAGACATGCAAGCCGTCAAAAATATATAAAATTACGATCAATGTGGGAACGCTAGAAACATTTCACATCTCACATACTCGTGACGCTTGGTCAAAAAGAGTTGACTGTCATTGACGCGCCAAACGACAGTAATAAAATATTTATGAGCCTGTGTAAACGATTTATATCATCATTTGAAGACGGCCTGCGCGTTAGAGATCTCTTGAAAAACGGACGTAGTCGAAAGTTTTTGCGTCCATAGAAACGCTTTTTGAATTGCTAATGAACGACTCGTACCTTCCTCGATCGTTTCTTGAAATTCCCCTACCGAGAATCTTATATTATTCTCCTATATTCCTTTTAACGTTCAAATGTGCTTAAACGCATGATAATATAATTTTTCATACGTTTCTCGTAACGCATATCATTTTTTTTTTATATTAAATTGCATAAAAAATGACATGCTTATTGATATTACAATTGATATAAGTACACGTGTACGATTTGTACGAGTAAGAGGTAAGTAAGGACATCAATTTGTAATATCATATGGCACTTGGACTCTTACCGAGAGCGTAACCGATGCGGTTTGCATTCTAAAGTAGCGTATGGATAGTCCGGTTGAATGCGTTACAAGTGTTTATTCGAGAACGATTATGATCGTCGTTGCGAAGGGCTGGGAGGAGAGCAAGAGGGTAGATTCGTTCGTTCGAGTCCGAAACGTAGATTCGTTTTCAATGAAAGAACGACGCGATCCACGCGACCGTTTTACTCCGACGCATTGGTAAGCCTATTACCTTGCTAAGTAAATACCGTGGGTAATCCGATTGCGTCGAGAGTGCTTACTTTCGCACGTTTTAACCATTAGCGAGACTTTCCTTTCATCGTAGCAAGAGTCTCTCCGAGTACTGTCACGAATATCGTCCTATCCTAGAGGGTGGATTATTTTCGTTGTTCCTTATTTTTACGAGGAAATTAAAAAAAAAAAAAAAAAAAAAAAAAAAAAAAAGGAAAAAAAAGACGAGCGGAGAGCAACGAGAGTGAGACATAGGGTGCAAATTCGTTTCATTTCTCTTCAGTAATCGTTGTAACGTTACAAAGATGACATACGTTCGTACGTACGTACGTTGATCGTTCTCGTAGACCTTCGCGTATCGTTTGCTTATACGTATGTAGATACATAGTGCGCGAGAGTGATCGAGAACCGCTCATTCATTGCGAAAACGTGTGTTAATATTAATCCGTGAAACGATTGAACGAATCTTCAAAATAGCGAGCGTTTACAGATCATTTTCGCTTCGCTTTTAATCGCACTCGATGGACGTTTTGTATGTTACATTTTAATTTTAACCAGCGCGATTAATGAATATTCCTTTTTCTTTTATTCAGTGCGATGACATTTTAATAATTTTTTTTTGTATTTAATTTTATAAATTGTAACGCGTTTTCGAATTCCGACAAATTATCTTTGAAAATCTTCCGTTCTTCTCTTTCGTTCATTAACGAAGAACCTTCTCGGTTTTTATAATTATCGCGTTCCTACGGTTGACAGGATCGATCTTTATTTCCTTCCGTTCGGGCACAAAAGACCGGATCGATAAATGAGTCGAATAAAAAAGAACTCACCCCTAAAAACTGTGTTCCCATGTCACGTACACGCATGCCGCCTGAGATTGATACGGTCAAAAGGGATTGGGTCGGTGGTGGTTCTACGTTTTGTCGATTTCACTAATATTTATTAGAACTTATATGCAAGAAATAGGAACGAACAGAAGCTGTGGTTTAACGTGGCGCTGTGTCATGAGCGTGAGATAGAGTCAGTGTTGGTTATCTAGCATAGACCAGCCTCGAGATATAGCTCACGTGGCCTATTTGCTTATCCATTACGTGATGCCTGAGGGAATTTCGCAAGACAGGTAAATAACTTTGCTCTACGTGATCGATCTCTTACTATACAAACGTTCGACGGATTTTCTTTCCGAATGAAAATAATCTTTCCAGACGAATTTGTCTGTAACAGATCTAAAAGATACAGTGAGATCGAATGGGTTTTAAAAATTGAGATTGACCTCGACTAAGATTGCGTTTTCTCAAATTGTTGCAATTATTCCCGATAATAGTATAGGCTATAGTTTAAAATTGGAAAGGAGAAAGGACTGTAGGTATATAATTTGGTTAAGAAAACGGCGAAACGAGGGAAGAAGAAAGCTCGATGAAAGGTGATATAGGACCAAGTCGAAGAAAGAAAGGAAAAAAAAAAGAAAAGAAAGGTACAGAAGGAGAAGAAGGTTTCCCAGCGGGTCTCTCTCAGTTCTTGATCCCGACGGTTGGCTCTTAGGGGCACCGATTTAGGGGGAGAAGGTCCGTGTTCGGAATTAGGGGAGACTCTGAGGTGGGGTTGCGATATAAAAGATTCTTTGGGAACCAGCCTCAAGATTCGATCACAGGGGTTTTTTATATCGTCGAGTCGACGACGACGACCGTTGGTAGAATCTGCTTCTCGCACCGCGGTCACTTTCTCAAGGTTCCAAAGTTTTTAGGGTTTTAACGATTGATCGACTAAACTCGACTACCAGAATCCTCTGGGAATACCCTGGAGGATTCTTTCTTGAGTTCGAAACTGCACCCATTAAATCTCATTTGTCATCGATTTTATTTCGATGAATGGGGAGCTGTTCTCCTTCGGTCTTATCGAAATCTATTTGGTCGAAAGAGTTTCATTTAACGTTCAAGTGTGATAATAATTGATAGACACGATGATATCTTCGAAATATGTATATTATACAGGAAATAACTTAAACGATCGACCGATCGTCATCGATTGAATGACTTCTTACGAGGTCATTCTTTTTATTAACATTGAAAACCCGCGAGAATCCTAGGATCGACAGTATTCTTTCATAATTTAGCAATTGTTTGCTCATCACTGTCATTGTTTACACGTACACCGGTACGATATAATGGACGGCTATTATTATATTATCATGATGCATTGCGTTATCTGCGTTATTGTTCGCAGACGATATTGCCAATCGTCGGATTGAGGAATTATCGGTTTTCTTTTATCGGATTAGGTAACGCGATGCCATTGTTATATCGAATTTATTTTAAACCGAAGCGATTTGAAGTACGATTGATTTCGTTTGCTCGTCTCGAGAACATCTAATCCGTCCTCCTTTAGAGTAATTTTCTTTTTGGAGGGAACAAATACTTTGGTGTATTGTCATTCGTGAACGTTTGTACGAGATAAATTACGTTTCCCTTATTTTATCGATATTCACAGAAGCGCGAGAGATCGCCGGGAAAGAGGATGGACCGGCTGCGGAGGAGCTTTCGAGACAGCTTCCGACGACGAAAAGATCCTCACGTACCGGAATCAAGTAAACCTCACCAATGGCAAGCAGACGAGAGTGCAGTACGTTCCGCTACCTGCGCTTTTCACGTTAAGGTAAGCACCATCGTTTTCGCGATTTCCTTAAGATGATATACGGTTTCATTAGCTTGTTCAAGGGGATGTCACAAACCTTACAAGTTCCTTATCGCCATCTAGTAGTTTCATCGCGAGTTAAACAAAAGGGTGACACCCAAGAATGATCGATCTGATACTAATTGGCTTCTTTCGATTGTTTCGTCATTATTCCTATAGACTTATTAGACCGATCCTAAGATAATTAATGATGACAAATAAGATCTATGATTAGAAGGAATAGAACAATCGATTAATTCGTTACGCCTGTAGATATATTTCAAAACTTTTCAATAATATCTTATGATTTATGTCATTGATAATAGCAATTTTTACAGTATTTAGGATGCGTCGAGGTGTTCGAGTCGAGAGGAATGCAGGTTTGTGAGGAGGCTTTGAAGGTGCTCAGGGTTAGTATAATTACATGTACATATATATATATATATATATATATATATATATATATATATATATATATATGTGGTGATTCACCATCGAGTTTGCATTAATTCAAAGAACATTATCTGCTAATGATTCATTATATGTTTTTCTTGCAGAATTCCAGAAGAAGGCCGGTGCGCGCAGTCCTTCATGTGTCCGGCGATGGACTGCGTGTGGTCGAGGATGAGACGAAGGGATTGATCGTCGACCAAACGATTGAGAAAGTTTCTTTTTGTGCCCCAGATCGCAATCACGAAAAAGGCTTTAGCTATATCTGCAGGGATGGTACGACCAGACGGTGGATGTGTCATGGATTTTTGGCGTTAAAGGAGTCGGTACGTCGGAACTCTATCTTATCATTTATCGCACTGTAGGGTGGCTTTCTACAGGGATATAACGTTGCTTGGTCGGAATAGACATTATTACGCGAAAAAGAAATAATCTATCTTATGATATATATGAGAAGAAAAAAGAACAAAAAAATAGTTAAAATCGAATGAATAAGGTAGCCTTTCTATAATCGCAATAACATTTGTTTGCACGATCAATATGATAATCTCAATGGAAAAATGAATTGCTCGAACCTATCTTATAAAAAAAAGAAAAGAAAAAAGAAAAAACAACATGATCGAGTCTGCGTACGTATTCGATTTTAACATAGATACATTCTTTCAGGGTGAAAGATTGAGTCATGCTGTTGGATGTGCGTTTGCCGCGTGCTTGGAGAGAAAGCAACGTAGAGACAAAGAGTGCGGTGTAACGATGACGTTTGATTCAAAGACGTCGACCTTTACGAGAAGCGGTAGCTTCAGGCAACCGAGTCTTACCGAAAGATTGCAGGATACGCGTGAGCGTGCTGTAGGTCGGTTGTCCATTAAAAACCTTTTCACTTTTACATATTACAGAAAATAGTTCAGTAATGGATTATAAGAAATAACGTTAAAGTCATATTAACCTAATCGTCGATCACATAAAATGGACATTAAGAAACTTGTTAATATACTTTAATGATCTTAACGAGGCTTGCATTATTGTTAATAACGAGACGATAACGATAATCGATTAATCCCATTCATTGAATTGTATTTACCATACGAGCCTTCTTAGAAAAGAAAATTCTAATTTCATGCTGATTGTTATTATTATTTTTCTCTTATTATAGATGTTCCTCCGGTGAAGCAGGTGTACAATCCCTTCGCTATTGAGAGACCCCATGCCACGCCTTCTATGTTAGAACGACAAGGATCCTTCAGGGGTTTTACTCAATTGAATCAAGCGTCTCCATTTAAAAGACAGCTCAGTTTACGCGTAAACGATCTTCCTAGTAATCTCGAGCGTACACGTAGTCACAGTCTTGAACCTACGGATTTATCGCGAATGCCATCGACCATACAGCACATCGTACCTTTGAAACCTCCAGGTAACTTTCGATCTTATACGACTTTATACAACTTTGTGAGTAATTTTTAGTCATATCATAATTATTCATATTTCGACGACACGAACGTACGACGTTAAGTATTATAAATTAACGATAAGTCGGCCATTACTTCGATAATATTCAATAACGATGTACTTCTCTTCATTTTTACAAACAGAGTACGAAGGATATGACGAAGGTCATTATTACATTGTCTTCGTTCATATTGCCTGCTCCCTCGTTGTTTCTTTTGGATCGTGCTCGTTTATGTTTATACGTCAGCCACCTGTTCGATTGCGTTTCAGATTCGAGCGTTTTAATCGAAAATAAAAAGGAAACGAACGCGTAGCTAGATACAAAGATTTATCGAAATTTCGTTGTAGTTTATCCCATCGTATTTGATGTTTTAAAACGATACACACCTTTATTCTTGCACAATCAATAATTTTGTTTTTAGGTGGACACGAAGAGTCGGATAAATCTAGATCATGGTAGTCCAATCATAACGTTGGTTCGATCGTCTTTAATGATAAAGTGACTGTTTGGTAAATACAAAAAGAAAACGTTCTTTCCTTTTTTTTTTTTTTTTTTTTTTTTTTTTTTTTTTTTTTTTTGATAAAACCTCGGTGCATAAAACTATTCGAACCAACGTTAAAATAGTTTCAATTCGTTCCCCACCCACCCCTTTAGATTAGACGTTCCTAGTAGAGAGTCCCCCATAATGTTCTCATTTGAAAATGACAAAACACTGGCTTGTACACGAAAGAGTTTTTTCCCTGTCCCTCGTGCTTCAATAGTTACCGTCGTTACTGGATCAATATAAATTTGATCCAGTGTTTTTCTTGATTTTCATTTTCACGCTTTGTTACACGTTCCCAAACGTGGTTCGGCATGCATTTCGATAGTACTCGGCACCAATTCGCTGTACTTGTTCGTACATAATGTGAACGTAATTAATATCGTAAAGTAGGAAAAAACCATGATAAGAATTTCATTTCGACAGTGAGCCCAATACCGGAAATATCGCCAGGTGGACAGGATAGCGTCTCTGCGATGTGCCAACAGTTGTCCCATGGACTTTCCTTGCTTTCGAGCAGCGACGATTTTGGACCATTGCCTTCCCAAGCCACAACCAGTTCGGTCGCGAAGCAACTTTTCATGAATACTAACAATACACCTCCCGGTAAGATGGATTCGGTTAAAGATATAATAAAAGTTAGATGTATCCAGGGACATTATATCTTAATCTCCGAATCGTGTTCTTTTTCAGTAACGAGTAGCAGCTCGCTGGACGACATGAAATTACAAAATGGGCCGAATCTTAACAACAATAACAACAACGACAAGAACGAGGATCTCGCAAATTTGAACGACGTGAAACCAAGTTGGCAGGAGTCATCCCCTTCGCCGATTCTCGCGGTGAATCCTAGGCTGACGCCTGTCCTAAATAAGGCCAGCAATTTAAGTCCCATTCTTTCGAGGACAAGCACAACCACTCCTGTGGTGATGAGTACACCCGCGTCTAGCGTAGGTGCCTTTGGGACGCCTACAGCGGCCAGTCCCGCATTTAGCACGGCCTCTACCTCTTCCCTCGGCAGTACTTCTACAGCGGTGGCAGTGAACAAATCGACGATTCCAGTCAATAATCAATTAAACAAAGTTGCAACACCAAGGAGCACCTCTCCTAGCGCCAGTGTAGCTTCGGTTTCTTCCTCGTTGTCCACAGCCGTGGTCAGTGATGTCTCTGGGATATGTCCGATTACTATTCCTACGACTCCGGTGAGAGAATGTCAGATTTCAAGAATTAGTAACGGAAGTTCCGAGAATTGTAACGTTTTTCTTATAAGATGGCTCCTAATTCGATTATCGATTATAGAGAAAAAAAATATTTCTATGTGAATATACAGGTTCAGGCGGTAGCAGCAGCAGGTACTCTCCCAAAGCCCGAACAATGGTTAGGTAGTATAACAGGAGCAGTGCCGGTATCGACGGCGCCTCAATCGACCTCCTCTGTATCGCAGCAAGCTTCGAGCACCAGTCCACGAAGAGCACCGCCATTACATGCAAGGGCTCTCTCTCTCGGCTCGGCCGCAATGAGCGGTCAAGCGAGTAGAGGAGGTCCTTCCGATCCTTTCGATGCCGAATGGGCGGAAATCGCAGCTAGGAATCTTCGACAGTCGGCGACGACGACGAATCCATTTGTCGTTCCTAACGCTACTCAGGCCTTCCAGGTGCAATTGTAGCGCCAGGAGTTCGTGAACAGCGTCGCCAAGTACTTTCGCTCGAACACATAGTGACGGCTGCACGTACGCTCGCGCCTCGATCTCACCCACGATCGTAGGTATTATACGTGAAGATGAGAAGGAAGGGGAGGAGAAGGAGAAGGAGAAGAAAAAAAGTCGATTTCTTCCTCTCCCTTTGTCTACTCTCTTAACCGTAAAGACGAGCGAAACTCGACTTGGATTATCGCTTGGTTTTTCTCGTCACGAGACGACGATCCCTGACACGTACCTCATTGTTGTCGCTGTAGTGTTACGGGGGAAAAAGAGACGGCGAGCGTTTAGCAACGAATTTGCATATGAGAAAGGAAAGAGGAGGGCAAACGGGAGGAAGAAAATATCCTAGAGATTCTATCGCTTAATTATTGTAGTTAGAAAACAAAGTATGCGCACAGCCTCGATAGAAGCACGCATTAATGTTAGGAGGACGTTGATGATGATAACGACGATGATGATGATGCACGCTCGACAAATAAGAACAAGGAGAAGAACGTTGAAAGAGAAAATGAGGCGTGAATGCGCTTTCAAAGTATATGTATGTGTGTGTGGGAGAGTGTGTGTGTGTATATACACACGTATATATACATATGCGCGCGCTCGCGCGCGCGCGCGTGTGTGTGTGTGCGCGTGTGTGTCTTCTTGGATCGATCGAAAAAAAGACTGTAGACGACGATAAAAAGAGTACTTATGCGAAGAAAGGCAGCCTTCGAAGAAGGACTGCATATCTGCTAGTTGCATATTTAAATGTTCGTCCGATGACGATTAATATTCGAATATTAAAAGTAATCTCGATAGTCTAGGCTCCAGCCGAGAGCGGTTATCGTTGTTCTGCATGAGACGCAAAATTGTACGCACCAAGATTACGCTGCACAAGAGTCTATCTTCTTATGGCTCTATTTTGAGACATTTTGTTACTTTTTATCTTTGTTTTTGTTTTTATTTCGTAATCGGAAAAGAAGAAAAAAACGAGAAAAAAGCATGAAAATAAACACGTAGTCCGGCTCGTGGTCGTATAAGGCACGTATGATTATTCGTTTTTGATAAGTTTGAAATTGATCGAATTCGTGATATTTTAAACGTCAATGTTTTCACGATGGAACTGTGATATGTATTCGATTGGATACGATCGCGAGCTATCAAAGCACCGACTACTCTACCGTACCCTATCCGGCAAAACGCACGTAGTTACTTAAAATAAATAAAGAATTTAGATGTTGAAATTAGAAAGCAGTACATCCTGCACTATCGTTGTCTATTATACGTATGATCGAATTGCATTTAATATTATCGAGGATTATAGGAGCGATCAAAGGAGAACGTATACTTTCACGAATATCGAGATACAATGTATCATGACGTAATGCATATCGATAAAATTAGTAAACTGAGTGAAATGAAATGGAACGCTGTAGAAGAATGAGAGAGAGAGAGAGAGAGAGAGAGAGAGAGAGAGAGAGAGAGAGAGAGAGAGAGAGAGAGAGAGAGAGAGAGAGAGAGAGAGAGAGAGAGAGAGAGAGAGAGAGAGAGAGAGAGAGAGAGAGAGAGAGAGAGAGAGAGAGAGAGAGAGAGAGAGAGAGAGAGAGAGAGAGAGAGAGAGAGAGAGAGAGAGAGAGAGAGAGAGAGAGAGAGAGAGAGAGAGAGAGAGAGAGAGAGAGAGAGAGAGAGAGAGAGAGAGAGAGAGAGAGAGAGAGAGAGAGAGAGAGAGAGAGAGAGAGAGAGAGAGAGAGAGAGAGAGAGAGAGAGAGAGAGAGAGAGAGAGAGAGAGAGAGAGAGAGAGAGAGAGAGAGAGAGAGAGAGAGAGAGAGAGAGAGAGAGAGAGAGAGAGAGAGAGAGAGAGAGAGAGAGAGAGAGAGAGAGAGAGAGAGAGAGAGAGAGAGAGAGAGAGAGAGAGAGAGAGAGAGAGAGAGAGAGAGAGAGAGAGAGAGAGAGAGAGAGAGAGAGAGAGAGAGAGAGAGAGAGAGAGAGAGAGAGAGAGAGAGAGAGAGAGAGAGAGAGAGAGAGAGAGAGAGAGAGAGAGAGAGAGAGAGAGAGAGAGAGAGAGAGAGAGAGAGAGAGAGAGAGAGAGAGAGAGAGAGAGAGAGAGAGAGAGAGAGAGACAGAAAACGATCGTCCAATTTGACGAGAAACAAACTCAAGAGAGAAACTCCTCGGTCCCTTGTACTAGAATAAAAAAAAAAAAAAGAAAAAAAAGAAAAAAAAACGAAAAAACGAAAAAAAAATCGCGGTAGTATTTCATCTCGGGGCTTTTTTCTGTCTTTCATTAGCGGTGGCTACGCTTTCGTTTTATTTTTCGTAACGGATCGGAAGCAGAGCAAGTCGAAAGAATGGAACGAATGAGGGAGAGAAGGACGAGCGAGCACGTCTCAAAATAGAAAAGCGAAGCTTACATTTTCTTTTCTTTATGAAATTGATATTACGAGATACGCGTTCGATCGTTACTTGGATGATCTGTATGCATTGTACATAAAGTAGTTATTTAAATGTAATTCGATTAAAAGAAATAGAGAGAGAAAGAGCGATTTAATGAACTGATATGATTGAGAAAAGAACAACGACGAATGCCTGCCTTTCGCAGATTTAATCGCATTACTTATGAAGCTTCATAAAAAATATTGTTTTCGCTTAGGGAATTTATTTATTGAAAAGATCCATTCATGGTACATGACACGTGTGGTACTATATAAGACTTTTGTGTATTACACTTTTTATAAGTTTCGGAGGATGTTTTAGAAGACCGTTCTGCCAATTTATCCTTCTTATCACCTCCGCTATACGCTTTATACACGCGTAGCTGTGTAGTGAATTTAAGGGATGCTAGGTCCGCCGTTAACAACTTCTTCTCACCACCGCTCGCGTAGCGTAGTCTTTGATCGGAGGTCGAGTACGTGATATTGGTGATCGATTCATTTATTTAAGATCACTAATTATCGATTAAACTATGTGCTAATTGATTAACAATGGTTTTGTATGATTTCTAAGTGTGCGACGATGTTAGCCTCATTTTTCTAACTGGATCTAAGATTCATGAAAAAAGCAAAATTCTCAGATCGTCTAGATTTTGCTTTCCAGGCGACTGGACCATTCATTGTAAGCTGTCTTCTCACGAATTGCGTCAAATGCAAATATAAATATTGGAAATGTGTAGGCGATCGTCTTCACACTTGCCCATCATGCAACAACACATTCTTCTCGAAGAATGTATACTACAATAGTCGCTTTTTATTATCGGTTGTTTTATCGTTCGTATAGTATTCGTGTCGGGAAAATGAGCAGTTTCGTTTATGAAATTGTGATATTTTTCGTTACCTCTAGAGATTAGTTTTAAGTTAGAGATAATATTTTATCGAAAAGCGAAGCAATATCATTGCATAAGCGATTAGATTACAAAGACAAAATACAACAGAATACAAAGACAAAAAAATATCAAGGAGCATTCGTCGTTGTGGCTTTTCGGAGATCAGTATGGATGGTTTTCGTGAAGCCACCTTCCGTCCGTCCCGAAAATCAAAAGAGATTAAAAGGAAAACAGAGATCGAAAAGAAAAAGGAGGGAAAGAGTGAGAGAGAGAGAGAGAGAGAGAGAGAGAGAGAGAGAGAGAGAGAGATATCTATATATATAACGAGAGAGACGGAGAATGAAAGATAAAATACAGTAGAAGGTTTATAAAGAAGCAGAAGCGTGATCGTTATGTATTTGCGGCAGTACTTATAAAAATGTTGGTTAGTCCATGTACTTAAAAAGCATCGAATAATAATACATACACATACAACGTACACGCTACATGAAACACAAGAAACACACGTACACGTACTAGAGCACAAAGAGGAGACATATCCAGTCACGATCGTTGCTTGTTATTCGCGAGTAACCGGTGCGATGGATTTCGTCGGCGTCCTTCTCAGTTTCCAGGATAGCTTATACTTTAAGCTTCTCTCGGGAAACATAAGCGTGCGTACAGAAAGAAAAGAATAAAAAAAGGAAAGTAAGCAAGCGAGAGAAAGATTGAGAAGGAGGGGGGGGGGGAGAGAGAGAGAGAGAAAGCGAGCGAGAGGTAAAACGTGTATATAACGCAGCCACGGCGATTCGTTACTGACATTTCGTCTTAGGTACTTATTATTATTGTTTTTATTTCATTTTCTTTCTTTACCTACCTTTTTTTTTTCTATACTACCCCCTTTTTTCAACCCCTCGCTCCGCGCGTACGTTGGGTGAGCGCGTATTTCAAGCTGGTTGGAAGTCGAAAACTGGACCGATGAGTCCGCCCGGTCGAATGCAAGCTCCGTTTTTCCTGGAAAATTCTAAAACGATATCTAATGTGCGTTAGATAGAAATAGGAGAAAACAGAGAGATAAAGATAAAGGGGAGAGGAAGAGAGAAAGAGAGAGAAAAGGAGGCTTTCTCGTATTTCATCTTTTTTTTCTTTGTTAAAATTCTTTCTTCTCTCATTTCCCATTTTATTTTTATGAAATATACCAGGAAGCGAGAGCATTGCGCGTTTAGATGTCCCGACTCTTGGAAAAGTGAAAAAATACAGTGCAAAAGGGACATCTAAATGGAAATCGACGGGCAAAGTAAACGTACCGCGTGCCAAATTCGAAAGTGCAACCACGTTGGCTGCTGATTCGGCGACGATTATCGTTATGCACTCTTTCGTGGTTGTATTGTACATAATGTTGCCGATCGATTCCTGGATCAAACGTACAACTTAATGCGTGTATATTTCGTAAAAGATATCCTTGTTCACTTTACAATGTATCTGCCCCTGTAAAGATACGGTTTATTATATAATGTCTGTTGTGATTACGAAATCGTCTTTTTTTTGTACGTATGTAAGTAAGATACAGCGTCTCCTGGATCATTATTTTCTTGCGATAGCGAATGAAAATTATGCGGAATGGAACAGACGCATGAATGTTTGCGTTTGTTCTTTCGTTGTTTTTTTTTTTTGTTTTTTTTCTTGTCTTTTCTTTCTTTTCTTTTATCCGCTGCAAACTTCCGCTGCTGTATAACCTATGGATTAAAAAATTTAATGCACGCTGTTGATCAGCCTAAATTACTAGTTAAAAAAAAAAAAAAAAAAAAAGAAAGGAAATAAACTGAAAACGTTATGATCGAAAAGAGATCAGGCTGTGTGGTCAAAATTAATCTTACTCAGCAATCGTTTCAACCAAGATGGCATTGACTTTTGCGGAAGCTCTCGTCGTACATCCACCTTCCGTTTCATCGCGTTGCATTGAGAAACAACCTTGTAATGATCCAGCTTGTCCACCGTGTCCACCGTGTTCATCTTGTCGGACACCAACTTGCGGACAGTCCAGCGTTCAATTTCAACTGACGTACACGTGTGACAGGTAAACGAATAGATATCGATATATAAGCGAAAAGTTTTTATCGATGCATTTCTTCTTTCTTTAACCTTTCAATTTATACATTTGGACAAAAAGTCGTGTACGATTTTTTCTGGTTATACAGATCGACTTATGCGCCCTGTTATCGTCCAACTATACCAAATTGTTATCTTTGTCCAAAACCAATTCGAAAGACATGTTGCTGTCTAAAGTGGTACGACTGTTGTGGAAATCCAGTTTTCAAAAGTTGTTCCTAAAAGCGGAATATAATTTTTCATCCAAGTTAATAAAGAAAAAAGCGACATCGTTTTAATATAAAAATTTACGGAAGAAAAAGCAGGAAACGAGGAAAAAACAGGATTTACGGACACTTATCTGAAGTATGTAATTTTATCTCGAAATAGTCGAATGCAAAAAAAGAGGAAAAAAAAAAGAAGAAGGGAAAGACAAAGGCAAGCAGACGCATATAGACGACAAGGACGAAGCATCAGTTTATCAAAGAACTTTTTTCAAAATGTAGCCAGTAATTAATACTCGTCCAGGTTTCTCATGGGTTTTTCTTTCTCCGTCATAAAAGCTTGATCGTAAATCTGGGAGGAAGTTTCAACAAGGATATTTCCTTTAGCTCCGTAGTATTGTATAAGAAGAAAAATGTCTTGTCAGAGTAGCTGTGGAGAGGCAAGGCGTACGAGCACTTTACCCCCGCCGTGCTGTCATATAAGACCAGCGCCGTTTTGCTGTCCAAAGGATGGTTGTCCACCGATGCAGCAGTGTCCACCTAAGCGATGCTGTCCTCCTCCCACGTGCTTGCCATTAGTACGTCTATCACTTTTTGTGAAATGTGTTGATAAATGCAATTTGCACTCGAGATCATTCTCCGAAAGCATTGGGACATTTCTAACACCTTTTTTCCCTGTTCTCGTTAATATAACGATTACCTCGTTAGAATAATATACGTACATCTTGTTTTCAAAAGGTTCAAATACCTTTATACTTTTTCTTTCTCATGCGTATAATTATTATAAATCACTTAACTTTTCAAGTTTTACCATCTCGTTGACAAAATTAAAATAGCAAGTATTACTCGTAAAAGATCTATTAATGGATAATTAAAAGATCTTTAGGAACATTAGAAAGGAAATGAACGATAATGGTTAATTAATCGTCTCGAGTGATTTAAGATATTTCTAGGAAAACATTTCCGATCTCTAACCGAGTATAATGAATTTATAGATCTGCAGAGAACGGCCTTGTCCTCCACCACCGCCACCGACCGTATGCGTAGCGGGACCATGTCCGATACGACCCTGT
Source organism: Vespa mandarinia (assembly GCF_050613455.1). Classification (NCBI taxonomy): domain Eukaryota; kingdom Metazoa; phylum Arthropoda; class Insecta; order Hymenoptera; family Vespidae; genus Vespa; species Vespa mandarinia. The sequence goes on from NC_140831.1 coordinate 377,909, forward strand.
CGAGTAAAATGCGAATGTCCGAGACCTAAAATAGAACCACCACCGTCTTGCGTTCGATTCTGCATACGCTGCACGTGCGAAGGATCAACCTATGCTCCTTGCTACTTCTCAAGCCTGCCTATGTGTCCGCGTATCGATTGCTGTTAACGGGTTACGTTGGTGCATCGTTTGCGATTTTATCAGAACATATAAATTCGACTTACATAGGGAGTATTTCTATAGAGTTTCATTTTGATGTAGCGCAATAAGAGAAATTCGATTAATCAAGCTAAAAGATTAATTACACAACTTCGAAGCAAGAAAATCGTCAAATTTGTCCAAACACGATTCGTAGATCTCTCTTATATAATATAATTCTGGAGAAGTTTAAAGGAGAATACGAGCAATGCAGACGACTCGCACGGCTAAAGCTCAGAGCGCGTCCGTGAACGTTCGGTCTTATAATTAGTTAATTAACAGAGAAGCGAAACAACATTTCGTGTAGCGAGTTTGTGATAAAGACAAAGCTCTTGGCCACTTAGAAAATTATGCAATAAGAAGCTCTACCGTAACTGGCTGCCATCTGAAACCAGCGAGCAAGTTTTCGTGCCTCCTTACTGATGTCCCGCTTTGGTCTTACGTTAGAACAGTTGTCTCGTCGATTTATTATCTGACACTTTGCCGTAGTTACACCGTGACTTAATCTTCTGTACAAACGTACGAACAAACAGACGTTTCCTTTCTCGATTTCGAAAGCTTCGCTTCGTAAATATGTATGTAGGTGCAATGTACATTCGTACTTATCTACGTGCGATAAAGTCCGTTCGATATATCACTGGTGAAATCTAATGACATTAATTCTACTAGGAACTTTCTATTAATATCATAATCTTGTATTTGTCAAGCTCACGATTCGAGGACTCCGAACGTATACGTCCGCGAAATCTCGTATTTCTCGGATCATATTTCGCCGATCGAGTAATGAAATAAAAATAATTTAGCTGGGCTCGAAAAAATGGTACTAAAGTTCTTTTTTTCTTTTTTTTTTCCTTTTGTTTCCTTCTCGGGAAACATTATGACGATTACGTCGAGAGAAACGATGAGGGTACGAATACGGTCGTCCGTAGGGGGTGTACGACTAAACGTCGATCACGGCCAATTTATTTGGCGATGTATGCACGACCGTTAAGCCGATTAATGCAATCACGCGCGGATATATAGAGATCGATCGTGAACATCGGTCGCCCGTATAATACCTGCATTATCTGTCATTAAAGCGAACGCAGAATGCGTTTTGGTCCTCTCGATATCGCTACGTTTCCCTTCTCCTTTTTTTTGTCCTTTCATTTCTGTACAGGATGGTTCATTTAAGATGATCCGTCGAAGGTTGCAGGTCGAAAGCTATTGAAAAAGATAATATCACGTAACGAGAATATTTGTTATTCTCGTTTTACGTTTCGAATAAATATATCGTCGTAAAATCCGTATCCGTATTGTACGATATTTTTGTGATTCGTTCAAATGCGACACCCTGTGTATATACACGCGGCCCTCTCTCGCTCGCGCGTCCTATCTCAGTCAACTTTTTCATCCGTCCTGACCAACACTCCGTTGTAGCTACATATTTTACACCTATCGGGCGTGGTTCCCAGAATCCGCTTTAAAAAGTTCTCTCGTCAATGTTTAATCCATCGGAGGGCCGTTGCTGGTATATTACGACCGCGAACGAATGGAGTGCTTTTATGCGGTTCAGCTGCACACCGACAAGCAACGACGACAAATGGCTCGCGCGTACCTTTGCGGGCGGAATTGAAATCGAAAATAAATTGAAAGAATTCAATTTTTCCAGAGATGAAACGTCATTATTCAGCTGGCAGAGCGTCCTTCGTATTTTTGCAATCATTGACGGTATGCTGGACGTCTAAAGGGTAGGCGAGTCTCTATTATCTTTTGAAATTCATTCATCGTCCCTTTTGTCTTTCGCCTTTCCTTCGTTTTTCCATCGAAAATTTGTATTACTCGCTTTTTACCTTTTTCTTTTCCTTTATCTAGGACCGTTTGTAGGTAGCGAAAAAAGATGGTAAACTCATAAAGGTTACTCGATGTTTCGTCGATAGCTTGGCTTCGTTTATTCCTTGATCAATTTGTTGATTCATCTATGTATATATCATTATTTTTGCAAACCAGTCAGGGGCTTTGCCTCGATATCGTTGAAACAATCCAAACGATTAACGACTAAATAATATATTGTAATTGAATCGTCGGTTAACGAGCGAATATTCAACGATTTATAAGAATTTAGGGAGCGTGAATCTAGCAAACTATATTAATATTGAATATTTATTAGTTATTGCGTTTCAAAAAGCAATATTTCTTTTTTTCTTTTCGATAAATGCGAACGATGCCGGTTATGATACGTTGCAAATCAAAACCAATATAAATTGGTCGTTGTCACTCGGTCCAGCTGGTACGCGTTCGTTACGATACTACGTATGACATTTTCAAAGAGCGAAAATGTTTAATTCCTAAGGGCGCTTCATCGATCGATTAGTTCTCGTTTTGACGATTTTTAATGCCACTTCGTAAGCTCGCAATTATACGATTCCGAATTGGTCATACTTGAAATACGCTTTAAGTAGAAATCATAACGAAGCTAATAAATGAAGATGATTGATGTCTTTTAATTAACAAAAATCATATCCATACGATCGGTTTTGTATTTCGAGAAGGCATTCGACGATTTATATAATTTCTACGTTAATCCATCACTTTCGTTCGTTTAATCGTGAAAATCATCGATGACAAATATCCTCGATAATTCGAGTTTGATTCGGAACAGACCGAACGAGGTGATACACGAATGCACGATACGTTTGATATATCGAAATAAAGTGACTTTAGAGGCATAACAGGTTAAAACGATAGGTTTAAACCAAGACTCGTAACGAGAAGAATCAAACGAGAGAGAGAGAGAGAGAGAGAGAGAGAGAGAGAGAGAGAGAGAGAGAGAGAGAGAGAGAGAGAGAGAGAGCTTTTCGGATTCTACGATGTCGGACGACGCCAAAGTATACACATTTTGAGTATACTTCGTGATTCTCCCGCGAATCAATGGAAATCTGGCGACTTTAGGGACTTATCGTCGCTCGACACGAGAAATAGAAAAACTACGCACACGCGCGTGATTGTATGTGCGCGGAGAGACGCGAACATGAAGGAAACGTAAAGGAAATGTAAAAAGAAAGAAGAGTGACGGGTTTAGATAGGGGAAAAGGAGAAAGTGGAATCGTATAGAAAATGGAAAGAAGATTTCGATGGCACTAGTTTTTCCTTCGCCTTCGTCGATTTCCGGAACATTCAGCGCCTCCCACGTGGATTAGAGGCGTCTTTGCGGAAAGCGTAACTCGATGTCGAACGTCCGTTTGGAAGATCGACAGGTAGGTTGGTACTTGAGTTTACTCTTGAGTTCGTTTCTTTTTTCTTTTTTTCCTTCATATTTTAGCTTTTACCAAAGTCTCCGAGGAGTTTATAGATAAATTTTTGTTATTTTTATATTTTGAAATTCTCGAAATCATCCAAGAAAAAAAATAAAAAAATTTTCGCAAATGTCATATTTTTTTTTCTCCAAGCGAGAATCCTATCGATCAGAATCTCTGAGGAATATTATCGTCGAGGTTCCGTTTTAATAATTATTTCCCAGGACAAATATAAATAACGTATCACGGTTGAGCATTTTATCATGGCCAGGCAGGGAAAGTACGAGTACGAGAGAGGCCTTTCCTAATTAAAGGAGATAGTAGAAACGCTCACGCTTGGCTTAGAGACGAAGACGCGGAAGGATGCCGGCGCTATAATTTCCGTGGAACGATGCGAGTCTCCCGTAACGTTAGCGCGTAGTCGGTAACAACTCGGCGGGGAGTGATCTACGACGTTGAAGTCAGCCAGCTCGAGTCGGCTCGGAATATGTTATGACGACGATAACTCGAAGAACGGGCTTCTCGTCCTGAGAAATGTGACGGAAAAATGATCGTCCTCATCAATTTAATCAACGTGTAATACGTGTTGAGGCGTAAGAAACAGTTAGTTATACGCATTACGTGACTGGTGTTTTATGCGAGACGCGTTCGACCGTGAGACACTTTGCATTTGATGCGTTTGCATCATGGATTCAGTGAATCGTATTGGGCAAAGAGATCATTATGTTTTATTCTCGAATTTACATCGAATCTTTTGTGCCATCGTTAAAATATTATGTGCATAAATGTTCGAATGGAGTATAAAACTCGCAAGTGGTTATTAAAAATCGACGATATAAATTTCAAATGAAATTGTAAATAAAAATTCGAGAAAATAAAAATCGTCAATGTAACGATCGTAATACTGCAACGTTAGAAGTAGGAGAGGAAACTTGGAGAAAAGCATTCGCGAGGATATACGAACAAGTCGCTGATCCGTGTCAAAGGGAACGCGATCGTTTAATCGAGCGAGTTCGATCAGTTTCTCGTTCAGTAATTTACTCGGTATTACGTACTCTTAGTTACTTGTAAATTTAATTAATCCTTTCGTATCAAAGTACGTATCGAGACGAAAGGACGCCGACGACGACGACGACGACGCCGACGACTACGATAGAGAGAATGGGTAGCACGAAACGTTACGGTTTCGTTGCTCGAGTTGCTCGCCCTTTGAACCCGACGCACTCGCTTCTTCACTGAAGTAGCACGGACGAATGTTCAACTTTAAGTGGACTCCGGTTTCAAGAAGGGTGGAAAACCACCGTCGCCTCCTCGCCCACGTATCACTTCTTCTTCTTCTTCTTCTTCTTCTTTTCTTTCCATTGCTCTCATTCTTTTTTCCTTTTCCTAGTGGAAGAGGCGAAGGTAAGGAGGGTAAGGGGATGAAACGTGCAGTCGAGTTTCTCGAGAAATTACTCGGTCCCATCGTTGCGGCCCCGTCGCCTTCTTTGCCACTCGACGATTCTTCTGTTGTGCCTTCTCTCCTCTCTCTCTCTCTCTCTCTCTCTTTCACCTCCATCTCCTTCATTCATCTTTTCTTCCCTCGCCTTCGTACTTTCCGCTTTGCGAAGAAACTACTCCTCGGCGAAGAAAAGTTTTCTTAATACCGTGAGAAGCGTGAGCCAACACAACGAAGGTTCCTCTCTCTTTCTGACTGGGCCATGCTCGTATTATCGATATTACTCGTAGCTATGAAAGTTGGAAGACGAGCGTGAGTTTCAGAAAATATCTCGAAAGGTATACGTGCGCATGTAAGTACATATCTTTCGAGAGAAAAAAAAAGAAGAAGAAAAACGACGTATCTAGCAACAACTCTCAAGAGGAATGCATCGTATATCGAGTATTATACACCTTGTCGTTAAATTTGTTTCTTCTTAATAATATAAAATAAATACGGAGCACCTTTCAAGAGTATCTTAAAATCTTTAAAGTGTTATTTTATTTAGAATTGAAATTGTAAAATATAGAATTACGTCCATAGTGACTTTTTAATGTTCGTACGAGAGCCTCGATACCATTGAATTAAATATCATTTCAAGAAAAAAGTATAGAACATGGAAAAGAGAGAACACAGGGAAAATCAAGGAAGAGCTTGGCCCGTACATAAAATGATGTGTATCCCACCCATTTAGTTGAATAATTGGGTCCTGCACTTTCTCGGTGTAAAGGAACTCGCGTAGTTCCCTTTCTAGTTTCTCTTTGTCTCTCTTTCATTTACTTCGTGTACCCCTTTTCCGTCTCTCGTTCGTGGAAGTCGCCTTAATGCACTTATTGTTAATGCAATTCCAGCGGGTTTTCCGCCTGATGGTCGCCTACCTTTCATTGACAACTCAACGTCATTTACCTCCGACGTATACGCGTATATTTTCGGGGTATACGTGTGCGTAAGCACGTTCATGCGTATACGGGTACGCGTGGGTTAGCGTACGAATCCACTCTTCTGCAGACAAATTAAATTTGTTAGCGAGGGGGTCGGGGGTTCGAGTATACGGGTAAAGAAATACGCTTACGCTCGGCCTGTTGATCAAGAGTCACGACAGCGACTGAACGTAAGCTATATACATATGTGTGTCTGGTTTATAGTCGGCGCTCAATTGTTCATTATGCATCGAAATTACTGACGGTATATTTTCAAACGATACACTTTCATCCGTTCTATTGTAGAATCGTGGTTAAGAGAGTGAATGCTCTTTCTTACAGATTAATATTAACGCGCGTAGAACGTTCTCTTCCTAAATAACTACACGAAACACTTTTACGTATAATAATATTTTTGTATTATGTAATGCTCGGAGGTATAGGTTATAAATCTTTAGATCTCGTTTTCACGTTAAACTACGTTGTTGGCATCGAGTCACGATAAAGGGTGTCACGCATGATGGAGATTTCAACATTGGTAAACGCACAAAGCTTTGCAGGGTTGCAAAAGGAAGCTACCAACGTTGTCGCCGATGCCACGAACGTGATTGGACATCTGCCTCTTGTTTATGCATGGGTGACGCAAATAGTGACCCATTTCCAAGCCCTAATACCCCCTCCTTCCCTTTGCAACGTGTAGCATTGTCTACGGAGGGATATGTTTTAACATAAAACATCTTAAATCATCCATACAATATTATTAGCGAGAATAATTATATTCTCCCTTCGTTAATATCGATTCAAAGTCGTGGCTTTAATGAAGATCCTCGGGAGCATACATTATCCTTCGTTTAACGAAGCTCGCTTAGAAAGAATAACTCGAGTAGCTCGTCGAGCGATTAACGAACGTAGTAGGTGTTTTATGAATAAAGATCATCGTACAATCGTTAGATTTTCTTTTAACGCAAGATGTAGACATTTACGTAAAAAGAAAAAAAAAAAAGAAAAGGAAAAGGAGAGAATTTATATTCGTTCGCGCACATTGTCGAATTTAAACGAACTCTATAAAAATTCGAACAAATCCCGCAAGGGTTGGTGTTCCAGCGAAATCGATGGGATCGATGATCGTTTACTTTCGTCGGGCATGGGAAGGGAAAAAAAGTTTGAGAGGAAAAACGAACGATTATCCGCTGCGAGTTTCTTTGAGGGGCATAAAACTTTGAAATCCAACCGATTAATTCGGTTTACCGTTGATGTTAGGAAAGTTGGCGACGTGACGGAATCGAAATCGAAGGATCGTTCGAAGCAGAAGGCGAAACATCTAGGTTCTTTTCTTAATCACTCTCTCTCTCTCTCTCTCTCTTTCTCTCTCTTCCCTTCTTCCTTTCTTTCTTTACCTTTTTCTCTTCAGGGCTGCCTCGAGAAAAGAAGAAAAATCCACTTATCGAAGTCATTAACCAAGCTGGGAGGGTCCAAGTTTTATTGCGACCGATAATTCTTTACGTTACGTCTCACCTCACAAAGTTAAGGGCGCGTGGCGCTTTATGGCATACGAACACGAAGAGTTTCTCTTCGTCTCTTACTCCTACTCTTAGAGCCTTCCTGGTTGGTTTTCTCTCGCAGGGTGTCTCCGTTGTAAGACTCTATTCCTCTTTTGCTCTTCTCTCATAACCTCTCTTTTCGTTTCTCCACACGCGTGTGTCTCTCTTCTCTTGGCAGGTAGTTTGCGAGGAGGTCGTTTATCTTCGGGTAGTCTACAGAAAGGAGAAAGTTTCGAAGAGGCGCGAGAGAAGTTTGGTCTTGCTTCGTGAAGATAGTTCCGCAGTAAAGGGTTACGCCGGCGGATGCGTCGCGACGACGCCGACGCTGACGCCGACGTCTTGGATTCTTAAGCCACGCCACGCAGTTTAGCGCTTTCAAGATAATTTTCGTGAAAGGCATAGCCTTTAAACTTTCCGATGTCGGCGGCGTCTCCGACACGCTCAACATATTCCACTTTTCTTTGCGATAGAAAAATAGTAGCGGGCTAAGTTTCGAATAAGATCAGTTTTTGATATTTCTTCCAAGTATTTGATATTTCGATTATTTAAAGTTTCACGAAGGAACGTTTCTTCAAAGCACAGGTATCTATGCGTTTTTTGTTTTCGTCGCTCGAGACAAGAATCGATTTCTTATCTTTGAAAAAAGAAACGGTCGATGGAGCTGCACGAAAACTCCGAGTTCGGTAATTTATATTAAATTTCAACTTGATCCTGGCTGTCCGCACGTACGAGCGATCGATCGAAACGTCCGAAGAAAAGAACGATTTTCGGGGATTTCGATGTAAGCTGCCTCCTGGAAGGAATATCTCGTGCCACTTTTCGTTGGCGTCGGTAATCTCTGCTCGCACGTTTTCTTTCCTCTTTTCTTCTCTTTCTTTATCTCTTTTTTTTTTTTCATAGCTAGGTAGGACTATTGCGAAGAGAGACGTGCCACGAAGCTTCCGCCGTACTCTTAGTATATAGAGTATAGAGAGTATCGAAGTTTCTAAACTCCATATATAGAACCAGGATGTATATGGAAGGTAAAGGAAAGATAGGTGGAGAAAGGGACCAGGAGGGTGTAGAGAGAGAGAGAGAGAGAGAGAGAGAGAGAGAGAGAGAGAGAGAGAGAGAGAGAGAGAGAGATGGCATCTAATATGGTGCGCGAGTTCGTAGGAGCTCCTTGGGCCAGCAGCCCAGCACAAACAATCCTCTCATTCTCCGATATCGTTCGGTACGATCCCTCGAGAGGTGGTTAGAGACAAAGACGGAAATAAATCGCCGTCTACAATACCTTTCCTCCTTATTTCCAACTTCCATACTCTCGCAATGTCTTGGCCATTTACAACAATGCTCATCGATAATCTGAAGAGCACGGATTACGCATTGTATGCGGTGCTCTCCAAGAAGGAAGTTTCTTTCGAAACGAACGAAAGCGCATGACCAGTTCATTATGCTTCTTCGTCCTTTCGATTGCTACCGACCCTAGCTCGAAATTCCACTTATATCCAACTCTTCCGATCGAACGGACACCAAGATCCAAAGAGGGATTCGCGATGTTTGGATCTTTTCTTACGTTCTCGACTAGAACGAAGTCAATTAAACGGAGGAAACAAATGATCGATGTTCGATCTTTAAAATTGATTCGTCGTTGCTGTCGTGTAAAAAAGAAGGGAAGTTGTCGTTTATCGGGAACGATATCGGTGTCATCGACACGAGTCTTGCTCGTTAATGCAGAAGAGGTCGGCCATTGAATCACCCGTCCGCATTACACGTTCGCCAAACAACTCGGTCATCGTAAATCGTGCCTCGAGTGGCTGGCGCTCATAATTTAGCGGCACATTGCGTCCCGCACTCCGCCTAACCATCACTTCCTAAATACAGCGCGCGGTTTATGCCATCACGGTGTTACGTATTCAGCAAACCAACCGAGATTCTTGCTTATCGATCTTACCGTTCTCGTTCGTGTTCAACGGTGGTACGTTAAAGTTAGCGACTACATCTAGATCTTTGACTTTGTAATGTATTTCACGATAATCCAATTGTGGAAGAAGGAAAAAGTCTCTTTCGATGATTATGGACGTTTGGTACGTTTCGCAACAGGTTCGATAATAAAATAGATATATCCATGAGTAGCCCAGTAAAATTTTATTCGGCTCATCCTCCACTATACCATATCGTAAGTACGTATAACAATGAATTGTGACGCGACGAAAGGTGAAAGAGAATGACCGTTCGTTCGATCATTTTCGTTGGTTGGTTCTCGCGGCATTAAATTCCGAATTCAATCGTCCGGTTCTAGCGGTTGCGGTTATCGAGTTATTCGAGAGGAGCTGTTCGTGTGTAAGAATTGTCTTTTACTACTTGAGCTTTGAGCTGTCAAGCCGTTTTTTGCTATTAGACACACTGCGACCTTATCCGCCGAGAATTCGATGGGACAATCTCGTTACGTGGAACGCCATTATCTTCGTTCCCGCCGGTTAATTTAATATAAACGCGTACTAATTGGAAAACTCTGTCTTGGACGCATCTTGAATTACGAAGTATCTGCGCATACACGTGATAATAGCTCGTGTCGAACGAATATGAAAAGTCATGTACATGTATATGGGTACGGTATACGAATCAATTTAGCACATTTCATCTTTCGCGATCTACATTAATTTCATTCGTTCTCGTTACCCAAGTACTCACTCCGTGTATCGACGTATTTATTAATTTTATAATTGTTTCAAACTAATTTCCATTTTCGTGCCGAACGTATAAGAGAATTTCTTGCTGTACGATCAATACGAAATCAAATCCGACGTTGTAGTTAGAAATGATTAAATTATCGAAATATAGGGTAAAGAACGTGACCGATAAGTGGGCAAATTTTACATGACATTAAACTTATTCGCTTTCATTCGTCGTCGGGGAAACTTTACGACGAATGGACGTCGAAACGTTAAAGATTTGAAACTTATTGAAAGTTAATTGTCGGTAAACGCCGCTGAAACGAGCACACTTTCGATAATCGTCGTATTCGTCGAGTTGCTTTAACGAGCACTAGTCGAGGAGCGAGAGCGAAGATGAAGGGAGGGAGCGGGGGGGGGGGAAGTGATCTCGAGAACCACCGCGGACGTTAGAGCTTCGACAAAATGAAACGTAAATATTGGTCGAGCTAGGCGAACTTAAAACTCTTCCCCCTCCCCCCTCCACCCCATCCCTGCTTTCCCAGCTTTTCCTCGTATTAATAAAGATGAGCGCATTTCGCACACCCGGCACATCGTATCCGTTTTCCGAAACTCCAAGCTTCGCGATCGCTTAAGATCCGGCGAAATACGACGATCGTGAATTCCGCGTTAAAGTAGTAGTCGCGACAAGGTACTACGTCCTCGCGTTATCTTTTCGCACAAGTCTGCTTCGACTATTTTCTTTTCCCTCTTGGAAATACTTCCTTAAAATCCGTCCCATTTTCAGTTTAACATTTCCCTTTAGAAAGATCGATCGACGAATTTATATTGTATCGCAGATGTACGACGAACGAGCATCATCGTGAAATCGTTTAAAATATTCATCCTTCGAGGATACCTATTTATTTTAGGTTTAGACGTTTAACGAGCGTACACACTGTCGTTATCGAATCATAGTACGACGGTGGTTCGGTAGCTAAACTTATACAGTGATTTCTTGAGTACACAGTAAATAGAGGTAAGGGAGTAGTTCGGGTTAACCGTTGACTAATTGCTCCTTAACCGAGTTAAATCGCACCCTGGTTATTACAGCAAGCAGGGATGCTACATGGCGCGGTCTTCGATCAAAGAGACTCGTGGAACATGCTCGAGTCTATTTCGCTGCACGGCTGGATATACGTATATATGTAGAACATTAGGGAAGCGTATCACGGGCTTATTGTTCGCTTTATTGGAAATTTAGGCGCGTCTTCGACAATAGCGATTCGAGAGAGATATCAAATCTGAAACTGAAATTCCTTTGATACGAATTAAATCCCGAAATGATATGTTTAATGTAATTAACAGCAACGACGGTAATAATGATGACGACGATGATAATGAAACGAGAAAACATTGGGAATTTAATTCCGAGAGAGTAATGCGTCTTCGGTAAGAATCGATGAAATCAAAGTTGCACGACGCGGTATCGTCGGAGCACTTTCTGGTGATATACAAAAGTCCCTAACGCTCGTAAATTTTTTCAATAAAAGTAATCGTACGGAAAGAAAAAAAAAAAAACGTGGAATTGGAAACGAAACGGTCGTTACGTTTTACAGATAGAAGTGACCGATATTAAAGCTGATTTCAAACTCGAAATCGGTTCGGCCGAAACGTGAGCAACTTTGACGAAATGTAGAAGAATGGAAGTCGGAACGGAACGAGGAGAGCGGAAGTGCCCGGCAACAATGATGACGGAAAAGGTCGCATCGACGTGGCCAATGACTTTTCTTTATTTTTCATCGTAATCATAAAAGGTGACATCGTCGTGCGATTCGCTATTGCGAGCGAATGTAAAGTCTCCATTTCCGCGCGTTTACATTTAAATCGGTGCATTAGCGACTGCAATTTCATTCCAATTTACAACTCCACAATTTCATCCCTCTGCCGCGCTCGAAGGGACACATTCGGCTTCGACATTCGCGACGTTCCGCGTGCGCTTGAATTTTCCCTACCTATCTACGACCTCTCGTTTCGTCGTGTTCGCACGAAAGAATTCGAGCCAACGTCATTTCGATTTTATATCGTGCAGCTCGATAACTGGTCGTTTTATTAATTAAACGCCGATTTGATCCCATCGAAACCGAACGGAATAGCCTCCGCCGGTATTAAAAAGCGACATGTAATTAATAAAGAGATTACATTCGAGACTAAATTTAAAACATATTTCGTTTGTTTATGTAAATCGCTATTTCAAATATTAATTCGCTCAAAGAGATATCGACCAATTTGGTTATTTAGTACAAAGTACCAATATATTTTTTCAAAACTTTATTTTTTTCAAATAAATTTAATAAACGGGACTATGGAATTTTTGTCCGCGTAGAATCTTTTGTCGTTGAAAAGCGACATATTGAAATACGAATCGATCGTAAGAAAAGGAAGAATTCGAGTTAAACGGAATCTTTTCGGAACGTTATTCGCGTTAATTGCAGTTAAAGAAGTTCCATGGAACGGAGGTAAAAGAATTCCAAGTGGTGACGTGGTGGTATTAAATAAACATTACCATCTACTTCTTTCGCTCGTCGAGACTTCTTCTCCCTACTTACCTCATTATTCTTCAAAATACTCGAAGCGGCGTAGAAGCGCAACGGGGCCGACTCTTTTGTTATTCATATTCGTAAGGCAAAGTTCCTCGCGGAACGCGTTTCACCGCGTGGTAGCGCGTTATCGTTTCGCGTTAGAGAGGAAAGAGTTCAAATAAAATGCAAATTACTATTACTCGATCTCTCGTGCAAACGAATACGAAGCAGGCCGTATTTTCAGGACGATGGTTTGCTATCTATTACCTAACGACGGTCCTCAACGTTCTTTTCTCTCTCTGTCTCTCTTTCTCTCTCCCTCTTACTCATTCCCTATTTCTCCTTCTCATCGTGGCCGTCCTCCTTCTTGTACAATTATTCCTCGGCTGTTTGATGATCTACTTGAGTCAAAAAGGGAGAAAGCGGTTTAAAATATCTTTAAGATATCGTTAAGGTCGATGGTTCTTCTCCTTGTTACTTATATTTGAGAGATCGAGTTATTCATCTCTAGACTCTTATTTTATTCGTGTCTCTACTTTTCGAATAATTGACGATCCTTTAATAATTATTGTCGAACGGTCCATCGAAGATGAGTATTCTTTTTTTATCGTCCGTCATCGTCTGCAAGTGGATTTTAAGCTCGTCCAAAGTTGTTACAGATATTTCAAATAGAAGAGACGATAGAGAATTGTGAACTTTACTAATTCGTTTCTCCGCATAGATACGTTTCATTTTCTATTACGTGCGTAATATCGTGGATGGGAAAGTCAGAAATTATTTCTATTTAGTCCATTTATGTAACAGCAAAAGGCTTTATTAGGTACTGACAATGGGTATTCCTATATCAATTCATTTTGTATTATCCTAGTATTATCAATATTTCGAAAATGAAGCTTTCAACGTTGAGATAATCGTTTCCTGCATAATGTAATTTTCTCTTGGACGATACGAAAAAAAGGAAAACACAACCCGTTAATATATTATACGGTAGAATTGAAATATCTCTCTCTCTCTCTCTCTCTCTATATATATATATATATATATATATATATATATATATATATATGTATATGTATGATCTTTCTGTGTCAAGAGATATTAAAAACGAATCAATCGCTTGATTCACAAGGAAGAGAATTTATGCTAATTTTGATCTAAATGTTTAAAATCTTCGCTCGATATCGATTCCTTTCAAAGATACTCTTCTAGTAAAAAAGAAAAGGAAAAAGAAAGAACATCCCAACGAGAACGTGAAGGAGAAAATAAAGGCAACGAGTTACGATAATAATAAGGAGGTCGGTTTTAACGACGTGCTATATAATTTAGACTAAATTAACGTGGTTATTTCATTACGCGTTTAGTTATTAATGCCGTGTACGCACTTACGCGTAACGATTTTCACAGAAAGTGTAAAATAGAGAAAGGAGGAAAGGTAAGGACAGGCAAAGTAGGGATAAAGGGAAGAAAAGGAGTTGGTTTAATCTCCATTACATCGGAGCGATCTAAGAAAATGATTATCGCGTGCAGATCATAGAACTTTTACAATGGCGCGAGTATTAAAGGCGCGTAATGCGAAACGCAAGCAAGACGCGTTAACTTTAATTAGCGCTAGATTTAACGTTCTTCAAATCTTTTCCTTTAACCGACTACTCGACGGTAATAATCCTCCTATATGTACATATAGATGCGAAAGAATCTCAAATATTTGTTTCAGCCGTAAGTAGATGCTCGAATCGATCTTCGTAGAGAGGAAGAAAAAGTTAAGTTCGAACGTCGAAAGTTGTACGGTTTTCTATCGTATCGAATCCTCGTTTTTCTTTCTATTAAATTCTTCCCCTATTCAATTCGCATTTTCAAATCTAATGCGTTTATTAGCGACGTTTTAGACGATATAAAAGAGATGAATATTTTCATAGAGTTTGGGACTCTTTTTTAAAACGTATACTTTTCCTTTTATAAGATTATAAACGTATGAAATATTTCGAGAGAACGACGGAAGAAAGTCCTCGTAATACCCAATTTAACGTTAATATCGGATGGCGTTCGTGCGTGGAAAGAGACGACCACGTGTTCGGACTTTTCTTATGCTTTACGATGGTCATCGATCCTATCCCGATACTTTTTGCGAAACTTATAACTTCATATCGACTTACGGAACGTGGACAGCACCGTGATACGTTTGACACGGGCTAAATTTAACAATTTCGATTCCGCTTCCGTTATTGCTAAGATAGCTTGCCTATCGTAAAACACGTTCTATCGATGCATTGCGCCGCTGGACTACCAATTTTATCCCGAATTTAAGTAAACCTATGTAGGTATAGATACAGATAAATTAGAAATACGCAGACAAATTTTCAAGAATAAAATATATCCACAATATATCGTTTACAATATATCGACAATAAATACGATCTCGAAAGTAATTAATACAAATGGCAGAATGTAAATCAATCGGATTTATATGAAAGATTTATATTTGCGTCTGAAAACAAGTACGGTTAGTATAATAGAAAATGGATTTACTTTGGCGACTATTAATTGTTCGATCGCATACATACGTAAGTGTTAACGCTGCCGAGTGTAATGGTTAATGACATGGCCATAACCGAGTACGATGCATTAAAATGCACGCGTGACAGGACTATAAGCGGCTTACTATCCGCAATACGGACTCGGTTCATATTTAATCGGTGCCTAGGAGCCACGTGTCTACGGCCTAATGAAGTCGAAACTGTAAGAGGATCAGGGTTAAACCGCCGGGAATAACCTTAATTCCCTTCGAGATAAACGACCGAATTTCGGGTTTGTTTCTTTAACGATCGAGAACACGAGATCGAACGTGAAATTTATTTTAAATTCCTTAGATAATTTATTATTTTTTCAACGGCAAATTAGAGGCATCATTTATCACACTTAGATACACCTATCTGTATCCGTTCAAAATCCAATTAAAAGGTTCACGCAATTGAAATGCCCTAACTATATTTAATAATAATTTCGATAGTGCCTCCCTTAAAGCTTTCATCGGTAGATATTCCATTCTTTAAATGGTTTATCGTCTATCCGTGCAAGTGATTTTCCAAACGGCACGCGACGGACGTAACGCACGCGAGGCTCTTTTCACGGTTGATGAATGTGCGAATCGTAATGCAGACCTTATCTCGTGTCATGCTACAACTTTTACACGGGTCACGTCGTCGTTTGTTAATCCTTTAAACGCTTAATGTTAATGTTTCCTGTAACACCCACTTACTAACGTGATAGAAGGCGAGTTTTCATAAAACAACCGACCGTAATGTGTACGTTTAATTCCTGTCTGAAGAGAACTGATTGTGAATCAGATTTTTATCAGATTTCCCGTCGAAGCGTATTTTTTCTTGTTCCACGAATATTGCATTGTTTATCGGTGATCGTCTTAACGTCCATTTCCCATATTTTATATTTATTAAAAGCAGCTGTATCGGATCATTATAAATAATTATGGAATGGAATGCAGCATCTTAAACGCGTACGTCAATAGATGAATAATATATGTAAAGATATATATATATATATATATATATATATATATATATATCCCATGTATGTGTACAATCTATGTGGATTAGATACGCGTTCGTACGACTCGTGTACATGCAGATGAGAGTGATCGGCGGCAGGAATTTTTACGGGAGAACGAGAGGCGAGCACGATTTCTGGGCATAACGGGCATGTTTAATCCTGCTGGAACGAGTCAATTTTGTTGTCCCGTGATGCAAAGATAAGCTCCGCGAAATACCACCAAGTGGAAACTAAAACCTTTCGATTTGGCAGGGAAAACGAAAAGATCGTTCGTAAATGCTGGAAAAGCTTGCAATTGATTTTCTTTTTTTAGCTCTTCCTCTCTCTCTCTCTCCCTCCCATCCTTCCATTTCTATCATTTTCTCGAAAACTCGACGTAAGCTAGAAAGGAAGAGGTAGTTTTCAAATTTTTTGCTGCTTCATTCTTCCAGTTTACGTGCTTCCAAAGTACAAGCTTCTCCATAATGTCAGCGCGATACAAATATACCGAGCGTAAAACGATGTCGGCGTTCTTCGCGGTTGAAACTAAACAAGAGCGACATTTGCATTTTTATTAAGACACGTTTTAGCCGAGGTGCATCCCGTTCGGAGACTTGGGATTCGAACGAAACAAGCCACGTTGGATTAACCCTCTTGCAGTTGAACGAAATAGGTCGTAACGAAAAACTACGTTACTTGCGGCACGTTAAAACTAATACTATTTGCGAGGATTGTTAACAAGTGGTATAGAGAAGCATTTTATAAGTCGTACCAAAGTCGTCGTTCCATCTTGCGTCGGTCATCCACCCGTATTTCCATTCTCCGTGTATCCGTCCGCCATTAAAGCTCGAAATTAAAAAATAATATTTCACTTTGTGTTTAGCAGACAAGGATGTCGGAAGGTCTTTCTTTTTTTTTTTTTCCTTTATACTCGGATTTAATAGAAAATTTCTTCTCAAATCGTACTGTTTCTCGTAATCATACATCAGCTCGCACTTAACGAATCCGGGCTCAAAGAGAAAGAGAACGAGATAGACGAAAGAGAGACGAGGCGCCATCGGCAGGATTAATTATTCGTCGACGGCGAATTCTTTCGCGCTATAAATTCCCGAGGGAATGCGTGCGAGCAGTGTAAACGATCGAGCTACGTACCTACGTAGATTCATACATACGTCGAAAATGGGCGTATGCACGTCGTAGCGAAATGGAGGACTCGCACGAAGGATTTGATTTCAATTTTCGTTGGATCATGGAAATCGAATTGCCTGTTGTGAGGGGGATGGGCCACGGCAAGCACGAGGGAGGTAGAGAAAGAGTAGGGAGAGGCGAGGAAGGGTGAGAAGGTCGTCGTATAAATCGACGATACGCGTTTGCCGATTCGCGACGAGCGAGTTCGCTTTCCATACGTGCCTCTTCGAACGCATGTAAACGTATTTGCAAGAGTACATTGAAGTTGCGATCTCAAACGGTCGCGTTTTTCTTTTTGCTAAAATAATATCACTATAAACTTCTCGGTAAAATTATTTCAGACAATGACAAACAAATGAGGATTTAATCGATTCGTCATTTCCGGGCGTGTAATATATTTTTATTCACGTTCGTATGTGACATTCTGTATTAAAAAAGATAACTTTTCTCTCTCTCTCTCTCTCTCTCTCTCTCTCTCTTTTTGTTTCACTATTATTATCCCTGCTTTTCCATGCTATCCTTGTCCTTCTTTTTATCTTTATCTCTTGTTTTTCACTAAGTAGAGATCTCTTGTGTTCCAATTCGACGTGTTACATTGCGTTTAATATTAATGCAAACTGTTATTAGTAGCATTGCAAACATTACAAACGTTGGTAAGTGTAGTGAAATAATGTAATGTAATGTAATTGAAAAGTGTTCGCAAGCTCGCAAGATAGATTATATTATCGTTGTAAATAAATGTCATCGATCGGCACTTAAACTTTTCAGATTACGTTTAAAAGAAATTATTCAATTACTTTGATTTATTGATAATCGAGCCTTTATATTTAAATACACGTCATTACTTTTATCCGATGTGAACTTAATCAGTTGGTTTTCCAAGAGATCCACGTTCCGAATCGTTCGGTTCTTTCTTGTGGTAACCTTGACGAGCTTCGGATGTTCATTCGTAGATACGTATATGTTCGTTTTGTGATAGATAGAAAAATGCTCGTCTTTATAAGCCTGATAACTCAATTGTTTCGGTTCTGAATGAGCGTCAACTTTCTTGCATTTGTTCTATTCGAAAATTACACGTGTGTATATGTACTTGTAGATTCTCTTTGCTGTTTCGAACTCGTGTTAATTATTCCGGTGATATCCTGACGTATGTGAGTATGCGAATCGGTGAACGCAAACATTAAGGTCTCGTGTTCGTTAGAATTTTATGGGGAGGACCGGCTGAAGATGAACGACGAAGCGCGGTCGAGTCACCCTCCTCTCTCCCTCTCCCCCCTCCCTCTCTTTATTTGTCTCTTTCGTTCCTTTTCAACCCTGATAATATATTCCCTCTTGCGGCCTCTTCCGTTTCTGCTCTGAGGATAAACCCCGGTATAGCTCGTCGCTGGTGAGAAATTTTTCTCTTTCGCTTCTCCTTTTTTTGTTCCGTTCTTTCTGTGCTCTCTCTCTCTCTTTTTTTGCAATTATTTCTTCGTCACGAGATGAACTCGCGAGGCGTATCGTGCCGAAGAAAGTCGGCACCGAGGACTTTATTGTTTCTCTTCGTGCGATATCGGAGCCCGCCTCCAAAAACGGAAAACGACGCTTTTGTTTGTTCCTGTCGGCCGGAAGCTTCATCCTGGCGCTCTCTGCATGAATCGTACTTACGCGCGACTCTTCTTCATCCTACTCCGGTATTATAATTAAAACGTAGAATTGGTGGTTCCCGAGAGGGAGCAAAGGAAAGAAAGAGAACAAAGACGTAGACGAGCGTTCGACGTATGTATTTACGCCCCTGATGGATTTTTAATGAATTCCCGCGTATATCGTATACGGTTGTTTAAGACGTAGACGAATGTTGTCGATGAACGTAACTTGCACGTCCTTCGGAGCGAAGAAAAAAATATTCGAAGTGATTCGTTCTCGAAGATCAAAGGACAGGAAGAGGAGGAGAAAAAAATTAATGCGAAAAAAAAGTAAAGGGAGAAAAAGGAGACTGGATCGATGAGACTGTTGGAAAACACAAGAGCAAAAGTTCCAAGTCGTAATAGCTATTATTAAGATCTTTTATAAAACTAAAAGCACGTAATGTTCAATAACTTTTTCATTTTTACGATTAAAGAATAACGTATATTTAAGCTCATTACTACGTTCCATTAGCGCATTTTAACATCGAGAGATACGAACTAGGAAAATTGATCCAACATTGTCGAATAATCTTTTCTAATCCTCTCATCGGAGAATGTCTACTACTCGTTGACGGCCGTTTCGGAGAAAATCGAACTTATCATTTTTCTGAATTTGCCAAAGGAGTCACTTTTGAAGTCGATGAGTTTAATAATTGTATTTGATCACTGAGTGTATGTGAAACGGTCAAGGAGTTCACGAAAAGAAAACTACGTGATTAAATTTTGATAATACTTCTCGTAGACATCGGTGATTATATTTATAACTGAAATCCATCTTTGTCCCTTAGCTTTCACATGAATTCCTATATATTCGGTACGTTTCGTTCGTCGAGGAAAATCGGTCGCTTTTGTGCGTTCTACCTCTCGAGGATTGCGATCGCAAAAATATTCAAGTGCATCGTTACGAGACGAAGGGCCGAACCAATGGCGATTGCTTTTGTGCGCTCGAAAAGGGAGTAGAATGTTGGGGCTCGAGGAAGAACGGGGGTAGGAGTGTGGGAGGAATAAATGCAGGTGGCGAACGAACGTCCGAGGCAGCTCGAGATTAATTAAACTGTCGTTCTCGTACAAAGGGATTTGCAGGTTATATTCGAAACGTCCATTTGGCTTCTATAAACGTTCGGCCTCGCCGTTGCATAATGTCACGATCGACCCTTTTTATCGTGCGACCGTCTTCATAATTATGAGAATATGCTGGGCTTTTACGATCAACACTTTCTTTGTCATTCTTATACGTAAGATCCTAATTTTTAATTAATTAATACATATTCAAAGTTGTAAATAATAACAATTGAGTGAGTATATTAATTTTATTATATTATGGCGTGCAATATTCGACAACTTCATTTAATAAATTTCTTTTATCGATATAATGGTCCTTAGAAATATGTGGACGGTAAAAATGCTGGATTAATTGTTGGTTATGTAGATAACTACGTGGAAACAAAAACAATATTATTTCGTAGTAAAAAGGTGCGCAAATCGTGTGCACGCGATCCTATTCACGATCGACGATTATTATAAATCTATCTATCGTCAGGAATGATATCGTCGATGGCATGGAAAATCGATAACATTTCGCGTATCAATTTATTCGTGCCTCCAACTATAGTACGTGTCGTAGTAATTTGTAGTAAAAGTTATCAGTTTCGATTATATGATGGAGTACGTTTAACGTAGGAAAAGATAGACAAAGATGATTTAAAAAAAAAAAGCGATCTTTCAGGACATCTGGGTATTCTCTTCTGGATAGATCGGCTTCTCGCACGACGTATGTTTTCGTTGAAAAGGTTCTCGACGATCTAGTTACTCCTACGAAAGGCCACTATCGGACAAGAAAATCGATTTCAATGAGTTCGACTTTCCCGAAGGAGAAGGCCTACGAGACGTTATACAAGGTAGACGTACGAGAGAAATCAAAAGTCAGAAATCAAGAATCTTACACCTTGGGATCTCGTTCGATCGATTTTCCTTTATATACGAGCGTATTTTCGCGACGTGGCGTAACTTTTTCCAAGATATTTTACATCGTGAAAGGGATTAAAAGTAATCGAGTTGTTCGATTAAGTAATTCTCTTCAATGATTGTTTTAAATCGTGATGCATTTTTCACTTGTATAAAAATTCATTTATAACTGGACAAACCTAACGAATTCCTCGAATTTTAGCGTAACGGGGGCTTCGACAAATGTACCGTCTATAATATAAACAAGATGGTAAGTAAGAAAAATGACGATAACGTAGTCATAGGCGCACTCGTAGAATTCGCAGGCTATCAATTTTAGTCTTCCTCGACGCGCTCGTTACTAAGATTGCCTCTTTGACAAATAACGTCGCGATATGGAAAAGCTGCGACGTAGAATCTTTTCTTCTCTCACGATGTAATCTTTTATTATGTCTCTTATATTCCTTCGTAAAAAATCTACTTACTTTTGTGCAGATGTCATTAAAGGCAGAGAATGGAAAGGACTCATTGAGTTCTTCGATGGGAAAGCTTAACGAGGAATTGCCTATGGAAGAAAAAAGAAATGATTTGGCTCGAAATAAAATTGTTCCGCTTAAAAGTACTTTTACATTGTCTACGAATAAACATGAAGAACGAAAAGATGAAACACAACCTTCTCGAATCGAACGATTGAACGAAACGAGAGATTGCAACACTTCGAAGAAAAACAGGAACAATCTGTCGTCGATTTTAAAGAATCTTTCACTTGAGTTATACTTCAAAATTAAATTTGGCTCGTCCAAGAGCGACGAAATAATCTCAAGGAACACCTTACCGGAACGAGAAGATTTTTTACTCAGAGAACGTACCTTTCTTACCGAAGTCAAACCCTCCAAGAGAAAGTTATTTAAAGTTAAAGGGCATAGTTTTCTAAGTAAGTAAGTAAAAAAAAAAAAAAAAAAAAAAAAAGAAAAAAGAAAATCAAGAGCCATTTAAACGTCAGAACGATTCGATTAATTTGTGCGCGCGCGATGGATTTCAATTGCATTAGAATCGACGGATTTTCACCTTTTTCCCCCTTCCCCCTGAATATCAATAAGAAATTCACGATTTGCGAGCAACAAGAAGACGAATCGTCAAGCACCACGAGATGGTTTTCTTACAATAACGAAGTTGGCCGAACGTTTCTGTTGAAGTGGCCGGGAGAAGACGAAGTTACGTGACGTCGATGAAGTAGGTCACCCAGACGATCAGAAAATTTGACGAATCGATTGGCTCGTGATGGAAATGGTTCCGAGTGGAGATGAATGTATCATTCGATCCAAGAGAAAGGGCAGGGAGTACGAATAAGGGAGAAAGAGATATACGAAAAAAAAAGAGTAAAAGAATGAAAGAATGATGACGGGAGAGACATTGATATTCGCGTGGTATACCATTATAGCTGGACGAGCAGGGGTAAAGGGCGAAGAAGAGGAAGCAAAGGAATGCAAATGAGATGGTCGTAGTACAAGGTAGACGGCGAGAAAGGAGCGCGAGCTAAGTGAAAGTTTTATAGATGGATCGATCTACATTTCCGTTGATAAAATCTTTTAGCCGATATGCCCGAACGTGATGGCTCTCCCTTCGTTTCTTTCAATTTGCGCTTTTGGTATCGATAGTAATATATTTAATTTTTGAATTTTTGTTAAAAATGCTGAAATAAATTCGACCAAGAGGTAATTTAAAATAAACAATCAGTCTCTGAAATGTTAAATAAAAAAAAAAAAAAAAAAAAAAAAGATTGTCGAATTTATATACGTTTGATCGATATAACGATGCGATGTAAATTCGAGCACGATTGAAATACTCGATGAGTGTACTCAACGATAAGTACTTGTAATAAAATTATACTTATTAGTACACTAATACTTTCTTATTTAATACAAACACATTTATATAAGAGATATGCAATTATACCCTCAGTATTCTATTACGAAAAAATACTCTTTTGTATCGTAGAGATAATGTGCGTTAATTTTAGAAATGTGCTTCTTAATTAATTGCCCGTATGCCCGTTCCGTAATTTGAACTTTCCTGATAAAATACGCATATACAATATTATATAATGAGAATAATTAATTTTAATTTGATTAAACTAAATTGAAATTAAATGTAAAACTTATTAAATTGTTTATATGATTCTATATGAACGAAATATTATATCTAGTATTTTCATACATTTTTAATCGTAAAGTACATTCATCAAGTCGATACATCACGTTACAGATTTTTTTAACTCTATTACTTTCCACTAATCTCCTACCTTTGCCCTTTTTTTATCGGTTATCGTTTAAATAACTATAAAATTATCGAAAGTGCAAATTATTACGAAAAGAGTGAATTTCGATGTATATTTCGTTGAAACGCAAAAAAAAAACTGATTAAATAACCGTCAATGTTACTTGCGAGTTCGTTTCTGTTTCCATTATATACTGGCAAAGACCCCGAGTTTGAAATTGAAACATTTAAAAATATTCTCTTAAAATTATTTTATATTCGGTAACTTCGGAATGTTTAAACAAATAGATCATCGTTTAAATATTTCTTGTTTATTGCATGGATTTTACATTATTTATATACTTAAGAAGTTATCGAAAGTATGAAATACTAAAATTTAGTATTAAAATTATTTTATTTTAACGTTGTATGAACGTCTACATGATGTTTAAATGAAAGTGCATGCGTTTAAATGGATATACTCGATTATTATCGATTATCATCGTATGATTATTGATAGTCAGTAGAATAGACTAGAAGTGTATTATATTTAGCCGAAAGGAATAAAGTTTTCGAGGATTTCTTGCGTCGCGTCGCTGACTATACCGATATTACTCGTAATTAAAGTCGAAGGAGCATGGAATGGAAGAGCGGATGCGTAAAAATCGAAAGAGCCGTGCCTGCCTTGAGATAGTCATTAGTTGTCGATGCGGAAGTGAAACGAATAGGGCCAGATAGAGGAAGATAGAGAAAGACAGAAAGAGAAATAGAGGTTTCTCTGTTTTTCAACGGAACGTGCTTTTCACCGAGACAAATCAATTCGGCTCCGAACAAAACGCAGTGCACAAAGTGCTGAGACATCAGACTGCCTCGTGCCGTCTCGCTCGTTCGTGTCGCTCGAACTGACAGGCCGGAAATGCGGAAAGACTTGCCTCGAGTTATATTCCATTTTTGACGTTTTTCGAACGTGCCGAGAGTCTACCTTCGCAAATATTTTATTTATTATATAACCGATTGCTGCCATTCGAAGAGTCACGAGTTTCGCTGATCGTCGATAAAATTTTATTCTCTTTCTTCTTGATCACTTGAGCTTTTTCTTCTTCTTTCTTTTTTTTTTTTTTCCTTTAATTAATTAACAGAACAAAGCTGCAAAATAAAGAGACGAAACTCGTAAAGCAAACGTTAAAGAGGATTACTCTTCACGATTTCCAGGCAGTTTAATATTCCCGATCTAACACGATTATCTTCTAGTATCCATTTAATTGCCTCCCTATGGTGACATAGTTGCGACTAATCGTTCTTCGTACCTACCAATCATTTTAGATCCTGTAATTAAATCTTGTAGATAGTCGAATGATACGGTAATATAAGGTTACCATGGGTTTCGACGTATACACAAGAAGCGCATTCAGCAGTCTTGGCAAGATGGCAACGACGCGACGTCCTCAAGATTACTATAATGGTGCAACAACGCAGACTGGATCGTTAAGAAGCTTTCGACTTCGAAGAGTAAAATATTTTAGGAAGGAGAGAGGATAGAAGTCACAGACTTTTATCACGATTGAAAAGAGATATCGATTTGTAAATCACTTTTTTCAGTTAATATAAACAGGTAAAGAAAAAAAGTAGAGAGAGAGAGAGAGAGAGAGAGAGAGACAAGCGATGACGAAGACGAAGAATGAGAGAAGATTTCGTCTGCCACGCTCAGCGAGTATTTATGCAAAGCTTTTATGACTAGTCAGAAGCAACAAATTTCTGACGTCGTTGCGAGTTTCTACGGGAACTCGGCGGAAGTTGTTCTTGAAGGAGAAGTCTTCCTGAATGCAGTACGCTCCGGGCGAAAGTTGTTACTCTCGTTTCGTAACTTCGTGGACTTTCTCCATTGGTCGTCGAGAGGGTATTTCAATGGAATACGAAGGATCCACAGCCGAGACTTTCCTTTCGAAGGGCGCGAAGAATGATTTTCATCTACAATGCTTGTTATAACGAAACCGCCAAGGGTTTTGACGTAATAAGAAAACGTTTGGAGATATTTGTCGTCTTTGTGCTTGATTTTATTTGTCTTCTTTTTTTTCAATTGTTATATATTAAATTTGATAGATCTACACACACACATATCTATTTATTTATTTTAAAGTATTTGCTAGCTCATTGTTCAAAGTTACAGAATTTACTGCGAATACTATAGAATCGGACTTTTTTCGCGCACTCGTTCCATCGACTTATTCACTAAAAATGGTTGAATAAAATGGACTTGTTTCAGGAATGAAGATAAATGTTTAGCGATACGCGTGCGGAGCTGTGTAGAGATTAGTGCGCATGTCTATGCGGAAAATGTCGTGTAACTTGGTGCGAGACATAAATCTTTCCTTGACCCGCGTATCCATGTATACAATACAGGAAACGGGTAAATCTTTGTTAGCAAGTTCCTGAAGTTATCTTTCGGTAAACGTATACAACTTTTTGAACGATTCGTCTCTTCGTAGTGAATTTTTATGAAACTGGAACGACCCTTGAAAAAGTCCAGTTACCCTCGCAGGTAGTCATGCGATTGTTTGAAACTTATGATCGTAATCTTTAAAAAATTTAGTCGAAATTGTTTACCTAACTCGCTTGTTTTCTTATTACATAGACCCTAAAGTTATTGATCTTATCCCTTTTTATTCCTTCTAAGCTAAAATTTACTGCAATAAGAGAATCATAGAGTGTAAGGGATGGAACAATTTTGAAATCTTTAGCTGATATACAAAATCAACGATTAGTGTCTAGAAGATTAATCGCTAGGAATAGAGACGAATTTCAGGTGAAACGTCCAAGTACGTATTCGGCGATCGTATCATAAGTTCAGACAGTATTCGCGCGTTAAAGCCATCCACTTTGAGCGAATAAGTCCCGTCCTTCTTGATAGAGAATGAGCAGAGAGAGAGAGAGAGAGAGAGAGGGTGGTGCAGTAGTTGGTTAGCAAAGGAGAAAATGTCTATCTCGCTTGGAATCATCTAGGCAGTATGAGCACTCTCAGTTATTAGAAGCAGAACAATGATCTTAGCCGTATGGCAGGCGACGGCCATAATGATCCAGAAGCGAGAGGTGTAGCACTAAAGATACGAAAGGGCTAAAGTAAGCACCCTTTCCCATCACCAGCTACAAGCGACAGACGTATCTAAATGCTTCTTCTTTCTTATTTGAGAGACTCGCATGATTCTAGGTGGGTGTAGTAGTTGAAAGCAATGACTCTATCGAAATTCCACGTCTAAGTAAGGGGAGAAAGGCTTTATATATCGTTTTCCTCTCCGCACTCTCCTTTTCCATCTTAGAACTTCGTAATTGTATGCTTTTGAAGACATCTTTCTTGTAGAAATTTTATCTTTCACGCATTAATGTTTTATGAAATCACTATCGCCAGAAAATATTACCCATAGTATGTGAGGCTTATATAAAAGAAAGAAAGAAAGAGGAAAATTCGTATATTATTTTCGTTCGATGTTAAAAATGTACTCACCTTCGAGAGGAGATAGGTAATTTCCTATCGCGTTATTGAACTTCGTGTAACGAAATATGAGACATTGGAAGTGGTCTTGTTACGCGAGATCGATGCTTCCTGCGCGTCTTGCTAACGTATTTAAAGGGCTCCGATTGAAATTTGATCAGAATCGAGTTTTCTCCTCTCACTCGGCCCTTCCTTTAATTCTTTCTTTCTAAGAGAATAATACAATATTCTTTATATTTTAATTAACGAATAGTATCGTTGGAATAAACTAAACCAGGAAAAGGTATCATTTGCAATCATATATATATATATATATATGTATATGTATATATGCCGTTCATACCAGTGAGAACGACGAACCATTTTCTACGAGTTAAAAGTTTGAACAGGATATAATGAAAGTTGAAAAAAAATCAGGAAAGATCTTTTCCTTGATTTATCGTTTTCTTTATCGTTCCTCCTTTCTTTCTTTCCTTTAGCCTCTCTTTTCTTTCTACGTCGACCTTTTCAACGTATCGGACGGACAACTCAGACACTTAAATTGCTTCGTTAAATCGAGGAAGGCGCCGTCTCTAGCGTACTCTCACTTCTCTCGCTGCCCTTCCGTATCTCTAGTGCCCCCACCTCGAATTTTTCCAAGCATTCTCCTCGTCGACGATGTCGCGCCGAAAGAAGAGTATTCGGATAAAGGAAAACATGAATAATGTAATCCGTATAATATCGAGCAAGAAAAGAGGCAGGCAGGATAGACATAACCGGATATAAAGCGTGAGGGCGCATCCTCGACGGGTTAATAAACGAGGCGGAGACATCGGCAGACATCGAGAGCATTTTTCCGTTTGGCTGGAACCTTGCCAAATGTGTGATCATTTTCCTTTTCTCTACTCTCTTGACCGGCCACCACACACCGTATGACCGTCGTCATTCGTCGACAGACGGTAAAATCGACGAATATCTTTGTTGGAATAATCGATGCCTCTATCCTTTTCCTTTCTTTTTTACTTCTCCGAAAGAAGTATAAATCTTGGCGGGGGGGGGGTGGAGGAGGAGGGGGAGCTTGAATGATCAAATGTGTCTACGGTTCCTACGATAGTAAAACGTGAGTCTGGTAAAGGATGATGACCAAAGATCGTTCCGTAGGATGGATAGTTTCGAAGGAACAGGTGCTTGCCAAGTGCAAAGGTCTCCGATTCAACTTACGATTCAATCGTTGAAAAATTGTAAAATCATTTTTTTAATTCATAAGAATATATTATTTTCGCGTAATTGCACAAACGAAACGCTCTTTGTGAGGGATAAAAAAATTACGCGTATACGGTCGAAATATTTCTTTCCAAGGTTCGAGCATGTTATCGATTTTTCTCTGACGTCATTCCAATTGTATTGTACATTTTCGATTAGGAAAATGTCTTAGTCGAATATAAAGCAGGAAATGATCTTTACGACAAAAGGATGCAAACAGCGTCAGCGAATCTCGTGTAATCTGCAATTCTCAGATATCTGTCGTCGAGTCGAGTCGAGTCGAGTACCTATCGTGGCAGGAAATAATACCGATCTTCACCTCGTCTTTGCCGAAGACGACAAAAATCGCTACTTCTCCATTCATTTCCCTAGTATCTTTTCCTCTCTTCTCGATATTCGATTCTTTCAAATGAATTTCACGTTGGATTATCCAAGAGACCGTGAATCGCGAATATTAAACTAGTATCGTAATGTGCGAGTTTGGAAATTTCTTTGCCCTCGCAATTCCAAGAAGGGTGCATAATATGATCGGCATTATGGATTCTTGACTGCTGATATGATAATCCAACCGAAGGAATTTGAAAATATTTCCGAGGTGAATATATATCAGCGGGAATGAGCGAGAGTAATTTATTTGTTTAAAGGAAGAAAAAAGTAAAATTATACGCGTATTTTACCAACTCGTCGTTCGGCTTTTTTTCCTTCTAAAAAAATTCATCCTCCTCGAATATAATAATGAAAAAAGGACTATTTCTATTTTATGAGATTACAGCTCCATTAAAAGAAAGCTCTTTTCCTATTTAATAAATGTAGCGAAGCTGTCTATGGTCGTGCTTTTGAGGTAACGTCGATGAAGCAACGCTAATAAGGATTCGTCGATAGTGTGTCGTTCGCATTAGAAAACAATTAATCACCCAACGGAAATAAATCGGTACTATAAGGAGAAGGATTAACCTCGTGAGACAGGGCAAGAGCCGGAATGATAAATCGCTCTTCTTTCCTGCTTTTTCCTCGTGCGACCATTTATAATATTGGATTACGCTATCCATCGAAGTCACCTGAAACTTCTGAGATACACAATCCGGTCTTTAAGTCGTCCACGTTGGCTAGTCACTGCGATTCTCATTCTTTTCGAGAACTACGAAATGATGCATTGACTTTTGTCATCTCGATCGCTCGGATGTAAAATCGTGCCGCGTCTCTTGATTCTTTGATAATAAAAATCTTTTCTACTTTTCCTCTTTTACGTACGTAGTAAGTAGGATTTTTCTTTTCTTTTTTAATTATTGTAAATGTTTAAGTATTGTAAATTCTTTGTTACAATTATTACGAACAAGAAACAATCTACATCGAGCTCTTCATATTTTCAGTTCGATCAACAAAGATACCCTTCAATTTGTTACTACGTTGCGTATTTTAGAGAGGTCTAAGTGTAATCCGATTACGAGAGTTCGACGAAAAAGCGTTTAGATAGTCGCAGAGTACCGATCCGTTCGCTTTACAAGCTCTCGCTTTTTGATGATTACCCATGAAATTGCTTCTTCGAAAGAGATCGTATCTGCTACTTATGGGAGCGGCTGGACTCAACGATCGCACGTGATCCAATAAATTCAAAATGATGCTTCTTTTGGGAGATGATATCAACGTCGCCGCTGCATCATTATTATAAGAACTTTTTTATCTTGAAACTTGAAAGGGAATCTTCGATACGGATCTGTTATTGTCGATATGAATGAAGATGATTCGGGCCAGTTATGAACTCGATTCAAGATATTATTCCATTTTTTTTTGCATGTATGCGCGGGAGAATGGACATGAAATCAATTGTCTCATAAATTTTTTCTTCGAACAGTTCTACTCACTCCTCTCTCTCTCTCTCTCTCACACACACACCCCAATCTTGACCAATCGAGAAGATTACGCCGTACCGCCTGTGTTATGAACCAAGTAAGTCGGGTACACGCAATTTGGGACAATTTCGGGTTTAGTGGTTTCTGCTATTTACGGGGGAAATTGCGCCTGCCGATGTCACATCCGTAAACTCTCCTCTTTCGCTATCCATCTCACTCGGTCTCCCTCTCTCTAACTCTCTGCGAAGCGTTCAATTGTTCCGTTCACAGCCATCGGTCGATCGCATATATAGTATGTCTACCTCTGTAACTATCAAGCCGTGGTGGCTCTTGTTCGCCTCGTCAGGGATCGGCAAAACCCTTCTTCCTGTCTCGAGTTCTTCGGTTAAAGTCGAGCACCCAACATGAATCCTATTTTAACGCCCCCATTTTCCTATTCTCCTTTATGCACATACGATGCACATCAACCAAATGAGTCCGCAGAAATTGCGCCACGTGAAATCCTTTCGAACTCTCGCTATTAGAACGACGTAAATCGTGCATTTCGATTTAATGCACGTTTGTTTTTCGTTCTTCGATCTTCTTGGAAAAAATTTCAAGGAATTACATCGATTTATCCATTATCTATTTGATAAAGTATCACGCATTTCGAAACAAACTCTTTCGATACTTCTTATATTTCTTTTCGGTATTAAATTCGTTCCACGAATGATTCCTTCGCAATCGTATTTCCTCTTCTATTACCTCTTACCGATAGCTAAAGGAAAATTGTGCTCCATCCGATCGTTAAAAATGAAACATACCATTGATTCGAAGCGACCCGTTATTTCCACTCGTGGCACCAATAAGTCATAATGAGATCACGTAAAAGTAAGTTCTCTTATCGATTCGACGACAAACTCGCATGGTCGATGTAATCGGTTGTAACCGTTTCTTCATAGATTCTTGAATTTCAATGATTTTTTAATCGTCATTTATAATTTTTTATAGCCGCGTCGATCAAAAATTTTCTACGGCGTATCGTTTCGTCAATAAATCATCCATATATTTAAACCTTTATAGCCGTTATTCTTATATAGACTAACTTATATCGATGAGGCACGAGGATATCGGACGTATTAATAGCAATCTCGTTGCATTCATAGGCAGCTGATTTAATGGGACGTATACGAAGAGACGGATGACACGAGAGGAACGGGCAAAGCGAGGGTAAGGGAGAAGGAGAGTGAGTAAAGCTATATCTACGAAGAGGAGGAGGGGAGAAACGCTTCGGAGGGCTAGAGGAGAAGGAGACAGAGAGGGAATTCAATTCCACGGTCGATTAT
The DNA here is from genome assembly GCF_050613455.1 of Vespa mandarinia. Taxonomy (NCBI): domain Eukaryota; kingdom Metazoa; phylum Arthropoda; class Insecta; order Hymenoptera; family Vespidae; genus Vespa; species Vespa mandarinia. The sequence continues at coordinate 409,016 of NC_140831.1, forward strand.
GCAGCCAGTCTGCCGGATTACTGCCGGTACGCGCTTCCGTTTTGCGCCGATGAAGGGATTATCTTGCGTGCAACTTCAATGTTCGTGTTACGTATACGTACATCTTCGATGCACGTGGATCGTTGTTTGCGAAGCCTCACACAAAATGATAGACACGTCATCGATTCGTCATCCCGTTTCAACGATAAGTTCTTTAAGAGTACATTTTTTTGTTTTTCTACAATTTCGTTCAATTTTTCTCATTATTAGATCTGTTCTTTTCGTCAAACAAGTCGCGGATTTACGTTTAAAAGGAATACTGATTTGCGGAAACTCGATGTATCCTATACGAATAAACGCGTATAAATTTAATATTATTGTTTCCGTTTATTCCATGATCCAATGTGTGTCTCGATAAGGATAATGAATTAACGCAAACGTGCCGGATTCATCCGTTTCGTTTCCCTTTCGATCTCATGGCCCGAAATCAAATCCCATTTTTAGCGATCGAGAAAATGCATGTCAAGCTCTCGCTTCGCGTACAATTTATCGCGCGTAATAAACTTCTCGGTACGATCGTCCCTTATAATAACTGATCGTTCTCTCTTTTCACAATGTATTGGAAAAATCCGTAAAGTTATATCCAGCTACGAGTTTGAAAGAAAAAAGAAAAAATATATATATATATATATTATTAAAAAAGATCAGGGAAAGGGTAGAATAAATCTATCGAACGAAAAGATTATACGAATGCGTTTTCTTTTAGAAATATCATAGATATTTCTTTTTTTTTTTTCGTTCAAGTCGTTCCACACCTTTCGTCACGAAACGTAAGTCATTGACAAAAGATAAACTTTCCATGAATACTTTTGTCATTAATATCAATCGAATAATTAGTATGATCATTCATTTTGAAATGGCCAACTAAATTCCGTACGATTAAATTTAATTCCTTTCTATATCGATTGCGCAAACGAAATGGATTATCCGCGGCAAATAAAATCACTTAATTAAACGAACCTGCGGCCATTTCAAAATCTATTAACGAAGCCAACGACGGAGTAACGCATTAACGACGTCTCTTTATCCCGATGCATTGCGCGAGTCCTTCGGAGAATATTTTGTCTCCCTCTTTCCAGCTTCGCGTTTCTATCGAAACGCGATCTCGATCGAATCGATGAACGATATTAACGCCGTATAACTCGTTTACGCGTATGAATAGAAAGTTATACGTTGTACGTGTGTAAGTGGATCACTACGAACGATTTTACATTTTTGCATTAACCGTAATGCTGCGAGCGATGAGACGTGAGGTAAAAAGAGAATCGATGGGAACAAAAAATTAGATCCATTGGTGGTTCTCTTACCAGATAGAATTCACCAGTCGAAAAGCGTCGAAACGCGTCATACCTTACCGTATTCCCCAAAAATTGATCGTCTAAAAAAGATCGGCTAGAACGAGGGTATATTTCTATCGTCGATCAACGTCAATAGAGATACTTGATTAACCTATATTTTCGATCGTTCCTACGAATATCGAATGAATTTTTTTTATCGATTAATAAGCAAGACGAGTGGTTTTTGGTACTACGATTTGATACAACTTAGCGATACCACTAAACGGTTCGCGCTTTTTTTAAACGAAGACCCGAATGAAAAAAGTTGGTTAACTTTTTCTCGAGATTCCTTGCAATACGAAGAATCTCGAGAAAATTATAAAAGCAATTAAAACTAGTAGAGAAGCGATAGTAGAGTAGATCTCTTACTGCAATCTATTCGCAAAGTTCGAGAACAAAGAATTCTTTCGAATCAAACGCAATGATGAGAATTATAAACGAATCGTAAAACAAACGAATGGACTGCCCAAAATGATGAGACTTTGTGCCTTTCAATAACAATCTTCTTTAAAAAGACGAAAGGGAACTCTATTATCGCTAATTACTCGTCGACCCTACGTTTCTCCGTGGTTACAGAGTTCGTACGTCGAGAGAAGACGGAGGGTGTTCGCTCGGCCAGATAAAAGTATCTCGTTAATAGCCCGAGACATTGTAACACGGAGGATAATACCAATTAGGCACCAGAAGCTAGCTACTTGCCGGAAAGAGCCGAGATAAGGTTATTTATTTGACGGCCTAATTTATTCCGGATAAAAAGAGCTCAGAGTTGGCGCGGCGAACAGCTCGGATGCTCGGACTTGGATTAAAGCACCAATACGATTCAAGAAACATCGCTTTCTTCTATCTCGCCACTTCCATATTTCACGGATTTCTTTTTAAAGTTTCCTTTTCTACGGATAGAGAAACTGGGAGAGAGAAAGAGAGGAGGGAACGGGGGGGGGGGAGAGAGGGAAGTAACCGATGAAATCATTTCTAAATAGAAGAAATAATGCTTCCAATCTAATCTAATACGCCTTTACAACTATGTAGAATCGATCGGTAGTAAGTACATACATATGTATAGGTGAATCTATATGCAGACTCTATTCATAAATTGTGGAACGCTTTTATCCGGACGCCAGGCGTTCCCGCGCAAGCTACCTACCACCAATGTGGCTAAAGTCGAGCTCCTATTCCATCATACTTTCCTGCTTTCGTCATCTTTCTACGAGGCACTGTTTCTCTCTATCTACTTGACGTTATTAATGTGAGCCGATAACGTCGTGGCGCGGAAGAAGAAGAAGAAGAAGAAGGCAGGACGAGAGCGGAGAAGCGTCGAGAGAAAGAAGTAACATGAGGAAGAATGAGAGAGAAATACGCTGGGACGTGGCTAGGTGCGAGAAAGAGAGAGACGAAAAGATAGAGACAGAAAGAGAAAGAAAAAGAGAATAGTGCTAGCGATGCATGCGTATAGGCGCACTTCGAAACCGCTCACTCTGTCACGTATAATAAGCGATATCTCTTACCAGCCTATGTTCATTCTGTTTGCTTCTAAATCGTCTCTTTTTTTCCTCTCTTCAAGTTTTCGAATACCTCGCGAGTATGTGAAAAAGTACGTGCGTGTTTATGTGAAGAAATAATAAAAAAGTAAATCGATAAGAAGCAAGTATCGTTATCGTAGTTCGACCACGTGTTCTTCTATACTACGTCACCTCGGCGAGCTTTCACGAAAAGCTCATTCGTGCCTGAATTTGGAACCAAGTCCGAATTCGATGGTTCGTGCCGTCCAGAACATTGGGACGGCTGCAACTCGTGCATCGTCGGCTACTTTTCTGAAACCTGTTGCAAGCTCCATTGTCGCGTCGCTGCTACTACTACTGATACCGCTACTACTACTATTACAGCACCATCGCTGCTAGTACTATCACAACTAGTACTACCGCTACTGTTATCGTTAGTGGTGCCAACCACTGAGAAACGTTAGTTTTCTTTCGAAAGTTCCTTCCGATAACGGAAATCTTCCAATAAGATTTTTAAATTTTATGCGAGTAGCAGCGAAGAAGCAAGGATTTAGTGTCGTCGAGTGCCACGATTGATTCTTCTTATTCGAGTATTAAGCGAGTAGCTTCTGTGTTCTCTTGTGCGAGAGTGCATTTCGCGTTGATTCGCCGATTCGATATTCGGTCTGTGGTTGATAAACGTGTCAGCCGGTAAAGCGTCGGACACGCTCGGCGTCACCTGTTGCTGCTAATTAACGACGAATGCGATGCGTTACCGACGTCGGCTTTATGAAAAGTAAACTCGAGCTTTCGAGAGAGCCTAACACTTAAAAAGCATCTTCTCGGCGTTTCTCGTCCTCCACCACGTAACTCGATCGATGGATGCACATATATATATATATATATATATATATATATATGTATATATATATATATATATATATATATATATCCAGGTGAGTCATTGTTGATCGTTAAAAAAAAATGTTTTCGTATTAAGTTTCGAAGTAAATAAAAATTAATCTAGATAGAAAATATTGTCCGAAAGACACTAAACTTTTTTATTCGATGCAAACGCACGAGAAATGCGTCTTATCTAATCTATTCTCTACTTCGAATGTGAGCTCTCTTTTTTTCTTTTTCTTTTTTTATATAATGATCGACTACGTAACTTCTATACAACGATATTTCGATCGATGATAGAACTTTTGCTGGAAAGCATTCAAACAGTTGTGCACTCGTTTTTTTTTTCAGACTATATTCTTCTTTTATTTAAAGTCGTTTTTATAATATCTCTTTACAAAGAATTCATTTCTTTGTTAGGAGTACAGTGGTTCGCAACACTTTGTCGAATCGAATAGTATTTTATATATCGGCCAAAGTTCTACACAATTGCTCAATCAATTCTAATGATATTTCTAATTGTTATATCCATTAAAAAATTTGGAGCACTTTTCGCGTTCATGAAAAAAAAAAGAAATAAATTTCAAAATATGTCTGAATATTTGTGCAACTCGCTATATAAGTAGGTGCACTACCATGCATACGTATCTGTGCTTATATCTGTAGCTTTTGCGTTTGTTTAATTTTTTGTCTTTCTTCATGGTCTTGTATCTTTTAACCCGAAGGACGATCGATAACCTTAGCGGACCTTGCGAGGTGACGTCGAGGTGACGCATCGATTCGATGTGTATCTCTCGACGATTTCTGTCGGAAGTTTCAAGGGAACGACGCGACTCGTCCTTGAACTCTCGTGCGACAATGGATTCAAGTTGAAACCGAGTATAAAGCAATCCGTTCGCTGTAACTATCAACGTCGCATGCTATTTTATGAGGAGATTTACGGCAAGAATTTCTTATTCCCTCGGTCGAAGTAATAAGGACTATTATGACGTTATCGAGTAGCGCGCGTTCATCGTCCGATATAAAGAGCGGATCCAGTACGAATCATTAAGAATTTCGAATAATGTTAGATTTTTAATTAAAATTACTCTCAACGAAACGAATACATGAAATAAGGCACGGAATAGATTCTTTTGCGGAAAGTTTCACGATTCGATTCAAAGTTAAATAAGACTATAAAACTCATGAGTTTATGAATTCGTAATTTCACCCGTACAAATTTACAGTCGGTTCAACCATATTTATGATTAAATTTTACAAATATATTCACCAAAATAACACGAGGAAGTTTGGAATCGTAAATTCTACGCGATTAACTTCTCGAAAGTCAACGCGAAAATATATCCAAGAATTTGTGATCAGATCCGCTAAACATCCTGACTAACTCTTTGCCTATCAAAATGTAGAACTTCAATTATATCTTCGTTGAATCGGGAACAACTGATTTGAATTATTAATTGCTCGCAGCTTAACGGCTTTGGAAGTGTTATCAAGCTGATGCTATTTTTAATAATAATCCGCATAAATGGTTTATGCGAGTCATAAAATATATCCACTTAAATATAATATGTACGATATTACGCATGACGATAATAAAAACTTAATCGGTCGTAAATGAAAACGAGCAATTCGACGTTTACTTATCTTTTTAAAAGCGTTATCGAACGAATTTTCTACGACAATGATGGAAAATATTTAGTTCTATTATCTAGTAATTTACATTCGTCGCTAGTAGTAGTAAATTCGCAGTACGTCCGACCGATAAAGTAACCTCACGAGAACGTAACCTTATTCGAAGCTCGTCGCTCTAATTACCATGGCGTTGCTACGCCACCAAAATATGATTCGCCGGTCGACTCGTGTTTCTCTTCGTCATATATGTCTATCTCCTTTCTCTATCTATTCAGCCAATTCTATCTTTCTCTTGCTCCATCCTATTCGCTGTCAGGAATGCGATTTCGTGAATTTTGCTGACTCCGCGACTTCGGGAAATGATCATTTCCGCACGATGGAAATCTGCGCGCGCGTCGAATTCGACCTTCGATCGAATTCCTCGGCAACGTGCGGTTTCTCCACGCCGAGATGTCGCTTACGAACCGGGCCATTTCGAAGATCGACCGTAGTAGCGGCTACCCTACTTTCGCGAGCTATCTCACTCCCTGGAATCGTTTATTTCTACCGTTCTACCGTGCTTCAAAACTTCCCCCTTCCTTCCTTCCTTCCTTCCTTCCTTCCTTCCTTTCAAAGTCCATTAATCGACGACCGAATAAAAAACTTTTGGAAATTTTCTTTTCTCCCTGGCTGGTTATCGGCCACTTGATCGATCATTCTTTCGAGTTCTTTATAGAATTTAATTGTAATATTCTTTTTATTTTTTATTATTTATTTAGGTATCTTTTTCTTTTCTTCTTTCCCCCCCCCCCCCCAATAGAAGAGAAAACAGTCAAATATATCCACTCGATATAATTATAAATTTGGATCATTCGACGTACTTAACTATACAAAAGTTGTTTTCGAGCGACTAGACAGCGATATTCTTGGTTGTTAACGAACATATTGCGGGACGACGATCCCAGAGGCAACCGGAGAAAGATTAACACCGACAGCCGCGAATGTCTACAAAGCTAAGCGACTGTGTCCAATTTTGAAGCGTTCCACGTACTCCACGTAATATATTTTCGAATTCATTGTAATTGAGATAGTCTCTCGCCGGATGCGTTACGCAAGATGTTTCTAAAAACATTTATAATTAATTGACATTTATTAAGTAATTAAACAAAGAAACGTGCAAATAAATTATCATACGGGATATTTTCATAAAATTAAAATGGGAAAATGGAATAAAAATCATAAACGATGGAATAATTTTCGTAACATGTAAATAATATTAACATGTTCGAGGGAAACTTTATAAATGCTCGGAGTCCGCAAATAGACTTAGCTTTTAGAGAAAATATCGTTGCCCTCGTGCCGTTTGTTTTATTGTAAGCGGTACTGTTTGCTCAACGATAAGTTGAAATGCAAGTGGCATTATGAAACGTGCGACGACGAGACGTATACTCGTTCATTCGCGTCTCCTGGCGTTTCGCCAAGCGTCGGTTAGCGTGGGCGTTTCAATTATGCCTCGAGTCTTTCCGTTTTTCCTTTTCTCTTTTCTAAACCGTAAATATCCATTTCGTTTAGCGGCCGTCTCGGTGATACGATCGCACGAATATGTCCTCCTCATTTTCAACGTGTTTCTTATGTAACGTAGGAACGAACACGCTAGAGAAAAAAGGTACATAGATATTTTTAAGCAAAATTAAAATGTAAAGGATCTTGAAAAGTCCTTTAATGACGTTAATTCGTTATCGAATCGTATTTAAATACATAAATGATTACGAGACGTCAGACACTATAAAGGTCTCAAATTGATCGGTTAAAAATTAACATCCCGATCGATGGCCTTCCTTTTTACCTGGTTTCCATGTAATCTTCTGGCTCTGGTTCCATGAAAAGACGTTTCATTCTCCTTATTTCCTCGGACTCGATTCTAAGGATCGATCAACGTGGAAATGGCGAGCCATCGTACGCCTCGATGGCAAGTAGAAAATGGTCGCGTAATTAATTCAGTGGATACGAATCGATTCTGGTTCGTTCGCTATACCCGGTGAACCACGAAAACACGTGCTTTCGTGCAGCCGTCTTATTCTCGCGTGTCACACCATCAGAAACTTAGTTTGACTCGAGCTCATCCTCCTTTTCTAATTTCCACGAACGATCTAATCGACCAAAGGCTCTTAACTTATGAATGTGTTCGTGAAAGTATTCGCGTATCGTAATTCGCCTTCTTATTATTACCTCGTTTTCGTTCGACCAAAAATACGATCGGACGTTTCGCGTATCACGAGATTGCGAGTGTGCAATTTTAACTAGGTATCTACATAATAATGTTCGACTAGATCGCCCTCGTCTAATAAAAACTTTTTGCTTTTTATCTTATGACTTTCTTAACCAGAACGATCTATATGAATCATTTGATCGATCAATTATAAATATAAATGTTAAGTACACAGATACAACTAATTACTGCGATCGAAACCTCGTACAATTGTATAGGTCGAAGTAAACTCGGCAAATTGATGCAAAACGATTGGGCACCCGGAATTGAGAATCCACGTTGGTAATGGTCAATGTGCTCGTTTATAGCTTTAGCACTCAATGTCCATGCATAATGAATACATCTTAAAAGCTGGTGCACGCTGGTACTCGTAATACGATCAGTTGGTCTCTACGAGTAAAAGTTATCTTTGCTTGATTATCCTCGAATTTGAAGAATTATTCGATCGATTCCACGTACTAAAAATAAATGAACAATAAAATTCATTTACGTGATCACGTTGAGCGATTATGGATGAATCTTCTTGACGAGACAACGCTCCTATTGAGGACTTTAAGCAATTATAATATAATCAGCTATATTTTTAATAGTTTAAATATACTATACTAAAGTATTTATTAGAAATTTATAAAAGTTTCTGATTATTCGATTGTCATCATTCATTAGTACCGTAACACCCGTTAATACTACAGTATATTCGATTCTGTAACCTTAAACGAGTTGAAACAACTTAGAGAGTATCAAATTGGTCGATAAGTCGTGTACGATCGACAAAATATGCGATAGGAGAGTAAACTAACGAGCTCGTTATTCTCTACGACATGGAGAGGTTCGAAGAAAAAGCAGGACGATGGAGAGAATACGCAGTGGCGCTTCGTCGATACCGTCACTCACGATAACGATAACTGCGTGGATGCTGCAACGACGAGCGCCGCATTGAATTGCAATCTCCTGAAATAACACCTCTCTCTCTCTCTCTCTCTCTCCTTTTTCTTTTGTTGTCTTTTACGTTACGACAACGGCACGTACGAGCCGTTAAGAATCAACGTTTGTGCCTTAATCTATCGTCATTTATCGTTAAAAGACATTCCAGATAAATTTCTATCGGCGTCAATTTTATATTACAAAAGCAAAGAATAAAGAGAAAAGTCTATTTCTTTTCTAACGGGAATACAAAGATCAAAGATCAAAGGGTATTAAGTAGCGTAACGAGAGCTATACATTCCTTTTAATATTGTTTCTACCGGTAGACAATACTCGATGAGCAATAGCTAGATCGATTAGAGTTCTGTGATCGGAGCATCTACTACATGTCCTATCTACGCTGATACCCGCTGCCAATTCGTTCGTGGAAATCGATGATATCTAGAGCGATTCGTTATCGGTTTCATGGTTTCTTTTAAATCGAACCCATTGTTTCCTAAGTCTGTATGTGTTAGTTACACGCTATTCGTGTAACCAACGACGGAAATGTTACTCCATGATTCTATTGTTTATCTTCGTACCAATACAAAGCGATATATATTGGATAAATTTCTAATTTCATTAATGTCGATAAATTTCATGTAAAATACAATATTAATTTCTATAAAATTTATATAAAAAATATTAAAATTACATAAATTATAATATAAATATAAAAGTTAGTTGTATCTTTGACGTGAATTTTTTACATTGATCTTGTCGACGATTTAACATTGGCTACTTTTTTTTTATAACGTTTACTAGAGGAACCATACAAAGAGTCGCACATTTGTAATAAGAGAGATCCCCTCATCGGCAATTATCGTGCCTATCGCTTGGCCACGCCCGCTTATCAAAACTTGTCTAAATGCAGGAGCCACCCTTCCAATTAAAACGAGTAAGTAATCCGTCACGCGATCTCGAGCAACACCTTTCTCTAACCTAATTAGAAAGCAAGCTTACGTTCGTTCACGACTTGCACTTGACTAATATAAAGCCTCTATACGCACACGGATACATATATATATATATATATATATGTGTGTGTGCGCGTACGTATATGCCGATATAAAGTTATCCAATCTGATTTGAGAATAAAAAGTATTTGAAATATATGGAGTTGATTGATTCGTCGATACATTTTAAGAGTATTTCGCGTAGTCCATCTAAGAAAACGAAACAAACAGAAAAAAGTTTGGGAAAGCATACCTACATAAATCTGTCCAAGAGCAAGCCGTGGAGAACAACGGGCGAATAAGAGAGTCGTGGAGCGTGAATAGAGATCGTTTATTTTCGAACAACTTCCGCAAGGTGACATTGCCGAGTTCAGTTAAGATGTTTCTTGTAAATTAGTTCAAGAATGAACTGTGAGAACAGGTCGTAGAGCTGTGGCGACGAGTAATCTAAATAGTACGAATCCTAACGAACTACACCATTATGCTCAGACTATTTTTATTTTGTGTTAAACGTTTCCATAACAATATAAAATTTCCGCTTGCAAAGCTCGAAAATCGAGATCCTTTATTGATCATTATTAGCGTTATCTTTTTTTGCATACTCGTTACAAAAATTTGATTCGATATGTTCTATGAAAAAAAAAAAAAAAAAAAAAAAAAAAAAACACAATCAAAAAGTATCGTCGATCGTTTATGAAAATTGCAAAGACAAATTGTAAAGTTTTTCTTCAAATAGAATCATCATATTGCTTTCTTAATAATCTCCTCCGGCTACGAATGAATCTAGATTATTCGGTGCAATTATTACGTGCTCTTTGCACGACCGTGCTACCTACCTACCTACCTACCGAGCTTTTCAGTTGAAATTAATTTTCTTTTTTTGTTAAGTAAGCATCGTTAAAAGGAGAGCACGTAATCCTCCGAGTCGCGTCTGTCTCTCAACTATAATGACAACGGTATCCTCATTGTTCCTTTCAAATGATTGGCATTTTTAATTTACCATTCATTCCAGGAACAATCGAGCCGCGAGCGACGCAATGATTCACGCTTTAATCTCGCATTTACGTAACTATGGGATTAATAAAATATCCTAAAAATACTCGTCACACGCCCTGGGCTCTATCCGATTTTTCATGGAAATCACGTAATTTCAAAATGCTCTTGTCGTTCGAAGCGAGAATTATTAATATTAACGTCAAATAATTATATCAAAAACGGTCAAAGTTCTTTAAATTCTCATTTAATTTTCAACTACTTTTACGAAAGAAAATTCGACGATAAAATATATATTTTATCCGACAAAAAAGAAGTACGTTGAAAAGTTATCTCGTGCCGAAAGCACGGTGGTCGAGGTTATAAGGAACTCTAAGCGTTTTTACCAAATTACTGGCAAGCGATGCTTTCCACAAAAGAAGACAGGTCAGAGAAATCGCTTTTTCTGGACTTCCTTCGTAGAGTAGATGAAAGTACTGACCGCTTCCCACATGCCAGACGTTACAATTTAATCATCCTAACTGATTCTCTTTTCCCCTAAAGAATCAACGGACCGGCATACCTTCCACTTCAGATACAATTTCGTCACGCGGTGACCATTTTCGAAAATTGTTTCGCTACTTTTACAATCTCATAGAGAATAGACGTCTTGATATAACTTGATATAATATTATATCGATATAATATTACGGTACAAGTACCAAGACTTTTTTAGAAAAATTCCTTGGCGGAGTTTTTCTAGTCGTTGTTCCCGTCGTTGCGGTCCAATGAAGGAAAATAGAATATATCGAGGATGGAAGGAAATAGAAAAGAATGAGGAAAGAGAGTGGAAGTAACGTTCGATGGCGAAGCAACGGTTCTATGCGTCGAGTTCCTGTCAAGGAATACGTCCTGGACGACTAATGCTTGGAGTCGCAGGCGCATGGTACGCGGGTAATACGTATTGTGGGCCCAAGTCGCGTCGTGATTTTCACCGTGGAGACGTGGCGGCGTTCCCGGAGGCGGTCACGTCTCGTGCGAGATTCAATTTGCCGCCAACCTCTCTCCACCTGCCGTCGCCGCCGCCGCCGCCGCCACCGCCGCGTTATCTTCTATCTTCGAACGCTTTTCCTTCTTCTCTTCTTCCTCCAGCCGTCGACTTTGCTTTCGCGAATCGAAGAGAAAGAGAACTGATGCGAACGATCGCGAGAGAGAAAAAGAAAACTGAATGTTTTTGGCCCGTCGTGACAAGGAACTGAGATTTTCTTCGGAAGAGCGAAGAAATTCTAAAATTCATCGTAGGAAGATGCGTGCCGTGTCTTTCCAAAACAAAAGAGAGAGAATTCCTTTTACTCTCGATCTTTGTCCTTTTTCGGCAAAAGATTTTTTTGCTTTTCGTTTCGAGAAAGCTCGTAATAGAAAATTTTTAAACACGACCGTTTCTCTGATATCACAATATTTCATGTTCATTGCTCTCTCTCTCTCTCTCTCTCTCTCTCTCTCTCTCTCTCTCTCGATTCCTCTTGCTCTTACTCGTTCTTCCTTCTCTCTCTTATAACTCCGAGGCAATCGTGCAAAAGGATACATTTGTGGCAATACCGCTAACGAGTCTCGCTTTCCTTTACCACTGTACCACGTTGCAACGATACGCGCTTGTAGAGAGATTAAAGAGACCTCGACGTAAAGAAGTGGAGAGAGAGAGAGAGACAGGAGAGAAAGGGAATTAAAAACCTCAACGATCGAGTTTATTAATACTAACCATTTTAGGAACGTAAAAGAAGGTTTTTCCAATTTTCGCGTGTAAACGTTGCACCCTGATTTTTCTCTGAGCGAATTGATCGGAGTAATACCAATACACTTTTTTTCTTATCGCGTCAAAATAATTTTGTACGATAAATACAATTGCTCGAATTGAATGAATCAAAATTGATAAAGTCGAACGTTAGAAAACACATTTATCGATCTATGTCGTTTGACATCTTGCAAATCTTGATATCGAAAAAGATTTTATAACATTCGAATACTATCGTAAACGAGCTCGTTACCGTTCATTTGCAGAAAGGATGAACAAGAAGGAAGAAGAAAAATTGTGAGAATAAAGGGAAAGACGAGTGCCAAACGACGTATAACCTTTGTTGACGGGATAACACACAAAAAGAGAAAGTAAAGGAGCATCGAAAAAGGTTAGATATGGGTTTTGCACAGTGATATAGAACAACTTACTCTTAGGCACGCGTTATAACCTCTCACTTTCAAAAGTTCTCACTAGTTCAGGAGCAAGGCAAGGTGATTACGTTGAAAGCACTTTACACCTTACCCTCCAGCAACCCTGCGACGTGTTCCATACATGTGCCGTTATAGTTCTGGCTCGAATGCCGATAAAATAGAGAGTAACACGTTAGTAGAATACGTAGCCCTCTTCTATGTTTCCTTTGTTCCCTCTTATTTCTTTCTCCACGCTTCGCTACCTTCTTTTCTCTGTTTCTGTCTCCGTCTGTCTGTCTCTCTCTCTCTCTCTCTCTCTCTCTCTCTCTCTCTCTCTCTCTCTCTCTCTCTCATTCTTTCCGTCTCTACACATAACTCTCCGTTCCAGCGATTCGTTGTCTCGGTTCTTCTCCTTCCTCTCGTTTCGACTTCTCCGACCAGAGGAACTACCACTCTCTTCTCCTTTTTCCCATCTAGTAGGAGTCTCCTTTTCATCCTACGCTCCACCTCCTCGTTTCGTTCCGGCCACGTCTCGTGGTGCGCTTTAACAAGAGAATCAATGTCTCCGCGCTTCGAGCACGTTCTCCAAACGCGCTGGCGCTTAAACCCTCGCCGAGATATATCCCACGTGTCAATTACAGTACCCGGTGTACCCCTTATTACGCTTCAACGTTCGTGACCCGACTGTAAATTTATAAGGAGATACCTCGCGTCACCCGAGATACGCGTCGCTTCTGTCGCGAGGAAAAACGAAAAGGAAAGGAAGGGAGGGGAGAGAGTGTGTGTGTATGTAGAGAGAGAGAGAGAGAGAGAGAGAGAGAGAGCAATAACGAGTAGTAAACAGTAGCAAAGTCAAATAAAAACTTGAAAGATTTGTCATACAAATATTATTGTAAATTACAAATACCTACGTCGAGAGAAGTGAAAGCATTTTTAAATGATTAAAATTCATTTATTCTCTATATCTTACGATTTCCATAATATTCGCAACGTGTGCTCGAGAATATTGTCGCTTTGCCCCGTCGGCATGCCACAACTTGATAACTATTCACTATTTTCCAGTCTGTTGCGCTTGAACGTTATAATCGAGTTATAAGTTTTCCATCAAGGGCTCGCTTCTTCCCTCATTCTCTCGCTTCTTCTTCTTCTCATTCTATCCCATTCTATTCGCTAGCTCTTACGATCTCTCTTTCTCTCCCCTTCTCCTTTAATTCACTGAATCAGGATCGTCTTCTTATTGTTAGTCGCCTGCTCATCGCGGCCAGAATTACATAGCGCCACGTCGTCGACACGTTTCGCTGTTAATAAGCGTCAAGAATGATAATATGAACGATACAATTTGAGTATCGAGTTGGTTAACCGAAGCCAAATGAAAAGAAAGAAAATTATATCGAATAAATGTCATTAAAAATATCCCATTGATTATGACAAACAGCCTATAAATAAGCCTAAAAAAACAAAAATTGAGAGAAATTGAATTTGTCACTTCGTTCTATGTTATAACAATTGGGATATCGTTAGAAAAAAGAAAAAAAAAATAAATAAAAATATACAACTTGGGTCAATTCGTAATAAAATATTTTTTTTTAAACGCTATAAACTGCGAATGGTAGAAGCACGATCGTTAAGTTGATGAGGATACTGGACAGATTGCATTAATCACGAGTTCCATCATTGTCATTAGTTCCTATTCGATTAGATCTCTCTCTCTCTTGCTCTCTTTCAGGGGCGAATTTCCCAATTTATCGTGGTCTCACGATAGGTATACACGATCTCATGGCATCGCCGTTGCGAGTTCCGGAGTACAAACGTGCACGCGTTGCCGCAAACTCATTACGGAAACGAAGCGGGCGATCTAGGTCGTTCGATTCCGCTAACGACGTCCTATAAAGAATTCACCGCGTGTTTGCTGGTTTCACGTAGCGAAGCCCATGCTTGTTCGGTAATACGCCGTTTAATCGCACTTAAATAGGGATGATTGCTTCACCGCGATTAGCGTGTCGACACAGTCAAAGGAAATGAATAAACCGATCGAGAAGGAGAATTATAGTCAAAGGGTAGGAAACTATAAACCGTATAATCTATATAAAAATTATCTCGTATATATAAAATATATATGTACGTATATAAATACGTTCGTTTACAAGAACATTTTGTAAATTCTTTTTCTTTTTCCTTTTTCCTTTTTTTTTAATGTTTCCGTGAAAAGCAACCTTCCGATTATAGAGTCGACAAGATCGATCGATTATCCACTTCGACGAATAAATTTTCTTTCCTCTGTGGAATATATTATACATACATGTATATCCTTTCACACCTAACCGCCGTAAGAAGTTCTCGAATAAATCATAAAAAATTGCTTCGCCAGGATATGGAGGGTCGAACTGTCGAGATTCTCTCCCTAAATCACCTGCCATGGATAGCGTCTCTTTCCCTTTAGAATAATTTCATATCTTCTTAACGTGTCCCTTCGTACGTTGCTATTATTTATAATTAACCTTACAATACAGAAAAGGTAGTTTTACGTGCGAGAACGGGCAAGAGTCGAGAAACGGTAGTATCGTTAAAAGGAATCTCGTAACTACCAATAAATAAACTTGGGAAAGATACCTTCAAGATTTACTAAAACGACCTTCGAGTTAAGGCACGAGAGGAAATTGCATAGTGATCGTCGAAGCAAGAAAGAAAAGGATGACGTCTTTCACGAGAAGTAATGGCTTTGCGAACTTGAATGACCCTAACCGGGCCAATCACGTACTCCGATCGGCGATTGGGAGAAGCTCCCGAGTATCTTTGAATTTATTCTTAACGTTTCGGATTTACCTTTGGTATCAAAACGAAATGTCCCTTCTGAAATGGTAATCTTGCCTTTCACGGTGTTATGTTCTTCGTATATAATCATTTTTTCAACCATGGACAATTCTTGCCCATATCTTTCTATGTATAACATAGTCACGACGGAGAATACACGTACGTATGAATAATTCATTTGTCAAATTCTTCTTTCTCGATCTCTCATATCGTTTGATATTTCAACGATTTAAGGAAGGGATGATACAATATATACGGCAATACGAATTTCATCATTATTCTTCCTTATTATTCAAGATAATGACTTATCTTCGGCGTGCATAGATACAACGTGCAAGAGAGGTGCGTCTAAAGGTAGACAGGAAGATTCACTCAACGAACGATCAAGCACCTGTTGCGCGGCAAGACCCGAAGGACGTTAGTTTTCGAGCACGTGTAATCGACTTTTGACAAAGAACTGTCTCGTCTCTTCTCGGACACGTCGAAGTCAAAAAAAAAAAAAAAAAAAAAAAAAAAAGAAAAAAAAAGAAGAAAAAGAAAGAAAGAAGAAAGAGAAAGGAAAAAAATCTAAAGAACAAAAGAAACAGGCGATTTCTTAAACCCTTTTAAAAAATCATTTCATTTTTGAAAATTACCGCGAATAAATCCGAGTTATCTGTCCCTTTTCCAACGATCTTTTCCGGGATCTTTTTTATTTCAGCTTGACCATGAGACGGATTCAAATGAACAAAGACTGGTGAAAAGCAAAAAAAGAAAAAAGATAAGAGAAAAATATAGAGAAAGAAAGCGCTGCGGCTTTAACGTTTCGTAGCAAGAGGTAAAAGAGGAGTATATGAGGCAAGAGACGACGTACATACGGTAGGAAGGAGAAGCAGAAGAGGAGGGGGGGATCGGGGATGAAGAGAGAAGAGATTCTCGTAGAGCGAGGAAAAGGAAGAGGAGAGGAGAAGAGGTGGGAAGGGAAAGGGCATAGAATGGAGGGGGATCGTCCTACGAAATGGACTTGCCATTATGCCCTAACTAAAGCCGGCTATTCAGCCATCCACAAGCTTATTAGTATGCAAGCGAGCTTGTTGCCTTAGGTGGCTTGAAAGCCTCGTGTGTCACATTCACGACGTGTTTCCCTAGACGCGCAACATACTGCGCTACGGGACGATATACTGGAAGCAACATCCTCTCCTCTCCTACTCTTACTCCTCCTCCTCCTCCTCCTCCTCCTCCTCCTCCTCCGTCTCCGACATCCCCACTCCTCAACCAGAGCTTCTCTCCAAGCAGATACAGTACAATATCCACCCTCCTTCAACTTGCGAGTACGATACATGAATGCATCCGTGTCTCTGGCTGGCTGGCTGGGTTGGTTGGTTGGTTGGTTGCTTGCTTGCTTGCTTGCTTGCTTGCTTGCTTGCTTGTCATCCCGCCCTTTCTAGACAATTCGAAGTTAATTGCACTAATTGCTTCTTCGGTATATTCCGTTCCGCGAGTATACCCGCTCTAACGAACAACGATCGGAATTCTCTCAATGGGAAGTACGCGATATCTATTCCTCCGCACGGTCATATCGTCTCTTTGTAATTTGATTTACTTTCTTCTTATTTACCCTAGCATTCTATTATAGGTCCTGGATATAATATACAAGAAAAGAAATACGGAAAGAAATTTTGTCATATTACGTTTAATAACCGACGTCCATATCGCTAGATAGACGATTCGAGTTCTTGCGAGTGGCAGTTTGCCAAGTACAAATTTAATAGAATTCGAACATAGAATGAAGAATTATTGTCTCGTCGGTCGATGTTGCCATTAATCCTTCGATTAATATCACCGAGTTCAAGTTAATTATAGGTTTTGGCACATATTATAATAATATTTAAACATATTTCGTAATAGTCGGATATCGAGAAATCGAATTGATAAAGTCCGTATTATTCTAGCAAAAGCTTGTTTTCGGCGAACGAGAAGAAAGACGAGAAGAGAAAAAAAGAAGAAAAACGACGTCGATGATTATCTAGACGCCTTGAGCGCGTCATTAAAAAGATCTTCACCAGAGATAACTTCGTATAAGATTAGGCTCGACCTTTCGCAGCTTTCGAGACGTTTGCCAATAGAGAATGAAAATCTTATCACGCGGAAGAAGTATATATCTTTGCCTTAGATAATGCTATGTCAGCGTGGTGCCGCTCTCGTGTTTACGTTCTCGATGCTTTTGGAAAACTGCATTCTTCGCCCTTTCACGACGTATACACGATATATTCGAAGCCGATAAGCTTTTTGTATTACGCTGCACACGAGAATATACCCGTGCATATACCTATAATAAAATATTTTACATAATGTACGACGAACTTTGAAACGATTTGCACGAATTTTCCAAGCTCTCAAATTCGTTTCGTAAACTATTGAAATTACGTATGTATCTACGTAGATAGTACGCGTATAAAATACAAATCGCAAATGTCTGATCTCTCAGAGACGTAATTTCGACAGAAATTTATATAGAAGGCGAGGATGGTCTATGTATTCTACACTGAAACAACGAAACGGCGTAACTTTGGTTAATCTCACTCGCTTAGTTAGTATCCTTTCCCTCGTAACAGTTATGATGAACGGTTACCGTTTACCATCCACGCTTACGAACGTGCAAGGTTCGCATAATCCGACTAATATCATTACGTGGCACTAGCTAGGATTAAATTGTTGCTACTGTCCGGAACGAGGTCGCGTCATAAACTTTACAAGTAATCGTGTCACGAGGCGGGACACGATTTTTCTGACACCATCCCGCTCGAAGAAAAAAGAAAAGATCTCGTTTGGCGTGTGTCAAAGAAACTTTAGACTTATCGTTTCCTTTCTCGAGATCATTACGCGTCTACATAAATTCATTATATGAATGAGGTAATGAATTCGAACGAGGACGTTCGAATAACGACGAGGATACGTATAAAAATATTACTTGGTACTGAGCTTTTCAGTTTATATCTCGACTTAGGTAACTTCCTGTCGAGTATACCTCGTCGTATAGCTCCTCCGCCGGGGATAAAAGCGAAACGACGATACCGTGAAATTGGAAGGATGCGATTCGGATGGCCGTAGAAACGTAACCTTCCTTGAATTTCCCTCTTTCTTTCTATCTCTGTGTATCTTTCATTAACCATCGTAATTTCACGTCAAGACGATATTAAATTCCAAGGTAACCGAGTGAATTATATTAAACGAACTTTTCTTTGGACTTTTTATAATGCGATAGCAGTCGACGAAAACGTATTAACGAAATTTTGTAATAGGTCGACCGTTTCTCTAATATAAACTCGATATTAAATCTTATTCGAAGGGAGATTATAGAGATGCGAATTATTACAAAGTACGGCGATGTCTTCATTCAAAGTGACAGGAAGTTTGCAAACTGAAAAGTTTCACGTTCAGTGAGCATCCGAAATTTCGTGATACTAGTGTACCGTAGGACGAGACAACGCGATGACCCGGAATGTTCGGAGACAAGCCATAGGTCTTTATTGCTAAACACCTGAAACCGCGCAATATCGGTCCGGACGTAACGTTAACGCACGACGGGCGTGTGCGATCGCGTGTGATGTGGCGAGCCATCGGCGCTTTGTTGCACATTGCCGATATTTGCATCGGCTATTTCACCGATCGCACATGCTTACCGGCAGCAAAACCCGATTCGTAACTAGCATAACCGCGCTTGCGTCGCAAACTCTAACTAAGTACATGAGTACATGAGAGACTCCCTCAAATATGAATATTTCGTACACTGTCCTTACGATATCCGATAGAAAAATACTCTTTATACTTCGAGTTCTACCGAGTACTTCTTACGTTATAAATTATTCAAGTTCCCATCTTGGACTCGTTTCTTATAGGAATGATTTATTTATTATTATTACATAATTTATTATCAAGGTTCGAACGTTGAATTCCGATGGTCGATAGTTATTTTCAGAATTGGCAGGATCGATGTTCCAGTGGAACGTATCAAACGTACTCTGATACATCAATGTCTCTCGTCGTAGACTCGGGAGTGTTACTCTCACGTGTATTTTTTCCCCCTCGAAGCATAATTGAATCCTCGGCAGAAAGTTACCGATAGCTCGATCGAACGATCGATCACTCTCGACGGAGGGTCCTCGGGAAAGTTGTTCTCCTAGTACCAGAACTAATATTAAGGACGTCATCTCGCGACGATGCTACCCGAGTCGCGAAGATGGAATCGAGCCGGAAGATATTAAACTTTGAATCGCCTCTATTTACACGAAGAAAGGAGTAGGTAGTTCTTGTTACGACGATCATCCCCGTCCTCGCGATAGAGACGCTACGAGTTAAAGGGAAATCTGTAATAACTATTGGAAAAGGAGTGGAAGCTATGCTTCGTGTTCCTATCTCCCTATTGCCTCGAGCGTATCAATGAAGTACATCGAATTAGCTCTTCGTCGAAATAAGATTTCCCAACGGCGAAGCAAGCGTCCAGTCCTATCCTCAGGGTTTCCTACGACTTCGAGAGAGGGAGAGTGAGGATACATCCAGGTCATAGGAAACATTGGCAATATCCTGTTTTTCCAGGACTGCGAAATTAAATATTTGCCGCGATGAAACAAGAGTTACATCGCAGTTCGAAGCCATCTCGGGGGGAATCGTTGGACAGTCCAGCCAACGATACTGTCGCTCGAGTGCCCTTCGAGAAAAAGCAATATATGGTAGAAAGACCAATATAGATATTCTCTTGATATTTTATAGAAACGTTTAGTTAATAAACTTTTGTCAGGTGAATCGAAACGAATAGATAGATATCTCTTTCTGTCTTTTCATAGATTATCTTTTCGATAGATAAAACACTTTTTAAATTCATTATATTGTGAATAAGCTTTTTCCGGATCCACAACGTATGTAAATAATTTATCGAGTTATCCTGCGAAGAAATTTAAATGACGAATGAACGAAGAGAACTCGTATCAAATAATTAATATACAATTGTACGCGTTGTTCAAATGCGCGATGCACCGTCATCTGTCCAAACACATACCTATTTCATTTTTTCATTAAAATTTTATTTTTATATTCCCTACCTCATCTCTTTCCCATCATTTAACTACCTTTTACGCAAAGTCCCCCACCGTTCAAGCCAGACTATTCGAATTGCATAAAAGAAGGCAATTATTGATTCTGCTTCGCGGGGACGTTGCTGAATTTAATTAGATTTATATTTTAACGTGGATAAATAGTGGTAATTAAATTTATTGAAAAACGTCAAATATTTGCGCGTCAAGAGGAAACACCATAGTTAACTACATTAATGAAATAACAAGTTAAATTCTTGTCGAACGATTTCGTTATGGGGATGAATGCAAGCTGTAGAAAGTAAGTTTTCCTCTATCTGTGCGATATTTCATGCCTATTTCGTAAAACAAATGCTTTTTCAATATTTTTCATTCGTGGACCACTACTTTTATTGCCGTACAAAACGTTTTGTCACTTCCGACAGAATGAACATGCAGTCAACTACTGTATGACTCTTTTCCCTTTGACGAGAGTACCGTGATTGAACTCTGTGAAACTATGCAATTTCGATTGTTGTCGAGCTATACTACAGAGCGAGAAGAGGAGAAAAAGAGAAAAAGGCAGAAGAAAAGAAAGGAGAAAAGAGAGAGAGAGAGAGAACCGACGTTCAAGCTCGTTCTATCGCAACTAATTACGACAAAACATTTAGTTAAGCGCTCTGAACGATGAGCAAAAACTTGCGCACCCTTTGAAGTGCCGTAAAAGTTTTTTCAGTATAAACAAAAAATATTTAAAATTTTTATCAAGACCGTCTAAGTCAATGCACGTACCTACGTACATATTATCCGAATGGAAGCATACATTCCATACGTTTCATGATAGAAACGAAAGCACGATGTGTCCGCTATCTCCCTTTTTTCTACCGGCCTTTGTATTTTTTCCTCTTTTTTTTTTTTCTTTTTCTTTTTTATTATTATTATTATTAATCCAATCTCCCTTTATCCTTAAGCTTTCCTCCATGAACGTGGAATTTTTCGAGCGCGGAACGTTCGCAAAAGCATGCGGAGTACCGTGCGCGATATGCTTCGAATTTCTACGTTCCGTAATATCCTGAGAGATTTCTTTTATGAAAGGATTTACGAGAGAATGAGTTATGTGTAGAAAAAAGAAAAAAAAAAAGAACTAAATTCGACGTACTACTTCGAACGATACCTTAAGCATTTTACTCGAAACTTTCTGCTCGCCTTATCTTAATTTTCTAAATTAAAGTTGATGATGTTACGAAGCTCGTTATTTCTTCTCGCAAAAGTAACGATTTTTCTGTAGTATTGGTCTTACGGTAAATGCAAATGGAAGGAAGGAGGAAGAGAGAGAGAAAAGGGAAGACGACGATGTCGCAGCGAACAAGGACATCTTTAAATTTCCGTCGTGAGTAAACTATAGCTTGCTTGATATATATATATATAGAAGAAGAAGTAGAACGAACGTACGAACAAAATCGATGGTAGAAACACCACTTTCATCGGGATTTGATTTATGTCCATTTATTCCTACGAGTTAATTTTTGTAGAAGCGTAATCGTAAAGACGAATGAGTATCGCTAGTATCAGCTATTTTCATTAAATCTCGCGTATGTTCGTGCAGCTCATTGTCGAGCATTTCTCTCTTTCGCTATTTTCTTTTTTTGTTTTTTTTTTTTGTTTTATTTTTTTTTTGTTTTTTCATTGCGACGTCAATGAGGTCGCAGGACAATAGTTTCGTTACCGTGAACGAAAATTCGTTTGGCCAGACTATAAACGACGCGCGACGATGGAAACTGTACGCGTATCCGAGCGAAATGTAAAACCATCGGGAGGATCGACGTGGGTGAGCGGTACGATTCCCGTTGCCACTCTTTCTCTCGCTTTTATTGCGAGATTTGTCATCGAAACGAGGCTAACCGAACTGCTCTCTTTACAAATGCACTTGTCATTTTAACGACGCGACGTGCCTACTCGATTCGTACGCGCGCATCTCGTAAAACTAGTTGAAGTATGGTTCACAGTCCTTGCCGGAACCAATCAATTCGATATCGAGCCATGGATCAGTCTTTTTCGCTCTCTGTATCTCTCTCTTTTTTTTCTTGTTTAAATTCCTATCTAAATATCGAAAGGCTCGATCGTCGTACGATATTTTAACAATATTTCTACTCGAGCTAGAAAGTATTCGAACTTATGTATTCGAAAAAAAGAGAAACAAAAAAGAAATACATTTTGAAAGGTGTTCTAGAACTTATCAGGCATAAATGCTAATCTGTTAAATTTAATTCACGTATTCGCGGGAATACAGAGAAATCATGAAAATGGAAACTCTCGGAGTGGAAGCCACGGGCTTCGAATAAATTATTTACGTGACTGTAAGGTAAAACAGCACAAGTCCATTTTCCATAAGATTGATATGCACTTGCAAGAGAAAACGAAATATAAAGCTTGGACAACAAAAAATAGACTTGCTATTTTGCGCTTCATTCGCATGACTTTAATTTAGAAACCGGCTTAAATTCTATCAATTTAGAAAAAGTAAATAAATACTCAGTTGAACATTAAACAATAGTTTATATCCATTCCAATGACTCATTGAAATTTCTAATCCAGTTATTACGATAAAATCTACTTTACGTAATAATTCAAACGTAGAGGTGCGATATTAAGGGGAATTGTAGAGAGAGCGAGAGAGAGTGAGAGAGAGAGAGAGAGAGAGAAAAAAATTCCAATTTTCTTATCGTATATCCGTGATCGATCTGGGACGCGTTAGAAGGGAGACGTGAAATGCCGCAGCTTCCTCGGGTGCAACAGGTCGCGAAGTTTGCCGGTAAGAATCCCAGGAGCTCGTTAAACTATTACCCACCTCCTAAATTCATATGCATAAAGCGGGCGAGGGTGAGAGATAGAGAAAGAGAGGAAGAGGGCGTTGAGGCTTCGCGCGGAAGCGAATGCAGTCGGTGAAGTTGAAATTCCATTATTGTACGTTAACGTAGCGCGGATAGGAGTAGGTTGAGTCGAGCATTTCACGTTTCGTGTCGTCCTCTACTTTCGCTCTATCGCCTTTCGTAGTTCACCGTGTCGCGCCTTCCTCCACGAAAGCTCGACGATTCCTTTAGACTAAGTGTTCGTGCGTCTGTGTGCGCGCGCTTGGTCGTTTCCTATGTATGAGTAAGAGATCTCTACGCGTAAGAACGTAAGCGGTGCGATTCATTTGCATTCTCCGACGATAGCAAGAGCGTACGTACAGAGGACAAAGCTAAGGAAAGAAACAGAGAGAAAGAGAGAGGGGAGGGGAGAATGAAAGAAATGAGAAAGAAAAGGAGGAGACGATGAAAGAAAACATCAAGAAAATATCTGTTGGAGGGAGTCGATCTTTTCTCTTTTTCTCTCGTCTCTGAGCTTGATCTCTCTCACTCGTTCCTTGACGACGAGAAAAGTGTTTAAAAAGAAGAAATTGCAAATCGCAACGTTTCGCGATAATCAAGTCGGCCGAGTTGACTCCAGCACCCCTCGTAATAACGTCGTAAGACGAAGGAAAGGGCTCGATGGGAGGTGTACGGACGAGAGGAGTGGAACGAAGAAGCGATTCTTGTTGCGCTTTGAGAAAATTGTTTCTTAAATTGAGCCGAGTTCTCCTGTGCAAGGAGTCGCGGACTTCTCTTTATTTTCCCTACATTCTAATGCGCTCTCATTTATATACGTCGCTCCAACCTCCCTCTTTCCATCGTTTTTTATTTATTTATTTTTTCTTTTTTTTTTTTTTTTCATTGCGAATGTCACCCTCCTTAACGTTCATCCAATGTGCGATTATTAATACGAATTGCTTGAAAATATTTCATCGATCTTTTTCTCCCGCAATATTCATTGTTATTTTTAAGGAAAAGATAATTTCTTACGAGTATCTACAACACACAATATACGATAATAGTAAAAAGTGTTAAAGAAATTGATTCGAGTGTTTCCTTTACTTATCCTTAAATCGATAAAACGGACCAAGAGAGGATATAGCTCATGCGTCGAATCCAGAGAAATGGTCGACGAGGATATCGAGACGACGAGCCTTTGAGCAAATACTCTGGGCATCTGCCCTTCTCTACCGGAAGCAGGACGACGATGGGATCGACTGCCGACCGATGGGAAGTGTATAGGACGCGGAAAGGGTGACAAGAGAGTGGAGGAGAGCGAGGGCGTGAGGACTCGCTTCGTCGACCGCAACTAAAACGCAGCCTCGACAGAGAGTTTAGTTGCCAACCGGTAATGGGATTCCTCTGTTTCCCGGAACAATGATACGCTACGTCGCGGTATGAATTACGCATAATATAGCGCCGGCTGGTCCACGATCCAAGAGCGAGCGAACGTTTGTGTCTCTCTTTCTCTGTGTATGTGCGCGTGCGCGCGTATGTGTGTCTCGTCAATCCATGTGCCTTTGTACGCGTGTGTATATATATGTAAAAGAGAAAGAGAAGGAGACGAGCCGTACGTTAGCTTCAACTTGAATTAGATAAGAAAAGCAGGATGATATATATATATATATATATAAGATCGTGCGCAGTCTGCGGTATATGAAATTCAAAAATCCTTGGAAAGAAACAGCGGCTCTTTTAAGAAATCTCCCTGCGCCGAGCGAAGCCAAGGTTCCTTTCTTCGAACTCGCCCGCGAGAATGCTTCGTCTTGTGCGAGGATGCAAATCGCGGCGTTAAAACCACCAGCGACAGCGGCAACGATCGAGATCGACTCCTCCCAAGAGCAGTAGAATCGTGCCTAACTTTTAAAGTGGGATTTGCGATATACCGCTTATCTCTCGACTTCGTGTAAATAAAATTCGAAGGGAAAAGTTCTTTCTTAAGGGAGGGCCGAGCTCGTTACACGCTCTCGAAACTCGGGACTAAAATCGAGAAAAGTCGAAGAGGGGTGAATCAAGCCCTCGCGAAATGGGCTATGATTTTTTTTTTCTTTTTTACAAAGTACCGGGAAAGAAAGATAGATGGTTGTTCTATTTAATACGCGTGAGCTTTTATCCTTCGAAACGATATTAACTTACGTTATTTAATTACTTGGAAAAATTACATTCATCCATTATTGATCATTTTGAAATGGATAATGATGAAATTTGTTGAGATAAAAAACGACGACGAATTAATACAATGGTCGCTAAGAAAGGAGAACGCGTTATACATAAGTAATAATGGAAAGCTTTGCTTCTCGAGTCTGCGCATGAGAATTGTATACATTTCTTGCCACGAAAATGCACTATGCAAGATCTCAACGAAGCCAGAAACCGCGTAGTTCGCACATTTTGCTTGAGAGGGTTTGTGTAAGTTTCGCGTATCGTGAAACTATGCTCGTTGGTCTCCGCATATAGTCTCTGCAATATACTCTAACTTATAAGATATTTGTATTGTTCTTAGACGATTCGTAAATTCAATATAACGACCAGCTAACGAAAAATAGCAGAAAATTAACGAGGTAAGGTTATATGAGTGCTTCGATCACTTTAACGCGTTTCAATGCTTTTTATTTGTTCTATTAAACCTGTCTAAGATTTTACAATTTTTATTCATACGTTAGAAAATAATGGGACGAAGTTTTATATCCACGAGTGCATTCACTTTTTATATGTAAGTTCGTAGTTTGTTTATACAAATAAGACCTATAAACGCATCCCTCAAAAATTTCGCGTCACGAGTATTTGGCTGAACTAGACACGATCGCTAAAAAGAGGGTCACAAAGAAGAGGGCTTTGTCGAGGCTTTAAAGCGGATACTAAATCATTTAGTTGGCTTTCGTGCAAAATCTCAGATCTCGTGTATTTAAAATCGTTAGATGCCAAATGCGTAACTTTAATTTGACTTAATAGAAAAATCCATAAAGTCATAAGACTTACCAATTTTCTTAATCGCACGATCGATTTTATTAATGCAGCTAGTCGTAATATAAATGAAATGAATCGAGTCATGACAAGGTAATTCGAATAATGTAAAATTATTTTATTCGCGTCGATATGATTTAATAGTGACATTTAACTAATATTAATTAGATTATTAATTGTTTGACAGTTATATCGATACCCGTTATTGTATCGAACGTATTCTAACATTGCCTTTTACGATAGTGGGTAACTGCGTCACGGAGTAACTAAATGAAATATGAGTGCTCCCGGAAAGACATACGTAATGCGCTAATGCATAATTAAAAAAGATTATATTTTCATAAAGATGATATCGCGACGAATGATTTTGAGTAAGAGTAAATGGCTAGACGCGAAGAGGTCACATCAGAAAGTATAAATGGATCGCATGTAGAAAGTAAACGATGCAATTTGAATTTTTATGCAATCGAAACATGCTCTTCGAAGAATATTTCGCGATCGAACGTTACCTGCAACATATCTCGTTGCTGGGAAAATGTTCGTACGTAGCAAAAGGCTTCCTTTATTGGCTACTTCCAGTCGAGACTTTACATTCGCACGGTAAAAGGATACTTTCATGGATAATGGAAATACGATTTTCTATGGATACTGCGAGAGGTGGTGGGTGGATGGAGGCGGTGGGTTAAGGGAGACATCGCGACATCATTTGGAGGTCGATAAGAACGTCGAACGAAAAGGATTTTTACTATGGATCGTTGGTAAGAAGCGGAAGCAATCGCATTATGACCGATCAGTCTTAAAAGATAAATCGACCGCCCCATGCGATATCAGTAGGATGTATTTATTCGCTTGATGGACACTTGAAGTTTATTGGATGGACGATCCAAACGATTCGAAACGATTCTTATAGCTCGCCAAGTAAGAATATCGCTCTTCGGAGATTGTTACGAGCTATCGCTATTGGAAATATCCACGTCTTGCGTTCTTGCCAAACATACACGTTGATCGAACAATCTTACAATTTTCTTTTCTATTTTTTGCTCCCTCTTTCTCTTTCTCTCTCTCTCTCTCATTGTGCAGTCTCGCCGGTCAACAATTTATATAGATTTCATGCGGTAGTAGTACGCTCAAGAAATTGAAGGAAAAGTCGTTTTATATAATCGATGGTAAAGTCATGAGTATCACTATTATAATTCGATGCCAATTTAGGAATAATCTATTTCTAACTGGAACCTGTTACGTTGTTTAATAAATGATATTTTTTAGTCGTTCTTATATCTAAATATCTATCGTTTATTTTTACTCTCGATTCCGTTAAGGTAAAAACAGCTTGTTTTTCTAACGCATACACATATGTGCGTCTCTCTCACGCATTTTTTATCGTCGTGTCTCTCGAGCAACAACGATTAATACGCGTACCTACCTTGGAGACCAATGGCGCAACTCGATCGATATTGTCAACTCAATAATAAAGGTTTGTCGATTCGTAGTCACGCCTGGATACAATATAAGATAATAATAATACGAGAAGAAAGTCCGCACGCACGTCCATGTCCCGCGAGAATATTCCTCCTCTTATATTAGTGCCCGCGCATATGTCACACGCATACAAGGAAACGGAGAGAGGATCTGTGACACGGAGATAAGTTCGATGGGCTGGCAATATTGACCTTTCGATCCGTTCCCGTGTAATAAACTCGCAGAGCGCTTATCAACGGACTCTTATCGCGAACTCGAATCCCAGAAGAGCATGGAACTTTATTATTGGATTTAATACGAAATTAATGTAACATCGTAATATTCCGTTCGTATTCCGTTCCTATTTAGAGTTATTCATTCGATATCTGAATAATCATACCATTGTCTGACTTTGTCGCGTGATGCAACGAAAGTATCTAATCGAAATGCATAATTCGATAGGTTGACCGAATAATTGACCGAACGATTGCATTTTATCAGTCGTTTCTAAAACGATCTTCTAAGCCCTATAAGAACTCGTTGTTTGTTCAATAATTATATGCGTTTCCATTTATTCGTATCCATTTATACGTATAGAAGCAGAAAAGTTATAGTACGCAAATTTTACGCAAACGTATCCACGTACATACTATATATGTACGTACACGCATGTAGACGTACGCGTAGAGGACGTAACGATGAAAATATTTGACAAGTATAAAACATTATGGGCGATCGGCCGTTATCGTAAAAGAACGTCTATCTTGGTGGGACACAATATGCGGTCCTCAAATGGACCTGTGTATGTATGTATGTACTTGGTTATATACTAACTGAAATAAATTCTTTCGGCAAAGAAACACTGTCACGTCGTCGTTCGTCGTTCGGACAATCGATTCGGGAAGCATCCAATTGCCAGCTGGCAGTCGACGAAATTGAGTAGGTATCGACAAGTATTGGCCGGACGTGTTCTCCTTTGACGAGCGGAACTCTCGCGAGATCACTCTCGTGAGGTACTCCGACCGACCGATACGAAATACCATGGGGAGAGGAAGACTGGACCATTCGATATTCATGAACAGATCAAACAATGACATTTGACTGATTGAACCGATCTTCATTATCGACACCTACAAAATTAGACGCGTATACGTGTATGTGTTTAAGCAGATCATACGTATCAACAAGTAGTCCTTGTTATAAATAAAAATATCGATTCGATCGATTTACCACATATTGAGAAAGAAAGAAAATAGGTTGACATATATAAAATATTGGTGATCTTTATGACTACTATCAGTAGTATACATCTTTAAACTACGTTAACGAAAGATTCTATATATGTTATACATCATCGTTTCACGAGTTTTTCACGACGAAGTAGCGATGGCGGAAACGTAAAAATAGAGGGAAGAAGCAATTAGATAATCCGCCTGTTTTCTCTCTGGTTTCTCCTATCCAGTACAAAGCTTATTCCGGCAATGGGGAAAACTTTGGTCATGGGAGGGAACGCGACCCTCGGTGGTTTACGGTCTGTCACCTTCGACCTCTAACCTTCCAAGAGGAAACGTCGCTGCTTACTGTCCTCTCCAGTCTCACCTCTTCGGCCATCTTCATCTCGTCGTCCGCGTCGGAAACGCGATTGTTACACACGACTTACCTACGAATACTGATACAAATTTTCGAACGAGACATTTATATTTCTTGCTAGTGTTGTCAGTGTATGTTTTTAATCATACTTTTCAATCAATGTATACATTGGAAGGTCGTTTAAATAACATCGTAATCTGGTTAACAATATTAGATCGATATCGTACGTGTATATATACATACATATATATATATATATATATATGTTTATATCTCCACGAGATCTAATGGAAACAGAGGACACTTGAAAGTTAATGTTTTATGTAGATACGTGTTCATATTGAAAATAAAAATATAGGTATACGAGTATGTGCATATATTTTTGAGATAATACTCACAGTAATGATCGCGGAATGTAATAAATTCCTCTATAAAATTGTTTTGAACGTTTTCGTTTGGTTAACGCTCAGATATTGATGCTCCTCGAATATAATTTTTATCGAACGAGTTTAATGTGCCGATTTTGCGATCACATTTTTCGGGATTTTCAAACTGCCAAGCGGATGAAAGCGCTATAAAGATAAATATCTATGGAATTGTTCAAATATCGAAAATGTAAGAGGAGCATGTAATAATATATATTCGAAAATAAAATGTAGCAAAAAAGAACAAAAGAGTGCCGGCAAATTACTTTTCCCCTTCTCTTCCCATAGAAACGTAACGAGCTTTAAAATGTCGCTGGTTGCCAACAAATCGTTGCTAGGATACGTTGATATTGATTTTATCCTTTAAAATTTTTCATTTGAAAAAGTACGAAAGATGAATTATTTTTGAAAGGTACCAAACTGTTTTCCATGGATCTTTACTATGCGTAAGTAGTACGGCAACCATGGGATATAAGATAAAAACCAATAGGAATTTCTAATCCCGATAATATCCCAGTGCTAACTGGATAACGATGCCGAGAAATGATCATATAGAGAGAAATTTGCTGCTACCTTTTCAATAAATTTCAATGGAATAAAAAAGAGAATTAAAAGTTTTGCGTTCGCTTTATCTTCTCTCGTAACACATATAAAATTACTCATGTTGAACGATAACTTTTAACTCTTATCTAGAAAAGATCAATCGACGCCGTTCGAAGATTAAAACGATATAACGACGAAATATTTAATCTCGATTTAAAAAGAAAAAAAAATTCCTTTACGATCTAATTTTTGAATATTCATAGTACATGAGAGAACGATGTTCTCGTATTACTTGGGATGGGACATGGCATTGTACGCCAAGAGACGCTTTCTTACGTCAGTAAAGTCGATAGGACGAATCTCTCTGGCTTTATTCGATACGACGATATCTCGCGACGAGAGTAAGAGATAGAACAGAATGGATGATTGGCAGAACGTAATTGAACATAACGCGCATCTCCAGGAGGACGAATGGTGAACTATTTTTTAGAATCTGATTTGCAGACTATGCTATGTCTCCTCTTTCTCTCCCTCTCTCTGTCTCTCAATATCCCTCTGATCCCTTTTCCTCTTTGTATGTACGTTTTGTATGTCTAATGTACGATTGTACCACACATGGAGACGAGAATGCGTGTGTGCTGCAACGTTCCGTCGAGCAAATTTAACTGCCGTAGTTGAAGTAAAATCGATCGCTTTGTTAACGCCTCGTTGAAGCCTGTCGCGAGCGCAGGAGAAGCAAGTGAAACTGTGTGGGTGTGTGTAAATGAAAGAGAGAGAAAGAGAAGAGAAAACGTGAGGATGAAAAAGAAAAGGATAGAGATAGAAGAATGGCATAACGGTCACGCTACAACGAATTCTCTCCTACGTCCAATCGGATGACAGGGTCGAAGTCCGTCGTTAATTAAAGCTCAACGCGCGTTTTCATCGACTAATGAAGCGAGACGGACGAAGATCTCTTCTAGCAGCGCGGCCGGCGTAAGCTCGTTCGCGCCTCCCATTCCGAGGGACAAAGGTTCGTTTGAGCGCGATTCGCGCGATTTAATGGATTTCTTTCTTCTTTTTTTTTAATTACACCGTGGGAGACTTCATAGAGACAACGCGTCGCTGACACGTCGAACCTCTCGGAGATCGTAGCAACGACGTTGCTACATCTTTTTTCTTTTTTTTTGTCACGTTTCGCTTTCCGAAAAAAAAAGGAAAAGAGAAAAAAGGAAAAAAAATGGGAAAAATAGAAAAAGAAACTATACAGTAAACGCTGCAATAGTTTTGCCGTTTAATTTCAAGCGTCGCGCAGAAACGCTATCGGTGCAAGAGAGCTTTTGGAAAAATCGCGCGTAAACGGGAATATAAAGTTTCGGAACTCCAAATTATTAAGTGATCACAGTTGGAGGCGTATCTCACTAGTCACTCGCCGATATTCGATATCGTTGAAAACGGTGCCGCGGAATCGGAGCGTTTGTCGATGCCTCCCGCGCCTCCCATTAAATGTAATAAAAATGAAATAGAAAAGGTGTTCGATAGAAAACAAATATGTAATAACTTTTCAATCGGGCCAATATTTTTCCAGAGATACGACGAAATTCTGGTACGAATATGCGTTGCTTGTCTTTGAATTTTATCGAAACGAATTGTTCCTATCCGTTCCATCGAAAAGCATACGTGCACGTAAGCTTTTACGTAGATACATAGGTATATGTCGCGTGTACGTTTGGTACATGGATACATAAACATATATCTAGGCAAGTTCGCAAGGGCGAATGAGAAATCGATAAACCTCGAACGTTTACGGAATATGTTTGAGAGTAACTTCGCGAAAGGACTCGTCGATAGAACGAATGATCGCGAACATTCCTGTGCAGACGATTCGAGTCGAGGAAATTCTCACAAGTAGAATTTCTTTCTGTTGGCCGAACGTACCTAAATTCGAAATATTAGAGAGGCTGAAGTGGCATTCTCAGGCGTAGCTCGACCGGTCGAGATTTATTACGTCTTCGTTCCCTTGCATTATTAATCCCGAAAGATATCGAGCGAAACGCGGAATCCTCTCGCGGAATTCTTTACGCTCGAAAGGAATAGTATCATTAATAATCGGAATTACCTTTTATCTCGGTAGATTGCGCCTCGCTTCTTCTCCGTCGGTTATTCTCCTCACTTTTTACCTGCCTTCCCTCCGAGCGTTCTCTCTTTCTTTCCTCTTCGAGAATACCAAAAGAACTTTTCTTTTCCTTTAGCCATCGATCTGGGACTCATTTTCTTTCTTTAATAAATATCTAGGAGATTCGCGAGTAAAGCGGTGACTTTGTTTTAAAGGGAAATGGATAAACGATGCAGCAGAAAATCTCTCGAGTACAGCTTACATATTCTAGCGAGATCCGATGTTTCGATCAAAAGCAATAGATCCAGTTTGTCTTCCCTTTCGCCGAACTCGTACCGACAAATGAAAGTATTCAATCGTACTTCATCGATGTGACGTTCTCCGAGCTAAAAGTAAGAAATGTTGCCCGTAGGGTAAGAAGAGGGTCAAAGAGAAAGACATTCTTATGTAACTCACTCGCAAGAAAATACCGTGGCATCTCAATCTCGGTGGAGAGAGCTTGCGGTTGGACAGAAGAATGGTTGCTCGGTGCTAAAAGAGAGAGAACGACAGAGCGTGAAGGCTTTCTCGAAGAATTTCAATAACCACTCTTTATTTCTATTACGTTCGTACGGCGAAAATATCTCGTTATCGTGGGACGCGAAAGGTAAAGTAAACAGCGATACGAGCCAGACGGAAAAGGCTGTCGTCGTCGTCGTCGTCGTCGTCGTCGTCGTCGTCTCCTCTTTCTTCGAGTACAGCCAAGGAAAAGGCCGTCGTAAAGGAAGGCAGTGTCTTTTTTCCGTCATATCGACGTAATGTTTGCGCTGAAGGGAATGTGACTTTTCCTTCGTTGGAACCTCCATCGAGATGTTTCCTTCTTTTTGCTTCTCCTTTTCTTTCCTTTTTTTTCTTTTTTCCTCTTCTCTTTCTTTTTTCTTTTTTTTTTTTTTTTACGACGGCTCCTTTCTTCTTTTAGAGCTAAAGTTTTTTGTCGGCACTTCGTCTTGCTCTCCGACTTTCCTTCCCTTTCTTATGTTAGGCACTCGTCGCAAATGGACAACGAAGTGCTCTTTCTCCACGACTTCGTTATACATCGGACGTTCCAACCGGCGTTCGTCATTGTATAGAAACGTATTCCTTTCCCTTTAGAACTCGTACAAGACGCAAGATTTTCGAGGGAGTTGAATCGCTAGCGAGCGTCGAATCGATACTGTGCCTGTTACGAAAGTAATTTTACTTGTACGACGACTCCAACGATTCTTTACACCTAAGAGACTGCTACAAAGACAACGATGACGAGACAATCTTGTCCAAATCAAAGTATAACGCGCAAAGGAAATGAGTTACTGTCAAATAAATGCGTCCGAATATGTTTGTGGATTAATACGTATATGTACCCATATATATGTGTATATATATAAATATATATGTATATATATATATATACACGTAAATAAGTGTGTGTGAAGTCAGGCAGACGCACTAAACTTTGCTAAATTACTGCGAGATACCTCGGAGAATCGTTGCGAATCAAGTATTTTCGAAGGATAAAGGAAGATACGATTTTACATTGAAGCTTCATGCGAGAGCTTCGTTAATGAAATTTCTCTTTGCGCGAGCTTTCTAAAACAGAAAGAAAAAGAACATTGATTAGAAATGAATCAACGTTTGAGCTACGCGTTGAAGGATAATTTTACAGTTCAAACGATGTCTCGAATTCGAGAGTTCGTCGTCTCTAGAATACGGAGATTCAACGTGCCAAGCGTCAAGACGGAGTCTGTCCCTTGGATTATCGTGGAAAATTTATTCAATCGGCAGAACATATAACGCAACGCGAAAATGTTCGCGTCCTCGCTCTCACGTAGATACAAACATAGATGTGCAGTACGTACACGTACATATAACAGACGATAGTATCTACATACATCGCGTCTCGATACACGTACTCGTACGTTCCACCATACACGGCGACAAATCAATCGAACCGTAACAACTGTCACGTCCTGCAACGTAGAAAATGCATTATAATGCATTGCGAGACGTGAGCGCGATTTCAATCGACGGGGCGCCACATACGAATTTATGACGGACCAGGAATGCGTTCATCCTCACCCCTAACTCTCACCACACCCCTTTTAAATTGGCTTTCGCAAGAACTACGCGTCGCCGATCTTTTTCACGCGTTTTGTTCTTTTTTTTTACTTTCTCTCCCTCCCTCCCTCCCTCCCTCCCTCTCTTTCTATATATATGTTTTCTCTTTTTTTCTTTCTAGACAGGTACACCATTTTCTGTTCTTTACAAAGTTCTTTTTTGTCTTAGATCGATAGAAAAATTCAGGACGCTGCTCCCCGAAATTTTTCCAACTCCCGTACCTATTATCGTACCTATTATCTCGTACTCGGGTTCCTTAAGGCACGAAGAAAAAGATTCCAAGAGAGGGAGAGTGAGAGAGAAAATTTTTCAACAATCTACCAATACCGTTTTGAAGGCAGAGAGATGAAATTATTGGAAATGAAAAAAAAAATCTTTTCTATGACCGCGTACGCGTACGCGTTCTGATTTATCGTTCTATCGAACGAACGCCGTAAGGATAATTTATAGTTTTAATTCGCTCGAGTGCCTTTTCTTTTTATCCTTTTTCATTCATCGAAATGTACTCGTCAACGACACCTCACCGAGCATTTCGCTTTGTAGACTTTGAAGGAAGAGAGAAACGTCGTAGAAAATTGGATCAAAGTCGAATATCGAGTTTGATGGAGAAACGATCGAAGGAGAGCGTCAAACGACGTGATTTTCTCGATCGACGCGACGTATATCCCCTTGTGCCTATGCGGATTTGTTTTCTCCTTATATAGCTACGCGTATGCTACTTGGAACCGTGGAACCGCACGTTGTCCCTGTGGATTTAAAGGACCAGCGAACGTTTTCCTTTGATGCACCGCAACCATCTTATCACACCGATTTCTTCTCTATCAGAAAACCTACGGCAAAAGATCTAATATCGTCAAAATAGTAAATATACGCTTGTATCTACTTGGAATTTTTTTTTTTTTTTAGCCAATGTATTTCCCTCTAGATATCGCTTTCAGCCTTCTGTCCAACTAAAAACGCTATACATTTTTTTTCACGACATTCTAACCGGATCGATTATCGTCGAAAAAATATTTGCTCTTACTAATGTAGGCCTCCTCGTTATTTACATAGTATAAAATTGTTACGCAACGACACGCGCTGTGATTAAACTTTCTAAAGGAAGATTCACTATGACATAAAGCAAACGCGAACAAAGCAACCATCGGCGTTATATGGAAAATTATATACGGGAAATCGGTCGAATTAAATGAATATAACAATCGTTTTTTATCCGTAAGTTTAGGACAAACCTACCGCATGTAAGACTGCATTGTGGAGAAATAAAACGTTTGGTTCGGTACCTGCAATCTTGTCACTTTTCTTATTCTCGCAAATAACAGTAACAATTTTTGTCAATTGAATTCAAATTTATCGATTCAAACAAAAAAGAAAGAAAAGAAAAAAAAATATTTATGAACTATTACTCATAAATATCGCAAAATTCACAGACGTCCTACCGTCGATTCTTCGATAGGAAAGCGTAAAATTTGTTTCATCTCGATCGACGTGTATGCGTGCAACGAGCGAGAAGCGAGCACGAGAATAGCGCTTTTCAAAAATGACGTACCGCCCCCTTGTCTTATTCACCAGACGTTTCTGACGTTTTCCCTGCAAGGTGTCCTATCAATGATGGAGGGTGGTTGTCAATTCTGTCGGAGTGGAGTAGCAAAGAGTCGCCGCTGTCTCATCCTGTTTCCACTTTCTGGATAGTTCGTTCTATAGCCATGCTACGCTGGCCCTTACTTATTTAACCGTTATTTCACCCTCGTCGTGGCCCTCCTCCCTCCCAGCACGTCGTCCCACCCCTTTTGCGAGGTGCGCTTCGACTGGCCGGTCGTTCTTTCGCTTTGGCAGTTCTCCGTCGAAATGATACTCGTACTCGTAGATGCGAAATATTTTATGATCCGTTTTCTCGCTCCTACTTTTTCTGCCAGCCTTTTCTCTCTCTATCTCTATCTGTCTCTATATCCCTCGCTTTTCGTTTCTCTGCCCCTTGGAAACTCTTGGACTCTCCTCTTTCTCGTCTTTCAGTTCGCGTTAAAGATCATGTCTTTTTCTCTTTTCCCCTGCTTTCCTTCTTTTCGTTTTCTCTCGTGTTTCTCTCGTCGAGAGACCGTAGAACCTCTTTAACGTCGAGCTATTCGTCAACCCTTTAAGCGTACAAAAGAGTCTTATTTCAAACTAGTCGTTCCTACTATCCTTCGTGAGACAACGAAGCTTCGGATTTACGATCGACTTTGAAAATTTATTCATGGTATCGTCGTCTTCTTAATAATTCCAAAAACAAAAGTTAAATTTTATAACGAGCTTGTCGAAATACATCATCTAAAACGTGTAAGGACTTACTTATTTAATTGCGATCGTTATTTTCTTTCACGTAACTTCGACAGGATTCAAAGAATTACTTGTTCTTTGCTTGACTTTGTTCTTTTCTTTTTTTTTTGTCGAAAAAGAAAAGAACATTATCCATTGTTCGGTCAGCCGAATACAACTGGTTGTGCGGCATTGATTCAGTGGCATCCCTTCGACTTTATCCTTTTACATTCACGAACCTTTTACATCCATGTCATGGATGTTCCATCGATTCAGTCGCTTTCTATCCGCACGTTGATTATATAGATGTACGCAGCGCGTCGAATCTAATCCTAAAAGTTAAGTCGTAAAAGTACCACGTGACTAGTAAGGACGTAAATTTTAAGTACTCCTCCAAGCAAATACTCTCGAATACCTATAGGTTTCGTCGTGCAGAATCGAGAGAACGCGTGACGTTACCAATGTATCACTGTTTCTACTACCAATTACTTCTCAACCGTAACGTTTTCTATAGTCCGGCAACGATGATAAACGTTTTTGTTCTGTCGCCGGCTTACGAGGCATAAATCCAGCTTCGAGGATTATCGACTTTCGCGGTATCGCTACTCGATTTCTATTTTTATCGACTCTCTCCCTATATTTGTCGAATATGATCTATCCGTTGTACCGGCTTGGTTGACTTTGTCTTTTTCGTCAAGCGATGTTTTATATCTCTTACTAATTCCAAGTATATTGTATATACAGAATATCTTTAATTGTATCATTAAACGATCTTATCATATAATTCCCTTCGAATGTATTTACGACGTTCCTTGAAATATATTAACTCGATATAGGATCAATTAAGACCAAAGGACTTTAGAAATTAGATTACTACGATCCCTTCGTCGTGCGTAAGATATACAGCCGGCGTTATACGCAATGACGTAGTGCGTCTTATTACGCGGACAGTACGCCGTTAATCACCTGCATACTGGCGGTATTGGTTATGCACCAGGATTGGGTTTTGCATGCATCTCGCTATGAACACGTATAGATTGCCTACTACCCTTGTTCGATTGCCGCTGTATCAGACTGCTTACTCTCCGTGGATACGCGTATGATGCTGTTATGCCGCATGAACGTTCCAAGAGACAAAGGGGACTGATATATAACGAAACGAATATATATATATATATATATATATATATATATATATACAGGTATAGAAATAAATTAAGCTTCGTTTTTCTGAAGAAAAATCTAAATCAATTACAACGATAGTTTTTCTCGATCGATAACTTTGGAATATTTTGGAAAATTTTCAGACAGACGTCGACGTGCCCGGCGATCGATTAGGAAAATTTAATTTTATCGAAATATAATCGGTAGCCGAGATTTCTCGAAAAGTTTTATCATTTCTCGTTTTCATTTAATTTCGTTTAATTAAGTAACCCAACATGAACGTTAATTCCGCAAGCGCATGTAGCGGTTTGGAATGTCTTTTAAGCTGACTAAGAAGAGCTAACGAAGACTTAGCTGACTAGAGAAGAGAGGTGGGCGCTTAACCACGGCTTAACGTGTCTGCCTACAAACACGAATCTCTTCCGACGAACGATGAAAGTTCTCTGAAGCAACGAAGGCAAATGGTTACCGACTTTAAAGTCGGTATCGTACTTCCCCGTTTATACTTGGAAATAAAACGGAGACTATCGTTTTATAATATTTAAAAATATATCGTTAAAATACATATATTCTACGTTATTCCTAGGTTCGTTTAATAAATTAAAAGTTATCACGATTTTAACGATTCTCATTGAACTTTTATAAATCGTAATTCGATCCATCGGTATATATTTTGAACGCTTTTCTAGATTTAATGCAATACCAGTAATTGTGTATGAACTCTTGTAATAAATACAATAGAATAAATTTTCTCTATTGTATTTTACATGAATTCCTACTACCATATTAAAACGAAACTCGACGATATTCGAACGAAATTCGTGGCAAGCTTCGTTAGACGTTTAATTGGATGGCATATCATTATCGTGTGATAATTTGATTGAAGTATAACGTTATTGGATTTTCCTCGCGTATCTTTACACATGAATTTTTTCCCGGGGAAAAACATGATGCGTTTTACACAGCGCACGAATTCGTCGATAAAATGCTATACGGTGTATAAAATTTTAACGCAGGGCATGCTGCGAAAGTTACGTTATGGTATTGTCATGAATTTACAGGATAACGCAAAGGCTTTGATTCGTGACAGACTCGATCGATTTACAAGCTGCACTATGCGATCCGATACTAATGACGATGATCTCGTATCGCTCGCTCTCCTATCAGTATACAAATTGGATATTGTAGAAATGCATATTCTTCTACAGGGTTAATTAATTATATAACGTTATAACGATATATAATGCTGGGAGTACGTTATGCGTAGGACAATGAACATACCCGGTGAATAGAACGTGCTATCGTTATGATCGTCCGAATAAGCGGACTATTGACGTCGATAAAAGTATCGATACGCGATCGAGGTCGTAATATCGATCGCGAATTGTAATAACGAATCGATATAACGTAAAATGAAAATTTCGTATATTCCCCGGAAACATAAAACGAAACCTAGAATACAATAGGCTCTTCAAAACGCATAGATTTCCATTAAATCGTCCTCTTTATTAAACGACGAGAGAAATTAAACGCTGTAGATATTTCGAAAAGGGGTCTCACCATTAGGGCCTTGTTCTTCTCGGATTTTCTCTTTTCGATTAATTAGCTCGCGTACGATCGTGCGCTTAGATACTCGGTATAACTACAACGTTAATGAAATCTGACGCTTCCCTGGCCTGAATATACGCGTTTCGGATAACATCTATACCCGCTATCTTTAGCGTTACCCTGGGGAATGTAAAAAGCCGGAAGCAATAGGAGAGAGAGAGAGAGAGAGAGAGAGAGAGAAGAAGAAGAGAGAATATACGAGCGGCAATTCGAAGGATACGTATAGCTCTCGTTCTAACGCGTTCTTCCGCGGATAGGAATCGTTTTCTGCCGGTACCGTTCGTACCATTCTTGGAAAATGTAAAGTCATTCAAGAATATCGGCTTTCATGTAAGCGCGCGACGATATTGACCTAGTTAAATCGACTTTCTACCGATCTCTATGACACCTCCCCCCCACCACTTTTTCTTTCTTTCTTCATTCATTTTTTATCCCACAGGGATTCTGCTGTCTTCTCCTCCTCGATCCTTTCTTCCATGTATTTCAGATTACTCCTTCTGTACACGATAAACCTGACCGTAATGAGAGAATTTTATGCTCAGGGACGTCCTAACGAGGCGGACCTCGTAAACGCACACGTAGGATCCGCTACAATTACGACCTTATGCGCTGAGTCTTCGAATTACATGACCGTTAGCGTGCAATAGCGTGTCGACATTCGACCCTACACCCTTTCATTCTTTCTTCTTACCCTCTCTCGCTAATACAACACTATACAAATCGTCCGTGAAAGTATGCCGAATTGATTAAACACAACCCATTTTAATAGTCGATCTTCTCTTTCGTTTATTTTTTTTTTGTTCTTTTTTTTCCCCAAGTCTCCGACGGGACAAATATTTTTCATGGAATGCTTTGAAGGGAAACGATGTACGTAAGTAAACCACCCAATCGAGTGCTTTTATTTTGTCTCTGAGAAGAAAAAAAAATATCGTTTTCATCCGTTAGATCCTTACTCTTTTCCTAAGTTTTTTCATTTTCCTTACTATCGTTAAATACTTATCCGTCGTATGATATAATAAAAAAAAGAAAAAACAAAAATCGTTTTCTCTACGCGTTACAAGGCAGTCCCTTTAATATAGTCATTTAGAAATTTCGTGAAAGAGCCTTCTTCTACTTATAGAGGAAAACCTGGAAAGGGTCGAGGCTACGTGACACGAGTAAATAATATTATAAAAGTAAGTGCAAAATATATATATATATATATATATATATATATATAGGTCGCGCATTGAAGTTAATCGTCCAGCGAAACGGAAGTGTACGTAATGCTAATGTCTTTATGGATAACAATATTCGACTTTAAAAAGGAATCTTTACACGACGGCCGGACGAGGTACATTGAAAAAGGAATTGGAAACATTTATCAGAACTCGCAATGGATTAAAATTGTTTCATTTTCTTACAACTTAAGTGCAGCAGTAAGTCATTCGACGACGTTTAAAGCCTCGTAGACGCGGCGATAAGAAGTTTCTTTATACGAAATGGGATATGTGCGTGGGTTTTTAATTCGCTCGATCTACATGACAAAAGGAAATGATTCGAAGCGAGTATTTCTTAGCTCTATCAGGATCTCACGAAAAGAAAATCGGTAGGATCGATAGTAACGGTTCGACGAATGGACGAGTTCAGCGGGTTCGGGCCAAGAGAGATCGATAAAGAGTGTGCGTTACCATGGGACACCACTCGGTAAATATCGTTCGGCGTTAAACGGGCCAAAAGCCATGTGACAAAATCGCTTCAAGTGACATTTTTATTTTGTGTCCTTCTTCCTTCCCTTTTTTTTTCCTCCCTTTACTTTTCTTCCCCTTTGCCTTTTTTGATATGACTTAGTCCGGTCAACGTTTTGTTTTCGGTGGCCGTGTCTCAAAATTTGTCGCCGTGTTGAAAAGTAACGGTACGTTGTCGGGCAGTGAGCGAGTAAATACGAACGTCGTCGATCTTGTCCTCTCCTATTCTTGTCGTCTGCGCCATCCTCGCCCTTGTCTAAATTATTCGAGTCTTCGTCGTTAACAAAAGAGACGCCATAAGGTTAAAGTTCGACGGCAAAAGAGAAGAAAATAACGATAGAAGAAAAGCCACCAGTTGTCCGTGACAAGGTACGTTCAGAAACGAGATACGTGATTCCAATTGGAATCTACGACCTCTAACCTCTCGTGGATAATTCGTCTTCGTCTGGTAGAAAGCGCAAAGTCATTCGCAATCGAAAAAGCATCGCGGCTGGCCATACGGAACGTTCGCCGATGTGGAAATAGTTATTGGGGTAAAGCGTTAAACGTTCTTTCCTTTTCTGTCACGTGAGAAAATGTTCTTTCGAAAGCGTCCGTAAGGAAGTTCGGTTACGGTTCCAAACTCTCCGATCTCACATTTTCACGAAACTCACCCTCCAAACCGTTGCTCTCACCCGGCAACGCCTTCTTGCTCTTCGTCAAAGCTTCGAGCTTCGAGCGAGTTTTCGCAGGCATTCTCCACTCGGCATTTTCGTTCTATACGAAATTAAATTTGTACAAATCACTTCGCGACATTATGCGCGGTTACCTCGGAAAATGATGTCGATTACGCACGTCACTGCACGTTAATCACTTCTCTCCGGAATAAAATTACGTCCTGTTTTATGC
The DNA here is from genome assembly GCF_050613455.1 of Vespa mandarinia. NCBI lineage: Eukaryota > Metazoa > Arthropoda > Insecta > Hymenoptera > Vespidae > Vespa > Vespa mandarinia. The sequence continues at coordinate 451,389 of NC_140831.1, forward strand.
GCCGTATCCCGCGCAACGATATAATTACCTATGAAGTTTCGAGTCGCTCTCGCGCTAAATGTACCACGTTCGCCCTGTACCGTGGTGAAAACGTAAAACGAATGAATTCTCGTTATTTAACGATACTTCGATTTCATATAGCAACGCATTATTTTAATGCACCCGACGGAATGGCTTTTAAAACGACGAAAAAGGTCCACCAAATTTTATAATTCGATTCATACGGGACGTACCGAGAGTTAGATAATATAATTATTGTTTACATCGTTGCGCTTTCTATCGTCGTAACGTTTAATGCTCTAGGCATTTTAAATGCGGGCTAATATATACGATTCGATTGAGAAACTGAAAACTACAATTGTATATAATTTTTAAACGTCGACGATATTAATTAAGAAAGAAATAAAATTAATAACGAGCCAGGGAATCTATTGGAAATGTCTCATTCTTGATCAAATCTAATGGAATTCAAGACATAAGGATAGAATGCAAGGAATATGGGAAGTCGAAGGGAAGGGGTGAAAGCATAGATGCTTTGCCATAATATCGGAATTCTCGCAATTTCTCTGCAGTAATTAACTCTCGTATATGCCGTATCTGGCGGCGACGAGAGACAATGCTACACGCGCGTTAAGCTTTTAAAGCCATAGTAATTTTGATGGATGCAATCGTTAGTCGATGTTCCAATGGAAAATCTCTTGTACAACTTCATTCAATTAGATTCAAATAACTCTATATAATTTTCAAAAATGATTTAAGAAGACACAAGATATATAATTAGTCAATGCTATTTAATAATTTAATCTATTGCATTTATCAAAAGTAATTAATTTTATATAATTGCTTCTTATTTATGAAGGACAATAATGAATTAAAGGAAAAACGCTTTTAATAGAACGAATCGAGAATACTGAAGTGCAACGAATCCGAGATTCATTCATAAGGCTTTCAAGGCAATTGATTTTTATTTTCATCAATCACTTGAACCCTTCGTTTGTCCGTACCGTATCTCATCCTAGTCGAGTCGTACGAGTGGAATCGGTTTAATTAGTCCGAGAGAATTACGTAAGAGACAGGAATCGAACGACAAAGTGTATTCTTCGGTAACACTAAATGAAAATAACTGCAGTTAACTAGCCATTGCTTTTCTCTTGGCCCTTTCAACTTTCCGAACTTGGAATCTTTTTCTTCTTCGCTTCTCCATCGCTCGACGTATCCATTTCCTTTAATTATCGGTCGTTATCCTTCGATCGCACGAGAATATACCGTCGTATCAACCTTTTTCATTACTACGTCTTCGATATCCAATTAGACGAGTCATCTTTTGCTCGAAGACGAAAAAAAGGTCATACAACTTGTGATTACTAATTTAAGATAAAGAAATCGTGAAACAATGAAATTTCTGTATTAAATGTTAATTCCAAAATACTTTCTCCCGTTCCCGTTAGTAAATACGATCGATAAATAGGACATAAATTTTCGAATTCTGTTACATCGTTCTAGACTGTTCTAGATATGTACACACGCACACATGTTTATATATATATATATATATATATATATATATATATATACATATATATATATACATATATATATACATACATATATATATGTATGTATGTATGTATATAAATGGAATGAGGACGAAATCAGTAATGCTCAGGAGACAAGGACGCTCGCGTTCCTCTCGAGTTTCAACACGGCTAGTTGATGCTTACCGGAGCGAATTGTCGGTATCATGGAATTAGTAGGACCTTTGAATTATTCATCCAATGTTACTGTGCCATTAGTATCGTGCTACACAATTTGACACAGACAGCCGACTAATTTGACACTTGACGACTGAGATATTCAGCCGTAACGGCACGTCTACTCTCTCATACTGTCTTTCTCCTTGCCATTTTCCCTCTTATTCCTTGCTTTCTACCGAATAGACTAGTTACGAAACGTATACGAGACGTTAAATGCGTTCGTAATAGTCTTAAAACATTTGCCATAAACGACAAACGAAATAGTAAATTCATCATTGGTTCGTTCGATTCGCTTAGAAGCTTCATCGAAATTTCAAAAAACGATATAGTACGTGCATTTGAACATTGTTTTCAAAGGCGCCAAAAAGGAAGTAAAAAATAAAGAAAAAAGAAAGCGTTAAACGAAGACAGTAAAGGCAATTAGCTTTGATCGCTAGATTCCATCGCGTTCGTAAAAATCCAATGAATAACTTCAAAGTGAATCCCCTGTAAGATTCTATAATAATAAACAGTTTAAAAGGTTGAAAGCTTACCTGAAGGATTGGCTCCAGCAATATATAAGGAAAATCGTAGCCAGAGAAGAGTCTTGGCTTTAAGGACAAATGGAGTTTGCTTTAAATGAATGAGTTTTAACTGCTTTGTAAACAAGAGTAACAACGTAAAATTTACTTCTCTTCTCTATTTTGAAAAATACGTTCTTATATTCGAACCAACGTCATAATCGCCATTCGATAACGTACGATCGTTTAATGGTAAAATTAATGGTTACTAAAACCGAAAGATTAATCGTAAAGATGCGAGAGATTAATGCACGTTAAATTTTGTAACGACGAAAAGAGATCGACAAACTGATTCGATAGAGGCCATCACGATTTTATAATCGATGCGGCCGCATCTGTGATCGAACAACGACGATGAAAAATGATCTATGGTCGCCGCGGAAACAAGCAAGGAAAAAAGTGATGAAATTGTACGAAAATTCTGACCGTTGCAAAAAGTAAGAAGCAAGGGACGAAGAACGTGCAGAGGAGAAGGTAAGTACGTGGCTCGTTAGCGATAATTGACCTTCTCGTTAATAAAGGGAGAATCGTAGGGGAGGAGGTGGTACGACGATGTACGGTGAGGAAATTATTTATCGCTTCTACAGTTTGATCGGTAAAAAGTGGAGGATGGTGGAAGAGCGATGGAGGGCGAAGAAAGATAGTGGGAGAAAATTAAATGAAACGTCCAAATGAAAATGTGGGATTGAGGAAATTGGCCTAAAACGATTTGCGGTACGAAAGTCGACGATTTTCTTGGACGTATGTACGATCACGCTTAGGGATGACTATCGGTCCGATCTGATCCAGATTCGAAGGATGACGCGTCTTATGTCTCCCGATGGAGACGTGTGCGGCAAATGAAATTTCCATCCTGTCGGAAACAAGTTTCACTTCGTGGCACTACGGAATCGATAGAAAGCTGTGGACCTTTATGGTGCGAGAAACGAAGGAAAGAGGTTTTGCCGTAGAGAAGGGAAAATGTACGTCAAAACCGTCGCGTATTCTCTCTTTCTTAGCTGCGTAGACGTTTTTGGAGGCTACGTCTATGTCGACGTCGAGTCAATGAGTTACCCGATTCTTCGTCGATGGTTCTCGGTAATTCGCTCGAGTATATATCTTTTCCATTCTCCTCCTTCCTTTCTCCCTTTTTTCAATCCTGATCTTCTTCCTTACTTTTTTATATTTCTTTATATCGCTCGATCATTCCGTGGACGCTCCTTAGAAATCTCTTGGAGATTCTATCCAGCTGCACTTTTATGTTTTTCCCTCTCTCTCTCTCTCTCTCTTTCTTTCTCTCTTTCTCTTTGCTACGTTTCGAAATAATATCATTACGATTCCAAAGCAATCGACTTTCTACGAGAGATTAGGATCAAAATACTATCCAAGCTGATTTCGAATTTATAAACGGACAAGATTAAATCGCTCGAGGAACGATCTCCGGCCCCGTCCTCGCTACCCTCCGTTTTTCTTCGCGACGGACAAGGCGTTCTTCGAAAATGGCGAAAGTGTGAAAACACGTCGTCCATGGGACTAATTAAATTTCTGCATTATTAGGAAACCAGCTCGGCGTTTCTCTCTCTCTCTCTCTCTCTCTCTCTCTCTCTTTCTCTCTTTCTCTCTTCCAGGCAAATTTTAATCTCGCCAAGTAATATCTTAGGCTGCATTGGATCTTATCCTTCGTTCTACGATTCCGAAGAAGGCGACGAGGGGAAACGAAAAAAGGGGTGAGTGGTTATGGGGAAGCGAGCATAAGCCGTCTGCCTGCTAGCTAATCAATGATTCAACTGGCCAATTACGAAGGCGCCTCGAAAAATATCCTCCCGTTCCTTCCTCCTTCTCACTGATTTGAAATATTCACGAATGGCCCATTTCAATTCTATCCTTTTACCTATGCCTGTTCTTTTCTCTTTTCTTCGTTTCTTTCTCATGTCCTTTTTTTCTTTTAGACGATCCACTTTCTAGCACATAGACGTCAACGCAAACAAATCTTGAGACTTCTTTCCTCGAAACTCTAAACCCAGATGGATGTTGTCTCGGAAGCTGAAGATGCTCGGGATGAGGGATATTGTTTCGTCCTTTTCAAAATTGTTTGGTGTATGCTCGTAAAGCTGGAGGCACACAAAACTCTGTCTACCAGAATCTAAGATTTGTATGGGAACATAATAAATAAATACAAATAAATGGAACTAAGAATTTTCGAAGAAAATCATCTATCATTCTCCTCTGATACTTCATTTAAAGTTTCGAATTCAAATCAATTGGAAAAATCGAATTTCAATAGAACGTCAATAAGTTACATTCTAATGTGCAATTTTCACGCGATAGAGAGAAATTCGACGTTGAAAGCGTAATTCGACTCAAGGAGGAATTCTACGTCGTAGTAAAATAAAAAAAAAACCCCTCCTACGTGTATTCTACACGTCGGAGAATTTCGAAGTTTCAAAAGATAGGCCTTCGTGCTCACATCTTTTTCCTCTCGCTACTAGCGCCATAGAAAATTCATTCGTTGCTTCGTCAGTTATTGCAAGTTTCTTCGCAAAAATTTCATCAGAATTTATCAATTTTCGTGCACGGCCACGACGTTCCTTGTTCGAAGTACGCCCTGTGTCTTTTCTCCCTTTCTACGCGTTTCATCTCACGAGATATCTTTGCGAACGCAACCGTCTGATCTCAAAGGTACACAGAAAAGAGAGAAAGAGAGAGAGAGAGAGAGAGAGAGAGAGAGAGAGAGAGAGAGAGAGAGAGAGAGAGAGAGAGAGAGAGAGAGAGAGAGATAAAGAGAGGTAGGAATGCCCTTTTCCTTAAAGATTTTATTATATTCCTTCGTGTCATTTCGCCAAAGGAATGCCAGGAAATCAAGACAATGCCGCGTTGCCAAGAAACTTGACATTTTCTTTCACTGTTATCGGTTCGACCTAACTTACCATGTTTCATTATTCTTTTATCACAGAAAATGCTAGTTTATTGATAGACGTTTGTATTTCGATAAAATGAATAAATATATTCTTTTTTGTCGAACTGCTGCGTTTTTTCCCTTTTTAAAATTTTTAGACGAAACTTACGACATCGCAAACAAAATTTTAATAACGATATTATTATTGTCTGTTACAGTGATCCATCGTCGTACTTCAAGCGCCCGTTAATACGTCCACAGTATTATTATCCCTTAAATTAACGCGTTCTTTCCAAAGTAAATTTTTCCTTCGTATACTTGTTTAAAACTACTCGGTCAAGTCGAGCCTTATACAATCGGTGTTCATCTTGTCAACGCTTCAGTGCTCCGAAGATATTCAACGAGGTAGGTAAAAAGGTAACACGTTATAATAGAAACGATCTGCGTAAAAATATTCGTTGTTACGCGTGAGATATTTTTTTCTTTTTCTTTCTGTCGCTCAAAGAAAGAATACGGAAGGGATAGAGAGTTTGTGAAAACTTTGTTAAGTCGCTTACAAAAGGGGCAATACGACTCAGTCAGCGGTTAAGCGAAATGCCTAACTTTGCTTTACTTCGTTATCAACTTTAAGTTGAATAATGCATTTTTAGTATTTACTCACACTGGAGGAAATCCCAGAAGGTAGAAGGAAATTCGTTGATAGATGGGATAAAACTGTTTTTCTAATGTGGACCTTAGATCGGAATATGCCGTTCGAACATTTCTCGTGTAATCTTGCGTGTACGTTTAGAGAATGGGAGCGAGAGCTTGAAAATTTCCTGAGGATATGTGGAATTGGAAAGCAAAAAAAAAGATAGGAAAAATGAAAAGAAGTTTTTAAATTATAAATTATATCGTAACATGATATATGCACAACGAATTATATATGTCCTTTTCGATGTTTTTTGCAAAAGGACGAAAGATCTTTGAGGAAGTCCAGAACGAGCTCGTCCATCATCTCGCGACACTGTTTTACAAGAGAACTATGGCGGCCAGCCTCGCCGCGTTAAGCTCGATTACACGTATGCACGCATAAATCTTGAGACATGACGCGAGCGCAAAACTAAGGGGCGTTTCGAGATAGGATGGAAGGATGAAGCTAAAAATTATGCTTTAATTTATGGGATGATTCAAAGCCAGAAAAGATTTCTCAATCTTGAAATTTTTTCATTATGTTAATAGTTTTAATTTCTATTCTTCAATTTCGATTCTATCAATCCTATGATACTTTTAAAGACAACGGAAGTCAATTAATTTCTATTAGTATATAACATTAGGACATAAATACGATATCGACCGATTCGCACATTTTTTTCTCTAATCATAGTAAAATACGTGAAACTTGCTTCGAATCGCGATCTTTCGCTTCGACGTCTTAAAAAATCTCGAGAAGCAATGGGATTCATGTGTAATGAGACGAGAACTTGGCAAGTTTCATTTTGTCGTAACCTTTCGGAAACTTCGAAGAGTCTTGAATATCGAACAAATTCACGTTATTTGCAAAGCGATTCCTCTCTCTTTATCATCCATATTTCTTTCACCTCTTTTTTTTTATAAACGTATTCTACTCTCTCTCTCTCTCTCTCTCTCTCTCTCTCCCTCTCTCTTTCTCTCGCTCTCCAACTCTCTCAGTACCGTGGAAAAATAAGCGCCTATCTCGGTATTAGATATTCGACCATAAAGAGACGACGTAATACTATAAGGAGGACGCTGTGTATGTACGCGCGCGTGATGCTAGTAGGAAAAGAGGAGAAAGAGAAGTAGGAAGCGAGAGGAAGAAGGGCCATGGGTGATGGGGAGGTCTGCAACGAAAATTAGCATTTTTTCCATGCGACCGCCTTGCGTAGCTAATATCGTGGATATAAAGAGGAAAGCAAGGAGGGTGAAGAAGGAAGGGAGTGTTGAAGGGAGAGAGAGAGAGAGAGAGAAAGAGAGAGAGAATGAACGAGGGGAAGAGTAGGCGGAGAAAAGGGAGGAAAAAAGGAGCCGTATTTGCTGCGGAAAGATTAACGTGTAACGAGCTACCGTGAACAAGCTGACGTTAAAGTTTATATAAAAACGTACGTTGCTTTTGATCGTTCGCTCACTTTAGCGACGTCTACGTAGCTCTGAGCTCGCTTCGTTTCTGAGCGAACGCGTACGAGCGATAGCAGGAAGCACGATCTGTTCAAAAGGACGAATATAAAGATATTGCGAAAAGTCCACCGACCCCTTTAATCCATCTCTTTTTTCCACGACGGTAGGACGGATCCGATCGCGTTTTATTTCCTCTGCCTTTATCCCTCGACGTAGGTATATACTTTTAGTTTGATTCCGTTAAGAAAACCGATGCTAAAAGGGGAATGACTTTTCCTTTTTCCATAGCCCTTTTCTTACCGTTAGGATGGCATTTTCCGAACGACGAAACCAATTCGAATGTATGAGAGAAAACCCGATGGGTTACTTTTCACGATCGATTACTTTTCTTCGACCATTTGCAAGAAAGAAATTATTTTTACGATAACGCATTCGTTATTACGAGATTTAATTTAAAAAAAAAGAAAGAAAAAGAAAAAGAAGAAAGAGAAAAAAAAGAAAAAAACCACATACTCGTACGTCAGTTTTAAATTTGTTCATGTTAGAATTTGGACATTCCCTTTTCGAGAAAATGGAAGAGAAAATTTTCATTGTCCCAAGACACCTGGTTTCCATCTTCGCTGGCAAGTGTTTCAGATGCTTATTATATCGCCCCTGAGGAGTTTACATTTCGGATCGTAATGCATCATTTGCATATTCATCGACAAACTTTCCGGCCATTTTTCAATTTCCGCGTCGTGAGATCACTTGTGTCGACGAAAGCATACGGGCCCGACTGTAAGTCAAACCGTGGTTTCACTATGTTCCTCAAAATCCCGAAGAGGGATTTTCTTGGCGTTGTATCGGGATATCCTTTGGGAAAAGAACTCTTAAAAATTTCGTACATCTCTCTCCCGTTTAATCGATATATCTTAAATATTTACTCAAAAAATTTTCCTTGCCAAACCGATCTACCTATCGATCAATCCAATTTTTATCAATCCATTATATTACACGTATGCGTAAAACACGATGTTCGATAACTATAAGTCCTGTTCTACTAGCGAAATATGGATTTAACGATCGAACGATGTATCATACTCCCCCCCCCTCCCCCCTTTACCCCTCGAAAACCATCTGATTCGGTGAAATGGTACGCGGAATGACAAATTGCACGAGTAGATAAACGTGGAATGGGAGAATGGACGCGACTGACGATCCCGCGTGAATACGTGGCCGCAACATTTACTATTGGACGACATTTAATAATTGATTAATCGGATCATTACCGAAAGGATCGAATGATAATGATGCATTATTTAAAGTAACCGATCTGAATTATTAAGCGAACGACGAATGCGCTTAATGGCACGTTTTAAATAAAGAAACAGTACGCGTCTGTCGCCGCAATCGTAAAAGTTACTTAGGTACAATTGAAAAAAAAAAAAAAAAAAAAAAAAGAAAAAAATGTGATTCGTATTTAGACGATATTTCTTTTTTTTTTTGCTTCAGAAAAGAAATTACATAAAGCTTTATTACTCTTGATCTTTTTCATCGTCAAAGTAGGATCAAAAGCTCGCGTAGCTCGAAATTCCTCTCACCACTAATGCGTTCGACGATCGACGTTTTCCCAAATTGTTGAGCTTGAAAATCGACTTGTCTGGTAAAAGAGAAGAAACTCGCACGTGCACGTATGCGGTATAACACGTGGATGATACCACCTCCCATTGTCCTGGTCCCTTGTCATTCTTGCGAAATATCCGTGTGATACCTGTGGGAAACGAACAAATGTCTCCGAAAGACGTCCTTCGAGTTGGCGTTCCTTCTCCCTCGCCCTCTTTACCGCTCCGAATCGTCCTATACGACGGATCGTAGACGACGTCCATCAAGTACTCCGACGTTCATGCGTCAGCATTCCTTCCTACGAACCATTTTCTCTTTAACAGCTTTTTCTTTTCTTTCCCCTTTCTTTACTCGTTGAACTATCAAAGACGAAGCACGGGTCTTCTTTCTTCTCCGATGGATTTAAAGATCTATTCTTCTGAATCTATCATTTTTCTTAAGGATAAAAAAATAATTAAAAATTCATTTCTCATGAATTTTCTAAAAAATTCTAAAAACCGTCAAGTTCATCGATGGGATCGAAATAAGGACAGGATCGCGTTCAAAGAACGTCGTTAAATCTATGCAAACTCGGTTTTACGTTCGACAAGATCCAACGAAATTTCAGGCCCATATATGCTTGGTTCGATTAAACGATACCTCTGTGAAGCGTGCTTCCGTTCTTTGACGAGAAACGAAAAAAAGTAACAACTTTTACAACGAGTAACGATTCGGATGTACGTGCTTACACGCATGCATACATGCATATATATATATATATATATATATATATATGTATGTAGATATGTAGATATTTATAGATTTGATGCATACATTTGCAAAATATCGGACGCAGGTGCAAACGGATAGTACCATTTGCGAGAAATGTTTCGACGGCGTAGCTCCCAACAACGTCATCGGTCGCGCGTCGAACGCACGCGACGTTTTCTCGTATTCGTCATTTTTACCGAAAACAGAAAAAAAAGGCTTTGCTCGATGAATTTCGAGGTGTGCGTATGATGGTAAATGAAAGTGCCGATAGAGGCAGGCGAGCAAGGGATGGCAGAGGTGACGAGGACCGATAGAGCCGATAAACCGTGACTAAAATTCGCGACAAGCGATGGCAATTAATTAGATATCGTCTCCTCGTTGCCCGTTCCTTTTTTCTCTTTTTTTTTTTTTTGCATTCTTCCAACAGACGACAGAACACCCCCGCAAAATCGATGACGTACGTCCTCTAGAACCGGTCGTTCGTTCGGTCGCTCGGAAAGCGTCGATCCGCTCGATCGCCCTCGGGAGGTAGAAACCGTTTTACGCTAAATCGCGACGATCTTTCAAACCGCCGACTGGGAAAAAATGCGCTACGTCAAACCGGTTATTCCTCGGCTATCTCAAAACCGTTCTGATCCAACCCTTTTCATGTTGCTAACTCAATTCGAAATATTCTATGACGCGACGGGTACGCTTCGAAATTGAAAAAAAAATGTCTACCGTTTCTACCTATCGTTTTGTAATAAGTTTCGTTTAACGTCGAAACATTTTTTTGTCTCTTTTGTTTTTTCTTTTTTCTTTTTGCCCCTTTCATTTTTTCGAAATCTATGAATTTGTATCTCGCCTCGAGTCACTCGAAATCGGACATTACGTGCGCCCTGTTTTTATTCGAACATTTTCTCTTGGACGTTCGTGAAAGCACGTACTTAAAATTCTCACATTTCTCGTATTTCTTATTGCACTTCCTAAAAAAGAAAATTTCCACGTAATAAAATTTCAACGTAATACTCGATAACTTTTGAAAAAGAAGTCGCGATTGACTTATTCAACGACCGTAGAGCGAGTTTCTGCGAACGGCAGAAATACTTTTTTACCGTACTTCCGTACCCGTTACATGGTCTCCCGAATGCAGGTTAAAACAGTGCTTGTTACAGGATCGTTTACGTTTGGTTCACCGTATCGATTGGCCTCGAGCGGAACTCCGTTAGCTCGCACAATGAACGCGATAAAGTCGGCACGCGCGAGCGTGAGGGATTCCGAGTGTGTGAGTGTGATAAATTAGTCGGGCCTTCATAAACATTTCACAGCTGCTGCCGACACCGTGGGTCCGACCTAAACCTCCCCCGACACCTCCGCGTTGCACTCGGCAACACCACCTCCGCTTTCTCTTCCCTGCAGATTCGCTCTCTTTCGCTCGTGATTGCATTGGGGAGAGAGAGAAAGAGAGAGAGAGAGAGAGAGAGAGAGAGAGAGAGAGAAGGGAACAGTAGGCATACGATACTTTATAGCTTCCCGCCGAGTTCTGCGGTTTGACCGGTGCCAGTGAATTTTTTCCTGTTCGCTTTCCCAGTGGCGAAGCTCGACGATAAAACCGACTGACGTGCGATTTATCGGCCGATAGGCGGGATCGGTAACTTTAACGAGAAGGATACAACCTTCGCCATTTTATCGAGCAATAATTCGAAATTTCCAATGGACTCTGATAAGAATCAAAAGATTCCTAAATCCTAATTAACGAGCGTATTAACGAAAAAAAGAAAAAATTTTACATGTTGCTCGATAATACTACACGATTGAGATATTTTAGTAAACTACAAACGAGCGTTTGCAAAGTTTAACGATTAAAGACATTTAATGCTTATCGGCATTTACGTTTCTTTAACAAAGTTATCAAAGAAGGTTGATCAAACGACAGGAAAAATCAACGATGGAACACTCCGATAAAAGTCTCTTGGAAAGTTTCGCGTGAATTAACCTCGTAACTCGAAACGATTGTGATAATTAGTCGAACGGCATTCTACGAAACTTTCCAAACATTCAGTGTCCCAGTACTCCCAGTGGGTCGGTGCTACGAGCAACGTTAGAATGCGGTAGCGGCCTGTTAGCTTGAATTAATTCTGGTTTTCAAGAGTGTGACAAGGATAAAACGAGAATAAGAAAGAGAAAGAGATAGATAGATAGACGGATAGATGGGTGGATAGATAGACAGAGGGAGAAGGAGAGAGAGGGAGAGGGAGGGGGAGAGAGAGAGAGAGAGAGAGAGAAAGAGAGAGAAAGCAAAGTAGAAAGGAAGAAAGAGAAGGAAGGAGAGGGCGTGAGAAGGTTTAGAAGAACTTTGTCGTTCGAATAGGAGGCGAAAGTTCTGTGAAAACGGCTCGTAATTCTCGCGAGTCGTCTGCAAAAGGGATCTAAGCCAGAACGAGCTAGTAGCTCGCGCGAGCCGAAACTAAAGAAGAGGCAAGGGCGTCGAGACGCTCGACTTCCCGACGTCTTTTACGTAACGATCTGTAAATTGCTTTCCTTTACCACGCTTTCTCCTCAAGTAATTATACAGAAATAAACGTTCTCTTGCGTGGTGTCACCCACGAGTTTTCCTCGCTTTTCGCGAGCTTCGTCTCTTTTCAGACGCGCAACGCCAATGTCTTAACGTCGAATCGAAAGAGAAAAGTAGTAATAGAAAGCATTGAGAAATACCGAACGATAAATAAGAAAAGTTTTCATTAAAATTATTACGACAAAGAGCTTTTATCGTATTCACAATTTGTTGCACTTCGATGTCCGAAGAAGAGCTTACGCATGAAAATGAAGCACAAATTTCAAAACAAATTGGAAAATAGAATTTCTATTCGGTAAACAGGTAAAGGATGTGGCTTTGAAAATTATCGATTTATACGATGAGAACCAGGATAAATTTGCTCGAGGATGATATACAAACCGGACGTTGCTCTATAAAGGATTAATTCGGTTGATAATAATTTCAAAGATCGCGCAGATTATGAGGCACATACGTATGTCCGATAAATAGAAGCCAGAGACGCGTTAGGGCTCGCTACGGAAAACGATGTTCTTTAACCGTTCCGGTTCTTCCGGACCGGAATTCTGACCGCATCCTCCTCGGCCACACGCGCGATTCACTTCGCAAGGAAAAGCAGGATCTCGTAGACGCGAACGGGACACAAGAAGAAGCTCACCTATTATTCCATCCACACTTGGCCAAATCTTCGATGTATAAACGCCGCTGCCCTACAGCCATATCACATTTCAAAATAATCCGGGAGATTGGAATTCGCGCGATATTAAATTTAGTTTCCCTTCTTCCGTGGTAAGCAGCACGGCACCCTTCCGGAAACTCCGCCAGTAAGCACACGGTTCGAGCATTAACTTAAATGCCGCGGTTAAGCTGCGTAATTAATTACTGTCGGTCCACATAAAACGCTCCGCCGAACCCGACTGTCCACTTACGTTATCCAATCGCGGTCGAATCTTAAAACTTTGCCGACGTTTTGCGCCTTCGTGGGAACTCGAGCAAGCCGATAATCGCGTTGATCTCTCGATTAAAGCGTTAATCAACGTCACCTAATTCGCACGATAATATGCTAGAAGAGACGATCGATCGTCGTTTAACGAGCTAAGAGTTTTTCAATCGATAAACAAATTTGATAAATTTATTCTAATCGGAAACTGCGTCAAGGAGCCAATGCAAATAGCGCATCTTCGCGCATATTTATGATATTTCGAAGGAACGATTTACCTTTTCTCGCTCGGTCCGAGGAAATTCGCGAAAGTGTTGTCGGTTTATTGAAAAAAAAAAACGCTGGGCGCGTTATTAAATTTACGGGCGGACGAAGGAAAATGGAGTGCTGAGGGCAGAAGTAGAAAAAAAAAAAAGAAAAGAAAAAGTAAAAGGAAGAAAGGAGAGGGAGAGAGAGAGAGAGGGAGAATAGTCACGCGCTTAGTACGATACAATAGCACGGAGCAGCCATTGTACGGAGGTGGTGGAGGGTTCACCAAACGATCCAGCGAGTCAGTACTCTGAGCGATAATTTCATCGTTCCGAACGAGGAATACGAGGAAGAACGACAAAAGTAACGCACTTTTCTGGGAAAATGCGTGCACGAGAAGACGGAGTAATCAGGTTTTTCACGCTCGCCTAAAGACGACAACGACTACGACGAAGGGAGAGTCGAAATTGGGATACCGAGGGCGCATCTGCCGCGGGCCACGTTATCGAATCATCCTGGTGACATCCGTAGAACGCTGCTCGGAGCCATTCAAGATCCCTTTTCTTCCTCTTTCTCTTCCTCCTCCTCCGTCCTCCTTTCCCTATCCCTCTCCATCCCCATCGTCATTCTCGCGATACCTTTCAGAGCTCTGTGGTTATTCTCCTCCCTCCTTACATTTAACGTAATTCGAGTTCTCCAGACCCATCGAATTCATCTCAAGTGTACTTCGATTTGTACGAATTACTCGACGATTTTCAAATTACCTCGTCGATTCGGAATATTCGTCGGACGGAGTATACGAACGGATACGGTTCTCGTTTCTTCGTACAACTCGTTTCGCAAGCTTTGTTCAAACGAGTGTCGAGCAACTTTCTTCGAAGAAATCCAAGATAGTTCGAGCGCCGCTTAAGAAGAAGATATAAAGGTTCCATCGATCCTTATTCGGATTTAATGGGAACAATTGGTTCGAAACGTCATGAACTCCTTTACAAAGAAGTGATCATAAAAAGGAAAGAAATTAAAACAGAGAGACGCGGCCTGGAAATAACGTTTACCTATCGAAAAACGACTTGACAGAGTATATGTTAATTACGTTTAAAAAATAAACGATGTATATACTATAGATAGAGCTATTTCTCTATATTCTGTTTTTTCATTCAACAATATCGAAATACAAAGGAGTTTTAATCATGCCACGTCGTTGCAACTTTACAAATAGCTTTTGCGATCATTGCGAGATGAAATGTTTTTCGACCGTAACGACGTATAACCGGCGAAACGTTTCGGTCGAAGTAACTCCTCCGGCTTGTCTTCCTCCTGCTCGTTAAATGTAGTTAGAAGGTACCTCAAAATTGCAAAAGCAGGGAACGTAATTTCTCTCATAACTACGTTACATTCTATTAAGGCACTGCCTCTCTCTTTCACTATGATACTAGGGAACGTGCCCGACGTACAGCTACCACCTGGTCGCTCTTATACCCTTCTTCTTCCTTAATCGATCGAGCTTTCGGCGTAAGCTTCTCAGCGTTGAAAATGAGCCTCTTATTTTCTTCTCCTATCCCGAGACGGTACCTAGTACCTAACTATTACCTATCTACCTATCGTGCGAATTGCTTTCGTTATGTACAAACATACAATACGTATCGCGTTTAATGTAAAGTACATACGTATGTAATATTTAGGTATTTCGATAAGGGAAGTTTTATGGAACTGGATATTTTCGCATAAGCGAACTCGAAGAACTTTCTCTTTTTATTCTCTCCGTGGTGCAAGAAGAAAAAAAAAGCCAAAGCATTTTATACGTGTTATTATCGCAAAACATAGATAAGAGAACATATTTTACTCGATACAAGTACTTAAATATATGGCAAGGTTCAAAATTTAATCACCTCTTTTTACAAATCATAAAAGAGATTTTATTTTATTGCAAGCACTGTATAATATCATTGACCTACTCCTTCTCTTCATTCATTATTATCACCTCCTTCGCTTAAGTTTTGGAATAATCCTATATAATCAAAACGAAGAGTAGATTCTTGTCGAAAACTCGATTACGGAGAAACGAATAAGGATAAAGAAAGTTTAGTCTTATTGGGGATCTACATCTCCTCGTCGTTAAGTTAATTTCTCGCGTTCTGAGAATCTTCTCTCATTGTGTTTCGAGTACGACGTTGAAAAATTCACCAACGTTATCTACACGATCGGTAGAGCGTAAAACGAACGAACGAACGAACGAACGAACGAACGAACGAATGAACGAACGCGCACGTATCGTACGTAACGTTTTTGATTTTATTTTTGTTGGAAGCCTTTTGCTATTAATTTACTCCGCGGCAGTCTAATTCCGGCAGAGGTATCGAAATTCACTGACACGAATCGGCAAGCGCCATTTTCCGCGGGTGCGGACTCGAACGACCTACTTCGTTTGAACAGTTATTTATGACTTTACCGGAGGATAGAAGCAATCGTACGTTAATCGAGTTTACGAGTCTGCCCATCTACATTATTCAAATCAATCTGAGTATCCATAGATTTACGTTGACAATAAACGCGATTCTCCCTTCCATCGATCTCCTTCCGGTCGTAAGTTTTCGTTTCGGGGGCAAGTCATTCTAATTCCTCCATGTGTCCTTTAAGACCGCAATCATCGATCAATAAGAAAAATACGAACATTCTCAAATCGAATTAATCTAAGATAGTAGTTGATAAATAATTCCTGTAAACGTAAAACAATTTATCTATTAAGTAATTGTAATTGTTTAAGAATTATAAGAATTAAAGGTATCTTGTTAATATGTGTTTTAATACTTTCAATCCATGATGGATATAGGATAGAGCTCATATATAGAAAAATAATCCAACGTCGCCGTGTCTGTAATGCAAGCAATGAAAAAATGTTAGTGCTGTAAGAAGAAGATAAGAGTATAATATGTACGTGTCGTGATATAAGGAGAACGCTGAAGATCGGCTTGGAGTCTCCCTCGATAGTAAACAAAGGACTAATCTATCCGTTCGATACCTCACCGGCTGTAAACTCAAAGCTTTGTTTACATTCGATGCTTATTTGTCATTCAAAGTATCGAATACGTTCAAGCGTATAACCATGAACAAAGAATAATCCATTATATTTATTAATTTTTCGGACACATACCAGTATGTGTATTTTACTATATATTATATTTACCATTAAAAATATATATTGCATTGTTAAATTTATAACAGCTAATATATAATCACAAGATTGTAGAGTATTCAAGTATAAAGAGTAAAAGTTGGTGGCAATGTAAAATCAAGAACGTAGATTATGCTAAATTTAAATAAAAGCGTGCACATCGTTGGTACGCTCGAGATCCGAGTTAATTATTGCGCTTCTCGCCGTTTAATTTCTCCACGTTGCGGAATTACAAAGTGAAACGTAGGTACGTTGACCTTCCTCGTTAAAATCGCAAGCTTTCGTGTGAAGGGCCGACCCTCAACTTTGGAGAATTTTGTCGGTGCTAATGGCGCCAGGAAGGAGAAAAGGAGCAACTAGATAGAAAGAGGAAATGAAGAAAAAGTAAAGAAGGTCGACTCTCGTCGTATCGATTCTCGAAAGCTTTTATATAATCTCGAAAGAAACGTCCAAGTCTA
Source organism: Vespa mandarinia (assembly GCF_050613455.1). Taxonomy (NCBI): domain Eukaryota; kingdom Metazoa; phylum Arthropoda; class Insecta; order Hymenoptera; family Vespidae; genus Vespa; species Vespa mandarinia. The sequence goes on from NC_140831.1 coordinate 468,397, forward strand.
TCTTTAAATCTCGTTTGTATGCGCTTTGTCCTGCCGGCTATTTTCTTTGAGGGATCAATGTTTTCCTATCATCGCGATGATACGTACGATTTCGAGAGCAACCGCCGTTCTTGTTCCGCTTCCTTGTAGATTTTCGTTTCCTCCCTCGTGCGATTCTTTCGTCCTCCTTTATTCGATACTTTCCTAGCTTCGTTGTAAGCCAGACTAAATCCGCTGCGGATGTTATCTTCGAAGCTCACGGAAATAAGTGGATTTGTCCAGCTGCCATGCCGGACTTCGACTTCTTTCTTACATCCACCATGTTCTACCTCCTCTTCCCTCTGGTTATAAACTCCGAGTGAAAGTTTCGATAAACCTCGACGACAGTCGATTTTTACTTCCATGATTCACCCCGTCGTCGTCTATAATCTTCTTCCCTTTACTCCTTTAGCTATTGTCTTTACAACTTCCACCGCGTTCTTTAACTTCTTCTAATTCGTTCGATCATCCACTTAATCTTATTCCTCGATCACTCGCTCTTTTAGTAATAAACGTCTCTGATTTTTCAAGATGCCTTTTTTAACAAACGTCTTTTCGTTTCTTCGACTAAAGATAAGGAAAAGCTCTTTCACCCTAGACAAAATGTCATATAAAAACATTACTAAGAGAGACGCGAGAAAAGGGATCGGTTTCTAAAGCACCATAACCATATATATAAGTATATAAATACGTACAAGATTTACTCCCGAAACTTCAAACATTAGCGTGTTTTTCTTATGGTGCCTTAAACCGTGAACTACGAGCTTATTATCTCGCACCATTCAACGTACTCGAATCTACATTCAAGATGAGAAAGAACCATACACTTTTCACGAAAAAGTATGGAAAAGTAAAAAAGATCGCAAAGTAAAAAATTGTATTTATATAAGAAAAAGTGAAAATTGACGATCGATATGTCAGATACAGGAAGTTTCGTGTAATCGTGCATCGATTCGTTGTATATTATCGAAAGAAGATTTCCAATTTTTGATAAATACATCGAGATCGAGAAGTCGAAATGAATAATAGTTAGAAACAACGTTATATGATGAAAATTTTATTTAAAACGAGATAAAGAATCGTATTAGGTGTCACGAAGATACAAAAGTTGGGAGAGAATATTGCAAGGCTATACGTTTTACCCGTTTGTGGAGACGTACAAAAGTTGTCTAGGACTGTTAAACCTCGCTAGAGTCGATGCGTGTAAAAGTTTAATGTGATCGAGTTAGCCGCAGTGCAGCAGCAATTGTGGTACCTTCAATTCCCCTTCCTTAGAAATCTACTCGGTTACCGTTCGAGCTATCGAAAGTCGTGGATTACTGTTCGCTTTTCGTTGTATGAGAATAGCACTTCCGCGCTTGCGGAAGAAAAATAGATCGCGTCCGGATATACTCCCTCTCGAGAGAGATAACTTTTGTATTTTTGAAGAAGATTTTACCGGTCGAAAGTTTCTCGCATCGATCTTCCATTTCTTTTAAGAGCTTATCGAAAACTTTCGGGACACCGTATATAGATTTTATATCTGTCGCGCCTTCGAGAATGATTCTCGCGTTATTCTTTATCGAACTAGAAACTTATTCAAGTAGATATAATTTTTTTACTCTACTTCCCTCTCCCTCCCCCCCCTCTCTCTCTCTCTCTATCCCTCTAAGAAATCTTTCAACTATTCCATTTAAAAATGTCGACGCGGTAGTAAAATTTGGAATTCCTCTCTTACCCTACTATATTGGGTTTTCCTACAGAAAAGACTGTCTTTCCCTCGCGACCGTAACGCAGGCACGCGGTGTAAACAACGACAGACGCTATATTTGCATATTTGCATTAACAAAATGGATAGTCTCATTTGCATATTGAGCACTTTTCCTCCTACTTTTTTCTCTCTCTTGTTTTTCGTTTTCTTTTCCTTTTTTTTTTCTTTTTTATTTTTCAAAAACAAGATCATTGTATCCATATAATATACGCGCATGAGTATACATACGTATTAACGTTGTACCTTTAAAACTACGTCATGGTTGTCTGTATGGTCGTTGAAGATAAAAAAAGAAAAGAAAAAACAAATAAATAAATAATTTCCCTTTAATCGAGAAAATCTTGTCGATGCATATATATTTTCTTTCATTAGCGTTCCTTATTCGATATTTGGTCATTGAACTGTCTCAACGATCAAACGTTCGATTAAAACTACACAAATTGAGTCTGGATAAATTTGTTCGATTTAAAACCACGAAGATATATAGAAAACGATATAAGCTGATGGAAAGACGAAGAAATAAAGAAAAAAGAAAAAAAAAGAGGAACGAGCTATATTTCGAATATAAATTCCATTTCTCGTATGAAAAAAAGAGGACCATTAACTCCGTCGCAATCGAAATAACCAAATGCATCAAATATCTTTTTTTAATGCTCGTGGTCTCGATCGTATTGTAACATTTCGCAATCTGCGAAGCAATAAATTCTTTTCCTTGCCTCTGAGCGATTTTCAATGCTTTTTCAGGAGGTTACTTCTCTCTCTCTCACATACACACATACACACACACACACTCTCTCTCTCTCTTTCAGAGATCGTGCTCGCGTGAACGGGCAGTGCAGCAAAGTAAACACGCGTGTACTCGTTTGCGAGCACGCGCTATCGTAAATCTGTCGATGAAGCATTCATCGCGAAAGTTATGCATCTCGAAAGTTTTCCTACGGTAAAAGTCGGTCCAACTTGAATGGACGCATCGATCACGTATTCCGAATGCGTCTCTCTCTCTCTCTCACCCTTTCCACTTTCTTCTGCTTCTCACCATGCGATTGCCACCCCTCAGTACACTCTTCTTAACTATGGTCGTTCGCAAATCGATCCATCAAGGTTTCGTGAGTCACGAACACCGAAGTAGAAGATACTTCAACCTTCTGACAATCAAAATGGACATCCCTGTTATACCCATCAATCCGCTGAACTACACCCTCCTGAGACTCTAAGTAGACCAAAAAGAAACTTTTTAATCAGTGAATAAGTATAATTAATAATACCTCGACAGGATAATAAGGACGTTTGTGATGGTGCCAAAATGAGAAAGAAAAAATAAAAGTAAATAGAAAAAAAGTCTACCCATTATTTTAATATTATTTCAATGTTATCGATAGAACTGAGATAAAAATCGATACGTGGAATATTACTGATAAATATTACTCGAAAAAGTTGCACGGATTAGACGTATTTAATTCTCGCCGTAAAAAGTATGGCTTGCCATATATGCGAAAATTGATTCGATCGTTGGAAAAATTTTCTTTTCGACTATATTTAGTGAAAGATACAAACGAAAGGGTTCGAATGAATCCAGATATCGTGCGGTTGTTCGAAACATTAGTATTACCAGATTTAATCCACTATAGATATTTTTAACGTGTAAAACCAGGGAAAATTAAAATTTCGTAGATCCGCAAAAGCAAAACAAGACTTTTATCTCTACCTTGGCAATATCGTTTGCTTTATTGGAAAGAGAACATATATTGCTTATACGTGATATATAAACGTACTACTAAAACTTTAATATTATATAGATATACAATCCCTAGAGCAGATACGGATATGTGATGAAAAAAAAAAATATATGTATATGTATTTTTTTTTGATTGAGCGAGGCGAATTTTCAAGGCTTTTATATTTAATCATTACCTGCCGTTTGTATATTTTATACTGCATCATACATCCTTCTCTTCTATGGTAAAGTTAGTACGAAAAACAGAGACCAGCCGGATGTTTCTATAACAGAGTGCAAAGATAGCCGAACGTGAAAGGAAAAATAAGCGAATGGAGGTAATATCTTTGTTCAAATAACGTGAAATTAATTCGACTTCCTGGTTGAAACACATTGGATACTGACCGATTCCTATTGACTTCGAACTATGAACGATAGTCATTCTGTTCCTTTTTTAATTTAATTTTCCATTCACTTTTTATTGGGAAGCAAAAAATATTGAAGAATAATCCGACGTAACGTAACATAAACTAAAACAAAGGAACCATTTAATGAATTAATTATCTTTTATCGATTAGAAACATTATATTAGATATTCAGGTTATTAGAATAAATTTGTCATTGAATCGAAAGAAATCCATAAAGAAATGGATCTCTAGTACTGCTGGTCCAAGAAAATTTGAACGGCCGTTTCACGTGGTGGTAGTGGCTTTTAAACGGAACACCCAACAGTCATAAGGTTCGGCCGTGCGGAAAGCTATTTCCGCGTGGTAGGGCGCTCGTGTGCACGCTGCCGCCGCAGAAAACGAGCGGCACTTATGCAGGAAGCCAGAGGGGAAACCGCGTTAATGAAATTGCCGGAGCAAACACGAGCGTAATTCGAAACCGCTGATACAATATTTAATTGAATTCTTAGAGTCGTACCTTCGAGACACTGCTCGTTTCATACGTTCCTTTTTTCCACGATAATAGTAATTTTCAAGGTCTCACCTTTAATAAAAATCATCATTATTACTCGATCGATTTTAAACTAATTTGTTTTATTGAAACGAACGATCGATGAAAAATTTGAGCGTGACATTTATCTGATACGGATTAAATACATGATATAATTAATATGATTAATAATATACTCACTCGTTCCGACAAAAATCTAATGAATTACATCAGAATATTTTGCTTATTCTTCTCTGTTTTCTTTTAGCGCATCGAATGTTTCCATTATTTATTTTCTTCTTAGAATCTAAGATGAACAAAAAGATATCTTCTTGGCTTCGAGAAAAGGAAAGGTATATATATATATATATATATATATATACCTAGAGAGAGAGAGAGAGAGAGAGAGAGAGAGAGAAAGAAAAGATGAAAGAAAGAGTACATGGCTTCTATTACAAGTAGAAAAGGGGAACGTACCAACACGATTGACACAAGATGCGAATCTGTCGCTAGTAGATAAATAAAGCAGCAACGAGTATACTCTGCTTTTATCGTTAATGCTAAAATAACAGACCCCGGCCACGAGGCAGTTTATTTTTCCTCGTAGTGCTTTTGAACTATCGTCCTCTCGTTTCTTCTTATGAAATCAAACATGCAAAAGGAATAAGGAGGCGGCAAAGGAGGAAAATTCAAAGATGATGCGGAATATGTTTTTTTCTGGTTAGATATGAGACGTAGTCAAATTTTTTTCCTCCTTTTCTCTCTCTCTCTGTCTCTTCTTCCTATCTACTATAGCTATCTTTCTTTTTCTTTCGCTATTTCGTATATCGATGCAAACTTTGGCATGCAGATTCGAAAGAGGAAGAACATAGAACTCGATGACTGTGTTATCGACCATTTTCGAAAGGTATTCTCAGGGAGTAAAAGATTTAATGAAATGGGCAGAATAAGTTATCCTTATCGTAAGGAATTTAAATTCCCTTGAAATTTCTATCGTGCACTACGTACGGTATTATATTTTATTTTAATAAAGATAATTTTTGTCAATTAAAAGGTACGTGGAAAAGGAAGAATCGATCATTCTCTTTCATTTCTTTGTTCCTGAAAAGCTTACCAAATGCGCCGTCGCAAAACTATCCGTGCAAGAATATACGTACGCGCAGAAAGAAGTTGTGGTCTATCTATCGAAGTCTTGATAAACAGCCGACCCTTGTTACCGCAGAGCCATTATTGGAAAAATTAAGAGGACCATTCATCGTTCGAGCTATACTTCAATCTAAAAAAAAAAAGAAGAAGAAAAGAAAAAAGATTAGAGCGGACTTTTCCCCTTTTTCCTTAGTGCAAAGACTTCATCATTGCAAATTGTACGAAAAAATTAATTTTACGATGTTTCTATTCTTTCCCCATAGATTCATTTTGCTTTTACATATACGAGGCATTCAGAGATCTCGTGTGTGTTTGTGTATATATATATATATATATATATATATATGTATACATATATATGAGAAAATCTTAGACGGGAGTACGAGAGGAATGGAAACATAGTTCATTCCTCTAAGAGAGTACGAATATAGGAACGTCAAAAGATTCCAGGTAAATCTGCACGTGTGAATCGTGCTGGCTTTTGTGCCAAGATTCTCAGCTCATAGAATACAGATGAATCTGTCGGCACTTTTCACTTACTACGAACACGAAGACCTCGTCGAAGTGAAGCTACGACTCTTCTGTGCCGTTGGATATCTCTCCCTTCTATGAGCTTTTCTCTTTTCTCTTTTTAGCCTTCTCTCACAGCATGCCACCTTTCTCTTTATATTTCTTACAAATTTTTCAACGATGATACCAAAATCTCTCCTTTCGATGGCACTGATCAAGTTCCATCGGGCACCATAAAGAAATAAGCCTTCTCGACGAGTCATCCCTATCTCCACGAGAGAGTAAACGTTACCCTTGGATATCTCCTCGCGGTATTAGAAAGGGCGAAAACAGCCTATTCAGACGACCAACTCGCCGTCAAAGGGCAACACGACACGACGGTATCCCGTGTACGCGCCTACGCTCCCTTTATTAAATTTCTAATAACGGAAATAATTGTTATTGAGATTCGACTTGAAGAGGGTGATGTTTGGCCGGTCGAAAGAGACTGGAAAGGGTGGAGGATGCGAAGGGAGAAGCCGCCAATGACAACGACGACGACGACGACGACGACGACGACGACGACGACGACAACGTCTATGCCGGTCTATCTGAAAACCCGGGGATAGCTCGATAATTCCATTTAATGTCTGCGTTCTTGTCTTCAACAACGACGACCAAAGACCCTCTCGACCCTTGTGTTTCAGGAAACCCTCCTCTCCAGACCGAAATCAAACTCAACGTGAGTCTATGGACTTAAGTCGAGCCATCTCTCGACATTGCTAATGGCAATGGGAAACAGTACCTTGCGTTATTATAGTTATTGTAGTTATATAAATATATAGACATACATCGTATGTACGTCGATCAGGTAAATACGAGTATCAGGAAACGATTGTACCAAATAGACTTGCATTATCTATATCGATCCGTAAGATGCGTCGAACGTTTCTACTCTTGAGACGAACGTGCGAATATGTATTCTACGATATCCGCTTACATCACGATAATAACCAATTATCGGTATTAATTGATAACAAAGCCCGAGATATTACCGCTTGATGATATAATTCGTAACATACGATCGATCTAAATCACTTTGCGTGAAACGCGCTTCCATAAATATAGATGTACGTATACTCCTATTATATCTAGGCATATCGGCATAATTACGATCTAATTTAATCGGTATATCAATGCAAGCCATTAAAGTTCCATTTAATTTTCATTAGGAATATTTGTCGTTGAGTTTCTACGAAGGATTAAATCTACGATTAGTCCATATTTACGAAGGACGTGGATTTCTTCGAAATAAAAATAAATCGAATAGAGAAAGGAATTCGTAAATCGTAGTACTTTCCTGGGAAAATAATGTAAAAAAAGGAAAAGATGAATGAGTCGCAGCAAGCGTGTGTCGCGTCATCGAATTCATCCGCTTTCTGGCGAGGGTCGGTCGTTTCATTGGCATTGCAGATGACAAATCGTGAGTAGCATAGAGCGAGATCGCAGTCCGAGATCACAGTAAACATAGGTTGCGGCGTGCCATTAGTCGGTTAGAGAGGAATTCCGTGTTGCTCCATTCTAATCAACCAACGTCGGCGTCAGCATCGCCGCCGCGCCAATCAATTGCACACTCCGAAATCTCCCTTGTGGCGCCCACCACCTTCCCCTCTCTCTATCTCTCTCGGTCCCTTTGGTCTCTTTCCTATCTTGGCGCTCTCCTACCCTAAGCCTCGCGGCGCTGTTTTACCCTCTAGAGGATTAGCTAATGGTCCGTCCGCTGTTTTATCGAACAGATTCGCAGTGCTCCAGGCTAGAGAACGTAAAATGTAGAGTGAAAGGACACGGAGCGAACGCGAACGAATGGAAAATCCGAGATACTCGAGAAACGAACCGGCGCGACCCTTTTCTCGCGCTCCCGGTACCTCTTGCTTTTGTCGCCGATCCTTGCGCTCCTTCCATTCTCTACGCTCTTCCCATCCTTTCTCGACCGAGTTTATCGCCCACTCCCCCACATCTTTCCTCCCTTTCCTCGCCTTTTACAAGCACTCCTTTTTTCTTTCGACTCTCGTATAAAAATTAAATTCTCCTCTCGTTCGTCCTTCTTTCACATTTTTCACCTCTCTTTCCTTTTTCCTTCTTCTTCTTCTTCTTCTTCTCTTCTTATTCCGTGCTCGCCATTCCATCGGAATATTTCTTTTCATTTTACAACTTTTCCCTCGCTCGCGTATTTTCCCTGTTGAAAAGCAAGTCCGTACCGTTCGAAAGAATCTCAGCGATCTTTCGTTTACCATTCCAAATCGAAGAAAAAGAGAAAGACGCGCTCGAATCGTCGATTTATTAGTTGCGCAATCGAAACATGGATTTCTTTTCCATCAGAGATTTTGTCTAAGATACGAACGTTCGTTTCAACCAGCGAGATCCGAAATCGAAAACAAACGATTCGACGTCGCATTCGGACAGGGAACGAATCGGTTTCCATCAGACGAGTCAACCGAGCCTCTACTTTACGTATTCCGTCCACGACAGGAACGACGATTCACGCGGGGTGAAAGAGCGGTCGAGTGGGCGAACGAATCAGGGAGAAAGAGAACGAGAAAGAGAAAGAGAGATAGGGAACGACGGAGGGAGAAGATTTCAATGGCAAGCAAATAGCACGAAGCGTGGCCAATGGGCTTTCCCTTTGATTAAATGTAAATTGTGCGGGGAACGCGATTAGTACTCCCGGCACTTCGCCTCCGGTCTTCAATCGTTCCATGCCCGAACGCGGTTGTACTCTTACTATAAGCGCAAAGTGCCTCGACCGAGATAGCTAGAGGTAGTAGCAGTGGGAAGATCTCGTTGGCTACCAGCCCGCATCGGCCAGAGTCAGGTTCGGGAGTATGAGGAGGAGGAGGAGGAGAAAGAGAGAGAGAGAGAGAGAGAGAGAGAGAGAGAGAGCGAAGAGAACGGCAAGAGGAAGAGAGAAGGCATCCAAAGAAAGGAAATCAAATTGATCGGCACGATCGCCTCAAAAGTCGAACCATTACATTTACGGTCTCGCTCTCCATCGGCCATTCATTCCAACTAGCTCGCGGCCGCGTGTTCGCTCGAATCGGAACCTTTACGGACCCACTCGACCGCCTTCGAACTTCGAAAAGCGTCGAATTTTTTATCATTAACCTCCAACCGATTTACGAATCCACGTTCCAACCTTCGACGGAAGTTCATTTTCCTATAGTCGAGAACCAATTCGTTCGAGCGTTCTTCTCTCGCATGGAAAATATTGCCCCCGTTCCAAGTCGACCAGTTATCCTCACCGAATTTCCAAAGTTTTCGCTTTTTCAATGACCACCCATTCGAACTATGAACGAACATTATTGTTGCTTAAAACTAAGTTTTCTTATATTTGCGTTCGGACGTCCCTGGATAAAAATTTCGACTACGAATTATCTGTCGATAGAAAATTTCTTCGTCGCGTTGCCGGTCGATAGTTTGCGTACAAAGAACCATCGGAAAATTTTCTATTGTCGTATAGATCAAACAAAAAGCGCACTTAATTTGTTTTATTACCACACTTGGCTAACTCTCAACCGTTTTTTTTTCGTTCGAAATACTCTCTTTTAGATTATGTTTTATATAGAAGGCTGCATATTTTTCCATATCTTATAATTCATCAAACGTAGGTAGTAGTAACACCTCTAAAAACATTGTCATCCTAAAGCGCGTTGACGATTTATCGGTATATAATTACGGACAGGAAAAAAGCAGGATTAATTAGGTTCCCGTTCAATAAACGCTACCAACAAATGACACCATTGTGGTGTCAGCAACAATCGTAGTGTTAACATTGGAGTAATAATATAGCAAAATAATGTCACTATAGGCGACGACGTGCAATCATAAAGAGTCAAATAATCAAAGTAACACCCTTACCTTCTGGCTTTCATATCCGTTTATGCGAAATCAAATCACTTCTGATGCATGACAGCCGATTGATCGTTGACAAAGGCGCGCGGCGTTTCATTCTATGGAAATGATCGTGAACGGAGCTGCAAAGAGACCATAAGGGCTATTGATTCGTACTCGTAGTCGTCGTTTGTAGAGTGAAAAAAAATGTTCATTAATATAGGTAATTCAAAAAAATAATAATTCGATTAAAGATTAAAATTTTTCTTTTTTAAACCTCAGACACGTCTACTTTTTGGTGGAAACAACTATTTTTGGAAACCTCGTTCGATAGAGAGAGCTTCGTAAATCCATGGCGAACGAAGATACAAAGAAAGAGAAAAAAGAGAGGGCCGTAAGAGCCTGCCGAAAAAATTTGCATTTAAATCGTCGTGGCGTTTACGCGTGACACCCTCGAACTCGGTTGGGAGAGAGAGGAGAGATAGACAAGAAGAGAGAGAGAGAGAGAGAGAGAGAGAGAGAAAGAGAGAGAAAGTGGGATGGCACGAGAGTGTCCACTCGATTACGTTTCTCGGTCGAAGAGTATACAAAAGGGCTGTGAAAGCGGGACATGGAAGTGACGGTGATAAAAATCCGGTCCATGTAGGCAAGAAAGAACCGAAGAGAGGGAGGAAGGAAGGACGAGTGGAAGGATGAAAGAGGTAGGAAGAGGGTGGAAAAGCACGTCGAGAGGAACACCGTTGCTCGTTTTCTCTCTCTCTCTCTCTCTCTCGTCCTCGAGGGGAATGAAAGTGTAGATGGACGCTGTGCCCGGGTGAATTGGAGAGAACAGTGGTATAAAGAGAGAGAAAGAGAGAGAGGAAAAAGGTGGAAGAGAAGGAAAGCGGAGGTTGCTCTTATTATACCGACGTGACGTCGTTTAATAAATTATCACGTACGCACGGTAGGCTCGCGTTCAAAGTGGCATTTCAACGGAAACAAAGCTGAAATAAATAGCTGAAATCGAGGTTGGCGCTGTGTTTATCGCGCTAAAAGCTCCCCAGAAATTTTATGAAGGCACATTCGCATCGTATATTCACCGTTCCCGTAAGCCGAATTCATAGTATTAAAACAAATATATATATATATATATATATATATATATATACATATATCAAAGATTATAAAATTTTTCTTGTCTCGTTACTATATATTTATTTGAAAAATAAGTAGAAAATTGAAAAATGGTCGAGTTGAAAGGCCGATTAAATGTTATAAATCTTTTATTTTATATCTAACTCGAAAATATCGAAACGATCGCTATGATAGAATATTCGTCGAGAACGAAGCAAGCGAGAAGAGAAGGGATCGGCTTTCGGCAAGCGGCTCTCAATGTTCTCTGAAAAGGGATAGATATCGGACTAGTGAGTATTGTTATAGCTGAGAAATTGAAGTTTTCTGAGATCGGACGAAAAGAGCTTCCCTTCCTTCGTCGACTTCCATGGGATTTCGGGAAATATTACCGCGCGCGTGTCTCCCGTTTCGTTCTGAAGGAATGAGAGAAACGGGACTATATTTACGAGAATAGTGATCGTTTCTTCTTCGAGACGAAACCATTACGAAAGGTTTTATACTACCGATGCAGGGACGATTTTGTTGGTATTAAAATTGTACGACGTTGAGGGAGATTTCTTCTCGACAATGGATGATAATCGATAATACAAGCTCGTACTCGGATCTAAATTGGATAGATAAAATGATGAAAATAAGAAATATTCTCTCTCGTTTTCCATGCAAATTCTACCTAACTTTTTCGCGTATTATAGCAAGAAAAGAAAGCGTATACGATAACGTGTAGACATCCGGGAGCTCGTATACGATAAAGAAATTTTCATCGGGTGTATTCTCCATCCTTCACGACGTCGCGCAGCCTTGTTGCAATTTTCCTTGAAAGCTCGACGCCAGCTATACAGAGGGGGGAAGAGAGAGAGAGAGAGAGAGAGAGAGAGAGAGATAAAGAAGGAGAAACGTACGGCTTGGCCAAGGGTATGCTCCATCTTGATTTTTCGTAATTTTAGAGAGGATGACGGAAGATGGCTATGCCGCTTCCCTCTTTCCGTCGATCGATAGGCAGCCGTCTATTCCCTCGGGACGAAGATAAATATCTATATTCATCCGTTCGCGCTCTATAATCAGAGAACGTCCGTACGAAGCGTAGCAGCAGACACGAAGAAGAGCGTCGTGACGCATCGCGTCGTTGTCTTCGTTGTCGTCGTCATCGTCGTCGTCATGGTCGACGTCGTCGTAGTCGTCGGCGGCCTCGGGGCCTTGGATAGCATCTGTCTATCGGTGCCTAGTATTGTTTACGAGAGTGACGCCGTCGCGACGTCCAACACCCTCCCTCACACCCTTTCTCTCTCTCTCTCTCTCTCTTTCTCACTCTTTCTCTCTTTCTATCTCCCTCTCTACGATCTCTCTCCGGAAATTAAATACCCCCTGAAAAGCGAGAAAACGAGAGCGAAAGAACGGACGGAATTGCGGGCAATTCGCTTTCCGATTTCTCTCCGCGCTTTTACCAAAGCTTTCACTAAAGCCACGTTTCTCGATCGACGCCTATACAATGACAGGAAATTTTTTCTCACCGATACGTTCGTTTGGACGATCCATCGATATTACCTGCACGTTAACTCTCCAGAACGCGGTTTACGTAAATTCCATACAATTGTTAATACCATATGTTTCTAATAATACCACCTTTTTTTGTTTCTTTTTTCTCATCATTTTCCTTTTTTTCTTTTATTAAATGTGTTACTCTTCCTAATGAACAGATTCGCAAATAATATGAAAAAAAAATAAAGGGCGAGAACCGGTACCGTGAAAAAAATAAAAACAAAAATTTTTTCTCCATGTAATTTTTTTCCACGTGTAATTAGCCAAATTAGAAAAACTACGAGATATTGGTAGGTACGGAGGTTAGGCGGTGGCCTTGCCCTTAAATTCAAATTAATTCGCACTAAAGAACAACCTAAAGGTATAGCCAGGGTATACCTGCTACGTATAGGGGGGACGATCTCTCTCTCTCTCTCCCTTATTTTCTTCCTTCTTTCCGTTTCCTTCCTTTTTCTCTCCCCCTCTATCATTCCCCTCTCTCTTTTTACGAAGCATTTCTGGGAGGGCTGACTGACAAGGTTTCGCCATTTCCGTGGCGCGTCCGGTAACGAACTTCGACCTCGATAAACTGGCAAAACACTTCGCGCCACTGCCATAAACTTCTTCGTCTCGTCGTTCTTTTATTATTTTATTTGCCTTTACTCTGAGCACGAGCTTCGTCTTTCTCTTTCATCGGGTATTTCAAAACTTTGATACTCTATATCCATCTTATTTTCAATCCCATTTTGCAAGAGAATTTTATCCTTGTCCCGAGTTTCTATTCGCTTTATTCTCGCAGTGATTTAACGAAATTAGTCGAGAAACGGAGAAAGGAATGCTTCACGGTCTTTGGAGGTCGTTGAAAGAACTTATGATCTAGCTTTCGAGAACAAAGCGTCGAGAACTACGAAGAGACTCTCTCTCTCTCTCTCTCTCTCTCTCTCTCTCTCTCTCTCTCTCTCTCTCTCTTTTTGAAAGGCGGAATCGAGTAGATACAATGATAAGATTCTTCTTTAAAGGATCGATGCGAAAAGTAAAAGCGTAACTTTCGATTCCTGGACAATGGCCAAAATACAAAGTTCCATGTTGGTTATCGTACCGGGCAGATATTCTTGAAACGACACAAGTCAGACAGATGCCGTGAGCAAGAAGATTCAACGAACCGAATCGACCACCGACGTTGTTCATAGACGATAGCAGGTTCAAGAGAACACCCTAAACGAGAGCCGACGCGAATAAAATGGATTCGAATCGAGCTATCGAATGATGGATTAACAAACGAAGACTTCGTTATGCATGCTCGAATGCATCGATAATCGCAAAAAAATTTCTTTCATTCGCATTGAATATCGGTGAAAAACGACATGCGATTAATTTTATTATCGTTACATCATAATGAGACTAATGTGAGTTATTATTGTATTGTACTTAAGTAAAATCTCTCTCTTTCTCTCTCTCTCTCTCTCTCTCTCTCTCTCTCTTTGTTATTATTGTTTTCGAAGAAATGTATATCGATTTGTTTTATTTCATTATCACTCGTAAGAAAGACCTTCCTGAATGAGTTCATTGTAAAGATGCACTCCATTACAACGACTTCATCATCAACTCGTCTTCTATCAAAGAAGATTAAATAGTTGTGTAACGTGGTTTACTCCAGACGCGATAATATGGCAATAAATCATTTAATTGCGAGATGCACTCCGAAAGCGGCTTGCTTCATGTATCCTCCCTCTTCTCGTTCCTTCGATTCTCACCAAGATTCTCTCCTCCGCATGTTGCCGAGATAACAGGCCCGAGGGTTAATTGTTTCAAACTTGGAACTCACGCGACACGAAATACCGCACAGTATTTACTACGTGTAATTAATTTATACTCGCGCGCAGCCCGCGTTATTTTAATCGCGTCACGTTGAAGACAAAGCAATGTGATGGTCGTATTAAAATTTTACTAAGATAATTTCGATAATATGAAAAATTAAAAAGTCTATATTACATCTATCTGCTAATTAAACAACGTCGGGATCTGTTTTAAGAAATACATTAATTTTTTGGAAATACTACGTTATGAAAGAGTTATAGAAAAATTCATTCGCCCTTCGACATTACCCGGCGTACGGAACAACGAAATTTTTAACATTTCATTCTCGATGCGTGGCGTCTACTTTTCGATGTAATCCACGGTCGTTAAAATTCAAATGAAAATGTAATTCTAGTACAAACAAATTTTCTGAGGCGCAAACTTTTAACGACGTATTTTGAAAAGTATAAGATTATAATTGCTGTGGTGTAACGTGAAAGGAAAGAATAAAAAGAAAAAAAAGGGAAAAAAAAGAAAAAAGAAAAAGAAAAAAGAAGAGAGAACAAGACGCCGTTGAAATATTTCCTAATGGTGGGAAAAAGATCGCGTCGACGTGGCGTGATTTACAACGATCGGGCCTCTCTCTCTTTCTTTCTCCTTACCTCCCTCACTTTCTCTATCTTCTTCATCTTCTTCTACTTCTTCGTTATACTCATCCCGACTCAACTATATCGAGAAGTTTTCAGTCCTTTTTCGGTGTACGGGCGCCCTTTTAGGCCAGGAATGCAAACTTTCGACATAACTTTTCTTAACCGAGTGACGGTAGTTTCGCCGGGAGATAAGGCGCTCGTCATAACCGCGTCGAGATTTCTCGGAAGAAACTTTTCCCTCCTCGAAAGTAAATCCAACGAGAACGTCCTCCGCCGCTCAAGTTCCCGCACCTTTCGAAGTTGAACTTTCTAGGTCTAAACTTACGATGGCAATACGATCGAACGAGTTAGTTCGTCGAATTACTTGAACGTTTTCTCGCGTTTTTCCAGGGATTAGCAAGGAAAATCGATTGGTTTAAAATATTGATTATCTTCCTTCTCGGCGAGAAATTCAAAAATTTATTTCGATAACTTCGTTATAGTAGTGGTTAAAGGAACCATGGGACAAACGGTGAGTCCGATATTGGATCGATCGTAAAGAGATTGATAATCCTCTTCCGTGGGACGCGACTTTAAAGGAATCTTGGTTTATACCAAGCGAATAAGAAAAAATAAAATAGGTTTAGGAAAGGGGGGGGGGAAGAGAGAGAGAGAGAGAGAGAGAGAGAGAAATAATATGCCGAGAAAGTAATTTTATCAGGCGCCGATAAGATTCTGTCGACGGATTAGCGCATCGTCAGAAGTTTTCCCCTGACGGGAAATCCGAATCCTAAATTCTGTGAGATCTTGCGCAGAGTTTCCTCCTCCAAGCGCCTTTTCTCGATCTCTCGTCCCGCTGGAAAACGTAGACATCGTAGACATGCCGGTAGTGGATCGACCGAATGGATTAGTCGTTCGTCTAACTACCGGGAGAAACGCTTTCGAGCCATTTCGACGATCTGGATCTTAGCGAAGTCCGCTCCCGTCAAGGGAGTATCTCGTCTGATATCGTTTCAGACGATATTGCCAGTAAATCGTGCCCTTCGAGGACCGTTTGACGTACTTCTCTTCCTAGTTCCTATTAGGAACTAAAACGGCTGATGCTTTAAAACGCGATCCGAAATGAACTTTGCGTATACGCGATACTCTTTAGCTCAATCATTTTATTTACCTTTTAATCGTCTAGGACCGATTAATTCGAAACCAACTTGGTATAAGACTTTCATGATTGCGTTTCTTATCGTAGATATATATATATATATATATATATATATATGTATATACATATATACATATACATATGTATATATAGGCAGGTAGACGTTATCGATTGTCCAAATACGAGATAGTTTCCGAGTTATAACCAACGAACGATGGATGAGTAAAAATACTGTCCTAACGGACGATACTCGGCCTTCGAGGCTGCGGTTAACGTGGTCTTTGTCCGGAAATTGGATGATTCGATCGACCATCCCCGTATTACTCTTTAACGAAGCCGAAACACTGTAGACAAGCCTGGAGCTCGAACTTGCGCGCAAACAGGATTGGAAGATTTTGGATAATGGGTGTATCGTGAAACACAATATCTTTGGTAACAAGCATAGATACATTTTTCTATAAGAGTGATAACGACCGAAGAAAAAAGTATACCGTTCGCATCAACGTGTACCAATGTTATTGAATTGATATAGCGCACGTTTATTAAAGTGCTTTAAGATTGGAATGTGAAAAATTAAATACCTTAATAATCCTACGATGTAATAACATTTTATACGAAAAATAAATTGCTAAAGAATTCATTCTCGTGACCGAACGAACGTGAATTATTCGATTATTATTTCGAAACACCGGAAACATATTATCATCAGCGAACCAATGAAAAAACAATTAATTTACGATTAATTTACCAGGCATCATTTCGTTCGACAATGCCATATGAACATTTTTATTGGCCAAGCTATTTTTCGCAACGAGATTTCATTATCTTGCCGTCAAAACAATTTAAAAATGCCAACATAAACCACGATTGGATACCGTTGCGATCCATTAAAGTTAGCTTCAAATTGAACGCATTCTATCGGATTTCACTTGGGCACCCTCTTGACAAAGAGTTTTCCTGTTTTATCGAACGTTAAGGACATTAAGGATATATCAAATTACAAAAGAGAGAAAGAGATGGATGGTAAGAAAAGAAGAAAGAAAAAAGAGCAGAGAACCAAGAGTATGCAACAAAGGTTTCGTAACTGCTATTCGTGAAAACTTCGTAGAACATCCTATCTCCGGCGAGTCCGACAAACTTGAGTCAGGTTTCTTCTTTTTTCTTTCCTCTTTTTTTCTTCTTTTTCTCTTTTCTTTTTGTAAAAAGAATTACTTGAAAAGCTTTCGCGAAAGGGTACCTTCGATAAAAATGGATTAACTCGTGCTCTCTACCAGAGATGAATTTGTTTAAGCTCTCGCGTGGCTGGCTCGCCTCTTGGTTTCACTTTTAATTACTAAAACTTTTTAAACTTTTCTCTACTTTCTCCTTCTTCCTTTACTCTTCGTTGGGAAGATTAGAGCTTTCTACTTTCTCGTCCGATTATTCGTCGCAAGGACAACGAATTTATGCGTTAAGAATACACGCGGAAATTCGAAGGAAAACCATAACGACGCTTTTGAACTCTCGGTTGTGGGGAAACGGGGGCGGGGGCGGGGGGGGGGTGGGAAGGGAGGTGGAGTCACTTAGAGGAACAGTTGGACTTCGTCGATTACGTAAAAAGAGCGAGACACGAAGACTGCATCGGTAATAAGGCAAAGTTTTAATTTCGCTCGAGATGCATGGACTCCGACGAAACGAGGTAACTTGGAGAGAAACGAAAGGAAAAAAAGAAAGAGAAAGAGAAGGAGAAGAAAAGAGAGAAGTTTAGCTCGTAACGATTCGACAGAAGGAACGAAAAGGAAGGAGAACGTCGTCCATTTGATCGATCGTAGAAAATCGTTCAATGTACTGCAAAGGGACAGTTTATTATTCCACAGCCGTGAAGGTAGTTCGGAGCGAAGAGGAACTCTCCTCGAACGCTTGACTCCTCTTTTCCCTTTGGACAATTCCTCCTTGTTCTCCTTAGGCTCTTTCTTTTCTCCGAATAAGGATGTCTTCGTCATGCCATCCAGTCGATGGCTCGCACCACACCCTACCTAGCTAGCCCTCGTTTCGCTCGGGTTCCGTTTGCTGCGCACTAACGAGACACATCGATTCGATTCGTAAAGGCGAACTTTCTTCGAGGAAATTCGTCAGCCCTGATTAAGGCATAGAATTACGCGGCGGAGCACACGATAATGAAATTTAATCCTTCATTAAGAACTATCGCTCCTACTCTCCTCGGTCAGTTAATTATCGTCCGCTCCGAACAATCGAGTTGGTTCTAACGTTGGTTCGACGTGAATTAAAACTAAACGTCTCGCTTTTCAATTTCTATTATCTTTCTTCTCGAGACTATAAAAAAATTTCTAAAGCCGATCCTTAATTTTCAAACGTGCCCTCTATACATGTACCAATTTCAATCCTAGAGAATAAGGATAAGAGAGTTAAACTATTGTACTTACAGTATCACGTTAGATTCGTTTCCGTAACTCATTGCCCAGTCTAATCCTGACACCGTACGACTTCACTATGGTAAACCACAGAAGCGTCGGGAGCAACGGCAAGAGTCTCGAACCCGCCGGTGTTCATAGTCGATTCCATTATCGGAAGACTTATCTCCGTTCGCTTGATTAGTTCCTTCCGCAGCGACGAAGAGACGAGAGCACATTCGCTGAGGATCACCGTCCGTTCACCGCAAAGCAAAGTGCCATCGCCTCTCTTTCGCGGTCCTTTTCGTTTCTGAGATCAAAAGTAAAATCATTCGGAGCTTGAATAGAATCTGAGCTATCTTCCTGGTCTTTACGAATACTTTTCGCTTCAGAACGTGTTATCTGCACTAAAGAATTTCCGTTTTTAATCGACACTTATCTTTAAAGGTTTTCTTAAAGACATCGAAATCGAGATCGATCGAGCGTTTCCATTCACTGCCTTTGGAATAGTTTATAGGATGGATTAACTTGAGAGCTTGTCGAGAAAGTTCTTAATGTAGTAATGAAAACAGAAAGAACAGGAGGGTGAGAATGTAGAGGGTGGGGATGGTAAGAGACGGAAAGAAAGAATGGAAGAGAAGGAGAAAGAGAAACAATCGACCTGCCATGATTCGGACGAGTGTGCAAAACGAAGAGAGAAGACGAGTGAGCTGAAAAACTCGAATAATGTCGACGACCATTGTTCCCCATCCGTTCTGAAGTGCATTTAATCCGATAAAAGAGCAGAGAGTCGAGTTTCTCAAAACGCTGTACACGAATTACCATCGAGCAATCCGGATGTCCTCGTTCCTCCTCTTCCCTGTAAGAAGTTAAGTATTTCCCACCAGAAAAGTCTCCTTCCATCCGAAAAGAACAATCCCCTTACGTTCTTTCTTTTATCCCAATGTTTCCGATAAAGCCATCGACGGCACTTCATTATCCATTGACTTCTCAACGAGTTCGCGACTAGTCCGACAAACGATTAAGACGCACTTCGATTTAATTTTCGAGTAAGTAAGCGGTCGCGTAAGGAATCCTTTCTTGATCTAAAATATATGAGAATTATAAAATCTACTCTTTCAAATATGTAACCATACTTTCAACTTGGTTCTCACCCCATCGATGGTTTAATTAAAATATAAAACTTTTTGAATATTTACGTAAATCTAAGCTCCCCAAGAGTTTCGGTAAGGACGGATGGAGGGGATGAAAGGAGAGAGGATAGCTCGTAAACTTCCTCGATGCCTCTTGCTTTAGACTCATGATTCTTGCAAAACTTTGACGTGAAAGCGGATATTTTAGGCGGTATAAAGAGAATCTAGACACGTAATCCTCTCCCTCTCTCTCTCTCTCTCTCTCTCTCTCTCTCTCTCTTTTTCTTTCTCTTCCCTCTTTTTCTTCCATTAAATGCAAATAAAAGAAAGACGAAAAAGGAAAAACGAGTTTGTTTGTACCGAAGGATTTTCAATTTACGATCCGTCGTCCGTACTTAAGAAGCTTTCACAGATACGGTCACAGACGAACAAATAAAAACGTAAATAAATATTTGTCATATTTATGATGGACATCAAGTAAAGGACTTTGAAAGTCGATATCATCGAAGCAGAGTGGCGCAGTGGAAGCGTGCTGGGCCCATAACCCAGAGGTCCGTGGATCGAAACCACGCTCTGCTAAGGGAAAAAGGACACCCTATCCGCTAAAAAACGAGGGTTCTTTATTTTTTACAAATTTTTTTAAAATCATCTATCTTTATCGAACAGATTTTCTTTATTTAAAATGTCGAATTAAATATTCCAAATGTTGTAATCGTTAAGAAAAAAGAAAAATTATTACTTTATCTAAAAATATTCTTCAAAAGTATTTCCTATCTCTGTCAATAAAATAATATTCCAAACTTTTTACAAATATTGAACGTCATTATAAGGAGATCAATAAATCCATTCTACTTATTCGTCGAAATTATTAATCCAGTTAAAATATAAGATCTCATTGAAGTGAATCACATTAAACGATTCGATCTTGTCGAAATCATAAGGCGATTGCTCACAGGGCAATAATCCTTAGTGCGAAGGCAAATTGAAACGTTGGAACGTGCTGCACGTAAATTAGACCAACTGGTAGACGCGTTCCGCTTATCGACCCTTTTACCGATTAGGACGACGTTGAGGAGGTCGATGACGTTAAAGGCGACGATGAAGGCTCGAGATCGAAAAGACGCACACGCGTGGGACGTCGTTGAAGAGAGAACTAGAGAGAGAGAGAGAGACCGTAAATAGATCTCGAGAGGATGCAACCCCTTTGCTCGAATCGATACCCGCACCAGCAGGCTCTCACGCAGATATTCTACTCACCCTTCGCGTCTCACTGACTTGACAATTGTGTCTCGTACGCGTGCTTCGTCCTCGTGCTCCGTCCGCGTGCCTTGTCCGCGTGCCGCCCCCGTCAAAGCACTCGCTTCAAAGGCATTACGTACGAGATTCATGGAGATACATGTACGTACGCGTATACGTATGTGTGCTTCTGATTATTAGCGTGGAAATTGTAATAATAATTATCTCTTGATACGAGATCGATAAGAAAGCTTTCCTTCGATCACTTTGGATCGAATTTCTTTCGAAAATGACACAGGCTCCGCCTTAGTTCTCTTTTTTTTTTGATCCTATGAAGAAAGAATAATTTCAAAGAGAGAAAGAAAAATAGAGTAAAAAGGAAAACCAGGAATATCCTGGTAAAGATAGTATGTGGATATGTACATTATATTATCTTTCCTAACCAGAGACAATCGATAAAAAGAGTACACCGAGTGATCAACCTGTGTCGAGAAAATTTCACAAGATGCATGGCTGGTTCTTGCCCGATGCAACAATTTTTGTTACTACTTTGCTGTTCATAGAAAAATCTACTCGTACCAGATTGGTCCCGCGATCGTTTTACCTTTCTTTGTCATCGGTGCATTCTATATACTTACTTACCTAACTTGCTTGGTGTCTCCTAAAAAATATGATTGATCTAGAGCCATCCCCAACGAGCTAGAACCTTCGGTACACATAACTGGTCGAGCACACCCTTCGTCATTCTGTCTCTTTCTCTCTCCCCTTTTCACCGTCTATATATGCATATACATGCTTACATATATACATATATAAATGCACATACACACACACACACACACATATATATATATATATATATATATATATACGAGATGCATTAAAAAACTCAAACAATGAAGCGAGTAAATAAAGCGCATAGCCGCGCTCTGTTTTGTCAGGCGTAGTGCTTGTTTTTCCTACAGCGAACGACGTGTCCACCGAGCAAACTCCTCCATTACTTTCAAGTAAGTACATTAAAATCCCTTCCGTATTCCTCCTCTTTCCCGTTTGCTTCCCTCCAACCACCCTTTATCTTCATCGCTCTCTCGTGTCCGATAGCTTCCATCGATTCTCTCTCTCTCTCTCTCTCTCTCTCTCTCATGAGCAGTACTCCCGCACGTTTTCCGCATGGCTACCTCCATCCCAATAATTTTGTCTCTACTCGTAGAAATTTTCTCTAATTACGCGTACACCGATGTGTCACTTCAAATCTTCATTTATTTGCGATATAAAAGGCACGATATAATAATTTGACAATTATTTCTAAAATCTTTCCAATATTTTAAACTATAATTTGCAATAATTAGCAAAAGTTTAGTCGATAATCGTTTCTTCAATTAGAATATTTTTATCGATTTGGAAATATTTAAAACCTTAAGAGATTGAAAAGAATTAAAAAATTAAGAAGATTCAAGAACGTCGCTAGATTTTATTTCTCTTCGTGAAACAAGAGGTCAGACGATCGGAAGCCTGGCTTTTTTGTTCATCCATCGTTGAACGGTTCGGCGATTCTTTCAAGGAGTATAATCCTTCTTCTCTTTTTCGTGGCTAAATGAAAGTGGACTCGTGAAAGCAATATCCATAGAACAAAAGAGAAGCTAATGAAAGTGTCCGGTAGCAGGAGGTACCGGCTAGGAACGTCGCGTCGTCGTCATCATCGCTAACATCGCTACCACCCTCCTGGATGATGCGGCAACGAGCAAAGGATAGCATCTACCTTTCTTGCTTCTTTGAGGGAGGACCACTCATAGAATTCAGTCGAGGTTCTTCCGACCTTTGTTTCCGTATATCTGATAGCCGGACCTTCGCACTACCTTTTCTCTCTCTTTCTCTCTCTCTCTCTCTCTCTCTCTCTCTCTCTTTCTCTCTCTCTCTCTCTCTCTCTCTCTCTCTCTCTCTCTCTTTCTCTCTCTCTACGACATCCCTCCAGCGAACCCACCAAACTTTCCGCTTCATCGGGGAACCGTGAAAAATCGAAGAGAGCTCGTAAATGAGTAGAAAAGAAACGTAGGATGCCCTGACCTGTGTAAAGCGCGTGCTTGGTAATTAAGACTCAACGAAACGGACGACTGCGCTATAAAACGAGGAAAGATGATAGAGATCAATGTTGTTTTTAGTCTGTAGAGACTATTTGCTATTAAATAAGAATATGCAAAAGTAAATAAAAACTCACTGTAATATTAAATAAATAAGCGTTATTTGTATAGAAAAGTTACTATAGTTAATTGTTACGTTGTAATGAAAATTTTAATCAAACGAATAGAGTTTATTAGCTCGACATAATATTGTTATTTCTTAAATATGTTTACATCGATCCTTTCTGACAAGATAACATAAGATAACACGAGATAACGAAGACAAAGCTCGATAGAACAAGTTTTCTCGGCAAGACTTATTATCAAAGTTTATTATACTTCAGAATAGTTGAACCCGTATCCATCTTTGTCTTCTTCTATCTCTTTCCTATAAAATAAGTTCGACCTATGCATCGCGCTCACGTTTTCGGGGTTGATGATGGACATATCGCGGCATAGCAGGCGGACCCTCGTCAAATCGACCTTTTTTTGTGTCCGACTTTAATACGCACGTGCGAGTTCGTCCATCCCTTCGTACACACATACGCACACGCATACGTAGGCGCACGTACGTACGTTGATACGTATTGTTCACCAACCCAACTCCGGGAAAACGAATATGATTTCGAACAAGATAACATTGGATTCGCAAAACTTTACGATAACGCATTAGACTGATTAAGCCTCTCGTGATTTTAATCAGGATTCGTTTGCAAGCTATAATAACTTTTTGACGGTTTGTTCTATATTTTAGCAAATAATTAAAATCATATAAACGTGAATACAAAAGACATATCGTAATTTAGTCGAAATAAAAAGTTTCTCAAATCATTGAAATTCCAAAGTAAAGCGAGCTTTTTTTTCTTTTTAATTCGTTCTTTATATTACAATTATATTATACATTGGTCACAAATTTCCGAGCTTAAATGATTTCAAATGATCTATGCGAGAAGGACAATGAAAGGGATATAAATGACAAGGCTGAAATAATTTTAAGATAACACCGGTAATATCGAAGATAGTCATTCGAGGCAAGCTGGGGTACTCGTTGCGGCTCGTTGCGGCTCTTGCGTTATAATAAGAGGATGTTGCAAATCCGTCTCATTGCTGAGGAAACCCTACTTGGAGGTAGTCTCTGCATCCCCCATTCTCTGGTATATGCGGCATCAATCGCGGATATCGCATCATCTCCATCTGCCCATAAAATCTGCTGTAGCTCGTTAGCTACGCTTGTTACGTTCCGCACCCCAAATTCGGAGCTCGCTCCCACCCCCGTACGCGTCAGGTTCCTGACTCGTTGTCTACCTCCCCCCCTCTCTCTTTCTCTCTCTCTCTCTCTCTCTCTCTCTTTATCTCTATCTCTCTTCGTCAACGACCGATCGAATGATCTAAAAGAGCGCGCAACGACGCGAGGCGAAACGATCTCGCGCATGGCGTGTACACAGACTCTACCTACCATCACCCCTAATTATTTTGGCTCGAATTCTACGAGAGGCCAGCCAATGATATCGTGGTTCGAAATATATATATGGAACGCTCGATACGGTGTCCTACAAAAGCCTTACGAAGATATAATCGAGAGAATTGGTGAAGCCGTTGTTTAAAGGCGTTCCCCTAGGCTTTCGTATGGATGAAAAAATGTACGTCATTTTTTCCATCTAAATTATTGACGCGTTATATGTGTTCTCTTTCAAAATAGAAATATTTTATCTTCTAGCTTTTCACTCGACATCGAATTATGCTCGGTACCTCAAAAAGGCATTAAGTATTATCGATGAAGAAGTCTCACACTGCAGTACGTCGTTAACAATAGAGTAAGCAAATGAAAATGCTTTTATTTTCTATTTCATTTTTTTTGTTAACTAACTTCTGATATGAAATATGTTATTACAATTTTATTGTTTATTCATTAAGGTATTTAATATTGCGGCATTATTTAATAACTGGTCGTCTCCATTGCAACGATATGAATTGTTTCATAAAACCTTTGGGCTTTGATCCAAAGGATAAAATAGAACAGGAAAATAAAATATGAGGAGAGGGAGAGAGAGAAAGAGAGATAGAAGAGGGAGGTCCACAATTAATAATTACACTTCAATCATTTAGTTAATTAGTTTCTGCTCCGTGTTATAATTTGAACTGCGCTGCGTTTCATATTTTGTTAATATAATTAAAATTAATTTTCCCATCTAGTATACACAGCAGATCAAAGCCGTAGGTACATAATTGCACGATTTGCTTATGAGAATTACATGAGGGGAAAAAGTTTCGATATCGTTTTAACTATCGGACGGATCAAATATGGTTCATTCGATGATTTCCTTTTTTTTTCTTTTTTCTTAAAACAGTTGTACTATTAACGAAGTAGCACGATCAGCCCATAAACTGAATCGATTTTTCCGATGCATGTCGTAACGAAAGTAACACGACTTATAGTTGCGATTAATAGAAGGAGAGAATGACGAGAGATTCTCGACATTTTTTTTTTTTTATCCTCGACACGTGGATCGTACAAGCGAGGGGGTGCAGTAAAGTGAAGAACGTCGCTCGTCGACTAACGAACCTCCCGGACGACGCGTTTCTTTCCATATGCGTCTATCGTGATAAAGCCTATACGACTTGTCCTTAATGACCGATTGTACAGTGCGCAGTCGACAAATTAAATGCGAGGCTCATTTATTTAAAACGCATTGCGAGAATTACCGACGGTCTACCACCTGCTACTCCATTATAATAATTATTATCAGTCGCTCATAATTTATCGCATTGAATGCGTAACGCCGTTCCCATTTTTATGCGTCGTTAGGCTATAATTTTTCGACTCTTAATATTCCCTTTTAAAATGCTTTCTCGAAAGTCTTCATCCTATTTCCGTACTTTCGAAATTCTTCTAGTACGTGAACGACAATTTCTATATCGAATTAAAATATTGAACTCTCGTTAAAAATTATTCATAGTATCGCAGCGTTTTCATGAAAAGATGAAATACAAAGAAACTTTAAAAGCTTATAAAAAGCAGAACTATTCATTAAAAAAAGAATAGTTTTGCTTGCAAACAAAATGGGTAGGTTTAAAAACATAAAATTAACGACAATTATATAGTACTCTTATGTACTTATTCCTTTTCATCGTAAAGACTCATAATGGATAAGAAATACGCGAGAGAACGAATGAAATCTCATTTGGAATATAAAAGAGTTCGTTATCAGCTTTCTTCGGCCATATCGAAGAAATATAGATAGATAATAGATGGTAACAGCTTATAGAATTCATTCGAGATGTGCTGGTGTTCAAACAAAATGAAATAGTTCGCTCTCTGTCGAAAATAATGAGACGTATACTAGATTAAAGGAGGATATAACGAAGGAGATTTTTTTTTCGCGGTATAGTAAACGATTATTATTAAAATTTGTTCTTTACGCGAAGGAGCGGAGAAGCGTACTTATCGAAGCTTTGTCAGAGAAAAAAGCGCAAGGTATTTCTAGAAGAGGCGTACATACTTGGCAAACCCTGGGAAAGTACCCTTTAATCAGAGAATCGACCCTTTGAAAGCGTCGGCGCGTCGACTCTCGAGTCGCTTTGCGTTCGTATTTATTCTTCGTCTTTTGATTCGCAAAAAAGTTGTTCTCTCTCTCTCTCTCTCTCTCTCTCTCTCTCTCTCTCTCTCTCTGTCTTTCTCTTGCGCTTTTCCATCCCCTTCTTCTCTTGGCATAGCCGTGAAGAGTAAATGCGAGCAAGTTTGGGGATTCGTTCGAGAAGAGAGAGAAAAAAAAGTGGGGAAAGTTCACGTGTTACGCATTCGCGTAACGCGCGCCTGCGTGCGAGCTTTTTCAATATCGCTAATGCGTCTCGTCGGTTCGTCGAAAACGCGGTAAAAGCGCGAGCACCGGCCACCAAGTGATAAAGTCGCAAAAGTGTGCGCAGCTTTAAACCTTGACAAATGCGCTCTACCGAATATCGCATA
This sequence comes from Vespa mandarinia, assembly GCF_050613455.1. Classification (NCBI taxonomy): domain Eukaryota; kingdom Metazoa; phylum Arthropoda; class Insecta; order Hymenoptera; family Vespidae; genus Vespa; species Vespa mandarinia. Next base: position 495,391 of record NC_140831.1, read on the forward strand.
TTTCGATCATGAATGACGATAAAGCGTAGCGACTACTGTCGTTGCTGTTCGTACGAGATAATATAGTAGAAAATTGTTTCCATTTCGAATGGCCACGTTGTAAATATCGATTCGCAGGCGAGTACTTGAATGCATTTTTACATTTCCCATCGTATCCGATCGAGTGTGTGATAAGCCGAGAATTAATTATCATCGATGGGAAACTAACGAGAGAGAAAAATTCGAGTTTCGATTTTATTCGGACGATATCTGTTTATTTTTTCAGGTCCGATCGATCGAACGGCTGCGGTCGATGTGTTCGAAGTATGAAGATGCATAAAAATCGAAACAGGTGAATAATCAAGCAGATAAATCGTTTATTCATCTCTAACTTTGATCGCGAATTTTCGCATTATTTTCATATTCACGTTTAAGATCCCGAAAAGATTTATTTCTGACGCGATACGAATATAGTGCAGTACGATGCATCGACGAATCTAAAAAAGTCAAAAGCTAAGATATATTTTTTTTTTCTTTTTTTTCTTTTTTTTTTTTTACCGATTCCGTTTCTCTCTTTTCGCTTCTAGAATACCCACGTTACGAGATAAAACGAGTGGCCACCGGTGTGAATTATATTTTCTATACCTGCGTCGGAAGTTTGCGTTTCATGTGATCGATGCGTAACATCGAGTGCACACACGTTCGGCATGAGAGCGAAGTGCTGACAAACAAGTCCGAAATGGTTGGAAGCGTAACGCGTTTCGACGTCGTCCGCTATGCACTTCGTTACAAAATTATTTTTATGACATCGATGTACGATACGTCTCCGTCGACGGCACGTGCTTCGCGCGACGAGAGTCTTTCATTTATGATCTGTCATAAAAATGCGTGACGCGAGTACCGTCGCGCGAAAAAAATTATATAAAAAAAAAAGAAAAAAAAGAAATAAAAAAAAAAAAAAAAAAAAAAAGAAAAAAGCGTACGAGGACAATATCACGAGAAAGATCTGCGAAATGAATACTCGACTCGTTTAACGACGATATGAAAAAACTGACATTATGAATGGGAATGCACTTTGTCGTTCTTCGCTTTTAACAATTGACGACTTATCGTAATAAAAAAAAAAAAAACACACACACACAAAAGAAAAAAAACAAAAGGAAAAAAACAAAAGGGAAAAAACAAAAGGGAAAAAACAAAAGAAAAAACAAAAGAAAAAACAAAAGAAAAAACAAAAGAAAAAAGAAGAAAGATAGAAGAAAAAGGAAATGAAAGAAACTTTCTTTTGCGAAGCAAACAATGATCGCGTGCTTATCTCGTTCCTTTGACTTCATTAATCCGCGCATTAAATGAGAAAGACTCGTCTCTCAACCGTCGTTCACCCATTCCACTTGATTTCTCGAAGACTTGGTAGTTGCGAGAATGTTCTCCTTGGCGAAAGTGTCTAAAATCGAATCGTTTCTCGATTTATCGTCCGTAAGCCCGCGATAACGTATGCCGCACGACGTTGTTTCCGTTTCATCACGTAGAAAGAAGTCTCTCGTAGCGGATATTATGCGCATTGGGAAGGAAGAAACAACAACGATTTGCTTCCTACGAAGGACAACGCCGTGAAATTCTTTCGTGTTGGTGTATAACTATACATATGCGTCGATACATATGTAGATATGTCTACATATATAAAGCTGCGTGCATATATCGGCCGACCGTACGTTTACCACTGAAATTCATAGGTAACATGTGTCTTTATGGTTTATGCGTCTGGCCTTACCGTGGATGAACCCTCGAGAAATAGGAGCAACGTTGCTCGTAAGATATTTTATTGTAGCTCGATTTCGAGTTTCCATACCTGCAATAAACTAGATCAAGCCCACGCTTTCCTTCGTAATACCCGGCTAAGGTTTCTCGATTGATTTTCTATGCGTTCAACCTGTAGCGTCGACGAGACGATTGGATCTTGAGTACGACAACTATCGAAAAAACTAAGCGAGTATTCGTTTCGTTTAAATCGAATTAACGTAAACGTTTCTTATGAGAAGAAAAGCTCTTATCTTTTCGAAGAAACATCTTAAAAGTCATCTATCGTCTTATTTCGATCGATGATCATGCTCTTTGTCCTACCTTAGTTCTCCGTCCTCGTAAAAAGCAATCCAAAATCTCGTATGGTGTCATTAGTTCACCGAGATAAGATAACGTGCTTTCACCAAAATGAATTACCTGTCGTTTCTTATCGCGAGAAGACATAACTTGCGGCTAAATTCTCTCCGTCGAATCTTCCAAGTAATCCCTTTTGCCTAAAACCGCCGACGCGGGAGACAAGTTCTTGACGAGAAAGAGACTGAAAATTTATCTTCGATTTAAATCAAATATGAAAAACTTATATTTAATATATATATGTATTCTAGCGATATTTCCATGGATCTATCCTTTTTACAAGAATAAGTTACAATCTATTTTACGTTCTCGTTCATCCTTTAAAATTTATAATTTGGTCGATGAAAATTATTAGAATCTAAGATATCTCGCGACAGCTTAAATCTTTTTGCACGGAACAACTTCGATCCAGCCGTTTATAAGGGCCGATAGTAATACGTCTCAGGCCGGATAAAGAAACGAAGGAGAAAGCTTATACCGGACGATATCAACGTCGTTCTGGCCGGTTGCCCAATACATCGGAATCGTTTTCACTTCGAGATGCTGTTCCAGCTTGTATTGACATCGACCACCGCAAAGACGGACGGTTAATACTCTTTCGATACTCTCCTTCGTCGCTTCTACAACCCCTATCATTACGTTCGAATTCACTACTAGTTCCTTGAATCGAAAAGGTTTTTGTAAACCGAACGATTTCGTTTAGCACAAAAACATCCGCTAAGAAACTTAACTTATCGGCGAACGATATTTTAATCTTTTAAAAGATAAAAAAATATAAGTAATCTTAAAGAAAAATCGATATTTCTATTGTTGTACATCTTTACATTCACATACTTGGAATAATTTTAATCGGTATAATTTATATAGTACCTATGAATTTTTATAAAATAGTTTTAATAAAGATCATTCTTATATTTACTAAACTTTCATAATCTTATTACCTGTCGATCATCATCTTTCACGTTTGAGATACTTTGGAGTATACTTTAACCGTAAAGTATACTCTTTTTAAAAAGGATAATATACATAGAGACAAAAGTATTTCGGGTCAAGCAGTTTAATTAGCATTAGAAGAAATTCCATGACGTCTCGTGGAACTTTAAAGAAAGTCGAGCGTATAATTCATTTTCTGCGAGAAAGTTATATTAAATTACTTTTTTCTTCGCGTACCTATGTTTTTATCCCTCTCTCTCTTAACTTCCAAAGTGTTCCACTTATCTTAACTTAACTTTCCTGAAAAACTTTCTTCCGCATTATGACTTCTCTTGTATCTAACGTGCCAACGATAGATGCGTGAATGATTACTCTAGGATTTCAATATCAAGGTCATTTTTAATTTAAAAAACTTTATTTATCATTTAAATTTGATGAAATCAAATGAAAAATGTCTTTTCGAAATAATAACTTTCAAACGCAACCCAACGATGAAATCTTATTACAAGCACTAATGAATTAATTTGATGCTATATTTAATGGGATTCGTAAGCTACGGTGCAATAACGTTTCTCCAAATAGATGAAATTCCCAAGGACGTTTTTGGTTTGCTCTATTTTATGCAACCCTTTCAGCTTTTCCCTCTTTCTCTCTCTCTCTCTCTCTCTCTCTCTCTCTCTCTCTCTCTCCTTCTGTCTCTTTCTCTTTTTCTCATTGAGAATTAGGAATTCACAATTTCACTAAACTGGTCTTTAAAGCGCCGCTCGAATAAGATCACACTTACTAGAAAGTTGGTCCGTAGCTACAGCGACATAGCAGTAAATTACTTATCTGGCATAGAATCAAGGAGGAATCTTCTAGTCACGCCACATTATTTTCCACGTTCGACGGTGTACAACGACGCGTAACGCCGAGAGACCCGAAAGAAACTTTTCTTAGGAATGCGAGCCGCTGAGGCATTACGTTTAACCTCAACGATGTGCCTCATAATTTTGACAAAAAGAATGATCAAAGAAAATTTGTACTTTGGTATAGGAAAAAAAAAAAAGAAAAAAAATCGAACCAAAATAGAATTCTTCAGATCTTTGAGGTATCTAACTGCTGATAAATAAAGCACCTATTGATTTCATGAGGTTGCTGATGGTAGCTATAAACTTCGACGAACTCACTCAGTTATGCATCTACCTTCCTTAACAAACGTCGTAACGCTCACTCTTGCAGCGTGCAAGTCGAATTGCAAGCACACATTGTAACAGCATTGTATCGTCGACAATGCGAAGCACGAAAAAGCTTTGCACGCGAGGCGTTCAACCTGGCGGACCCTCGACAGAGTCATACGATATTTAGTCGGACGTGTAACTTCCGCGAGCTCGCACCCGTATTCGTAGCTATCACGCGCACTCTGTAAAACCGAACTTGCTTTAGAATTTGTTCGTATGGTTCCACTAACTCGGAGATATTCGATACAAAGAGATAGAAAAAGAGGGAGATAGAGAGAGAGAGAGAGAGAGAGAGAGAGAGAGAGAGAGAGAGAGAGAAAGAGCCGCTATGAATCGGTGGATTTAGAATGCCACAAAAGTTTCTTTCTCCTGAAAGCCGACCTGCATTCGCCATGTTGATTACAACCGCTGTTGAATGTACGAACGCGCCCACATTGATATCAACACGATACGTTCCTACGACGTTTTGCGATAGGCAAATGGAAAAAGGCCCACACGCGTTATTTTCCAAAATTTATCCTCGTTCTTCTGGACGATTTCAACAAGTAATATTATTTATTATATCCTCGATATTTATAACATTGAAAAAGGATTCATAAATTCGATATGTTTATTTTAACGATCTCGTTTATATACCTATTGATTCGTTATAAATATTCTTCTAGTTTACTAGCAGCAATTGTTCAATGTTATCATTGAAATCGAATAGTTTTATTCGTTATTTTTTCTTTTTGCTTTTTTTACTTCTTCTCCTTTTTTTCTGTTATTTTTTTAATCTCCGCGCGTTCGTTCTATTATTTTATCAAGCACGAGAATCACGAGGCGAGGGATTTCTCGCAATGTTTTAATATTTACAATCTGCTATTTATTACCATCGCTAGATATAAAAGCATTGAAAATCTTTCTTTTATGAAACGGCTATGGATATATTCGAATTATTTCCGGAACGGGAATCCCGTCTCTTGTTCGTTTTCTTCTTCCTCATATCCTCCCTTCCTCAATTTTCAAATATTATACGTTATTTACTTGGATATAACGTTGGTTAGGTGGTCGTATAAAGTGAGATGTATACGTTACTGCGACACGTTACACGAGAGTCGTACCACACACGTTACATTATTTATTACTTCGCGATCATTTGTACGAACCCGAATATTCCATTCGTTTTACTCCTCTTCCCTATTCAGACGAACGAAATTCACTTCCGTACCTGTTTCCAGTATCCAGAATCGTTGGCCGCTACATAGCTAAAATCGAATAAACGTCTAGTTAAACAGTGAAAAACGGACTTGACAGTGAACTCGTATATCTTCGATCGTTCTCGCAAATTATCTTGTTCGAGATATCCCGCAAAAGTGCATATTTAATATGTATTATCTTACGTGTACACTTTAGATACTTTCATTAAAAACTTGAAATTTTGAAGACACGTACTGTACGAGTTATAAGGAAACAAAAAAAAAGAAAAACAAAGAACAAAATAGATAGAGAGAGATAGAGAGAGGAAAAAGATGTCGAACGATCGTATTAAATGACGCGACAAAGGAAGGCATTGTGGTATCGAATATATCGGAAGCATTTGCTCGGTCGAACTTTACGCGCGATTCATAAACGCATCGTTTCCTTTCCACCGTCTGGAGCTTCGCGTAAGGCGTTCGATCGTGAAGGCTTCTTTTCTACGAAAGGAAGGAAGGAAAGAAGGAAGGAAGAAAGAAAGAAAAGAAAGAAAGAAGAATAAGGGAGAAAAAGAAAGAAGCCGAGCGAAAGAGAAGAAAACGTCGATCGTAACGTCCGTGTCTTGGTCGGGCCGTTTCCCTTTTGCTGAGAATCTATCGCGTCGGGCCATCCCTCCGTATTACACGTCTCTCCAGTCCCGAAGTACTCCCCCAAAGCACCCACGTCGGCCGTTCTTCCTTCGACGCGTTCACCTTCCTCGCACGCTCCACCCTTATCGATTTCGCCCGGTATACAAATCCACCTTCAGGTAACATTAGTCACTCAGCGCTTCCACTGACACACAGTGCTGTTCCGGATAGCGGACCCTGCGGAGTTAGACTCGGGGGCCGTAGAATCGAGATCCTCTTCCTGCCGTTCCTGCTAGCACCCTTACACTCGCTCGATATTTGTAGTGGTGAACCAGCATGTACGTATACGAACTTGCAAGATTACCCTATCGTTCCGTCTTCCTTTGATCCCTACGATGCTGGAACCCTGCTCTCTCTCTCTCTCTCTCTCTCTCTCTCGTTCGTCTGCCTTCGACTAACTCGCTTCTGCTCACCCCTTCTATCCTGCTCTCTCTCTCTCTCTCTCTCTCTCTCTCTCTCTCTCTCCCCATCTTTCTCACTACGCTCTACCTTCGAGTCTCTCTATACGACTACACGTGTGTACACGTATCGTATCTACGTACGTATGCGTATGCGTGTACGGCCGTCCGTATACTTGCGTAGCTATAGGCCATCTCTCTTCCACCCCGGTGACAGTTACAAACGACGCGTTATCTATAAGGATTGTACCCCGAGAGGGCGAAAATGGCGAGCACCTGCTCGCTCTATATCCAACCCTCGTGTCAAACCCTCTCCCGGCTTTACTCCCTGTCTCCTTGCTTCTCGCGTGCGCGCGAGCGCGAGTCTTCCGCTACTCTATAAACTCGTGTCAATGGGAACGCAATCACCTCCAACCCTTTTCCAAGTCGCCCTTTCGAGAAAGAGAAAACTGACTGGGGCCGAGGGTGTTGAAAAAGTGTGAGGGTGAAAGAACGAAGTCGCGTCCAAAGAGAGAGAGAGAGAGAGAGAGAAAAACTACGACGACTCCTGTATACAAATGGAGGAGGCTGTCCGTGGCTCGAGATTAAGTCGAAATGTCGACGGAAGAGGTCGAGCACGAATTTCTTCAGATTTTCCCGTCCACTCTATTGCTCTCGCGCGCCATTGAGATACTTTTTCCAAGTTCGGTCGACTTATATTGAGATTTCTACGTGAGATTCTTGCAAAAGCATGTCGACAGCTGAACGGACGGACAAGCGAACCAACTCTTACGATTTTCGTTTGAATATTGAAACGGTTCAAGTTTAATCGTGTTCTCGATCGCGATAACAATATTTTCGATTGCTATGACGTTCTAAGCCGGCCGAAAGAGGATTTAGATTCGTCGTGACATTGATACGAGTACACGTTCGCATCTTCGAAATAAATTCCACCTGATGTTGCAATCGGCGAACTAATATCTTCGAATTCACTCAACGATGCCAACTCGTCCGACAATGTTTTCCTTGTGTCGCAAGTGCTATTAAGCAATCCCACGATTCCGATATAGTTTCGATATAGTTGATCGCATTTCGAGATCATGAGATTTTCTCAGATCGATATCATACCTACTTATATGCCTAAAGGATGTTTCTAAGATAACTCTAAAATAGATTTATTAATCCACTATAATGGTCAATTTATAAATGTCAGATATATTTTGAAAGTTTTCATAGAAAATATACATATATAATTGTCTTATTGGAGCTATTACTGGGCTGATAAAATTAAAATATACCGAAGCTTCGTTGCCACATTTGGGCTCGATCCTATCGATCATGCTGCTATAAACTTGCCAGACGTTTTTAAAAAACTCAATCCATATAGAAAAAAGAAAGAAAGAAAGAAAGAAAGAAAGAAAGAACAAAAACAAAGAAAGAACAACCGCTGTAACTCAAAGAGTAAACATTTCGTAAAACCTTCTTTATTGTAAGGCAGATCATAATGGATATCGTATGAAAGTTTTTCGATCTACTTTTGAAACACCCTGTATGTAAAAGAGAGACGAGTCATGCTCGGAATTCTCGTTCTTTAGGAAAAGCGAAAGGAGAATATTAGAAGGAGGAGCTTGCTCGCTCGACCACAGCGCGCGAGTAAAAGCTCAGGCGAATCCCTTGCCAATGCACCCGAGTAAATATAAGCGTGACGCGGATCTTGGCACGAACCGGCCGAAAACGTTTTCTCCACCCACACTTCATCCATTATTCGGTCGAACAGGTGTGCGTATTATTACTGCGAGCCGAGCGTGGAATTCGCGCGTCCCTCACATATTCTCCCTCGCTTATTCACTCGACTCCGCCTATACGTCTATCTTTCACTCGTACACGATCGCATTACACGTGGTATATGAAAGTGTTGCACCGCCCTTCCTATGACTTGTTCTGTCATCATTATTGTCCTCAGAAATGTGACTCTCACTCATAAAAACTACTAATGATTCCTGAGAAGAAAGATGACGAAATGTGAGACGAGAACGTACTTATTGCTTCGTTTTTTCATTTACTAACGAGATACTTACACGTTTAATAACGTGAGATAAGAAAAAAGGAAAGAGAAAAGCATAAAAAGATATCGAAGAGGAAAGAAAACAAAATCAAAGAGATGTTTTAAAAAAATGACAAAGATTTGATTCTATTCGAATTGGTCAAGAGAACGCATTAAAGAAATTTCGTTATTTACCAAGAACACATCCTCTTCTATCCGTGGCTAAGTAAATTGATAAGCATTCGCGATAGATGTATTTCATACGGATGACCGTTATCGAAGCGGGCACGAACATGCCAGTAAAAATAGGTGGCAGAGAAACATTCCAGTGAGATAGTCGACATGCGCTGAACTTTTGACCTCGTTTGCATACGTAATGCTTGATAAGTTTCACTATATGCTTGTCCCACGGTTCGCATCTTTTACTTATATTCCGACTCGAATGAACGACCGATACTTTCCTCCTTTGTGGATACACGAGGAATGGGTTTTCGACGAGGAAAAGTAAAAGAAACAAAGGGAAAGAAAAAAAAAGAAAAAAAAATATAAATAAAAAAAAAAAAAAAAAAAAAAAGAAACAAAAAGAAAAGAACGTACGAGGTCAAGTTCGTTTTTTCAAGACTCGTCGTCATGATCGACATAAGCAGCAAAAACTTTTGCAATTAGCCGAATATGAATGCAACGAAACGATCGTTTGGAAGTTCGCGGCAGGACTTAAATAGAAAGTCGTCTCAAGAATAATGGTTGGTCGTTATTTGGAGAATCGTTTTCTTTCGAAAAGCATTCCTACGGGCAACCCAAGAGAAACGAAGGAAAGCGAAGAGAAAGAAGAGAGAGAGAGAGAGAGAGAGAGAGAGAGAGAGAGGGGAAGATAAAGAGACTGAGGAGTGCAACGACCAACGGAATTCAAGCTGCGGACGCTTTCGTAGAGGAACGGCACGGAAGGAGATAGCTTTCTTGCGGAACGAAACTTTCACTATTAAATACTAATTCGGCCTAGAATCTCCGAGGTATTGCTCTTTCCCTCTATTCTCTATATCTCTCCGTTTCTCTTTCTTTCTCTCCCTCTCTCTCACGTTCTCTAGTTCGTTCGTTCTCGTATCGAAACTCGATAGCGGTTGCAGATTTACTTCCACGACCGCAGCGAATCAGCCTCTGGTTCCCCGCGGGAGCGTACACTGATCTTTGGATACGCGTACAGACATCGTTAATTGCTCGTACATTGTTGCTAATTTGCTAATAGATCGGCGAATAGTTCGACCAATCCCAATGGAGACTTCTCTAAAGAGAAACGACGAGATCTCCGAATCCGACACAGCTCTACGAATTCTCTTGAATTAGAGACGCGAAACGTCTAAAAGTCGAGAAGAGAGGAACAATGGTAGAAGAGAAAATTACGATGACAACGACGAGCGTAGATAATCGTGTTCCTAGACACTTTCCAATTCGTGAACGATCGTTTCGAAACTTTTCGCATCGAACGATCGTCGTATAAAATTGAAAAATCGCAAAGAGTCGAACGGACGAATGAAAACCGTGGTACTCGAGAAACGTAATATATCTGGATAAGTGATGAGATTATCGAGATATATCAAAGTCCTTTAAAATTGCGAACCTACGATATATGATTAGAAGCGTCGTCAGCCCTTCCCTTTTTTTTTTCTTCTTCGAGTACGACGATGAAAGGACTTTTCGTACAAATACCCGAAGGGACCCCATCGTTCGTTTGTTCATCGAATAATTCCATCGTGATTACGAAAGATGAGAAGAAAAGGAAACCTAGGCAGAATCGTTACGTCTATGTAGTTCATCAAAGTGATTCGTTGCCCGTACATCTCTGTCACAAATTAGATCCACGCTGATGGAATATGTACCTCGATAGAACAACCCTTTCAATTCAACGTTGACAAATATCGATTCTAAACTCGTAGAAATGAGAAAGAGAATAGCCTACCATTCGCAAAGTTTTTTGATCGATTGTTTTGCTATTATAAACATCGTCGATGAGAAAATGAATGAAAAGCATTAAAAAAAAAAAAAAAAGAAAAAAAAAAAAAAACGAAAAGAGCTTATTGTATTGCTTGTAAATCTAAAATAGCATTATTCGTATTCGTTATCGTCGATAAATAATAAATTAAATTACATCCATGTTCTATATAAACATGAGCAATGCCGATTATTATAAATAAAGCTGCATTCGGCAAACTGACGAGTTGTCGTAATCGCGTTGTAATCGATTTTCCCGAATAAGCAATTCATTTCAAATGCGAATATAATTACTTTCATTTCGATATTCCTTCCAAATTCGATTATAAAATAATTCTGATTTTCTATGCATTAACGATACGCTTCGCGCATGAAATTAATATAAGCTTAAGCCGCATTATTAATAAATATTCTAACTTGTCTATATATAATGACGCAAACTTAAATCATACACATTTCTAAAATATCCATGTACGAAAATACTCACTCTTTGTCTCTTTCCTCCGAACGGTAAAGTACTTCGATCGGTATCGTTCGCTGGAAAAATCTTCGAACTAGATTGTGTCGCGTAAAACGTTATCGGTGCTGGCGTTATACGAGAATACGAAGAGAATCGTGGCTGTACAATGGCCGAAGTCATTCGGACAAGAACGATCGGAAGAATCGACATTCAGCGACTTCGTCGAAGACGATAAAGCACGCTTCTCTGCGGTCGCATCCCCGAGGACAAATATTATTTTCCATCATGGATGCTTCCTCTTTCTCTCTCCCTCTCTCTCTCTCTCTCTCTTGACTGCTCTAAGAACCGAAAGAAAAGAAATAGAGAGAGAGAGAGAGAGAGAGAGAGAGGAGCTTAAGCATCCACAACATACGTTTTACCACGTGATGCGATCTATCACGGTTCACTTAATTTCTCATCTCGGTGCAGCTACACCAATGACGTTCTCGTTACTCTCCTTCCTCCAGCGTATTGCTGCTTCGCGAAAAGGATTTACCTCTTCTTCCATCTCGACGAAATCCGCTTCCGTAAAAACGCGACGCGTCTCGGCTGCGAATCGTCCATATACTGATTCCTTTCCAAGAGACTATGTTCTTAAATCCAACAACGTATAGGATGAAAGATCGGGATATAAACGTCTTCGCGTTCGAATCGATTACACGAATTTCATCCACGTAGAGTAAAATGTATAAGTATACGTTAGATTGTATTTTTATACGATAAAATGAGAAAAAGTAATAATATGATTAAAGTCACAAAATTGCAAACTCATAGACGAGCGAGATGCAAATGGAGAAGAACATAGAGTAAACGATAAAAGATGGAATGATAAAATAAAATCGGTAGGGTTTCGGGCTTCGAACGGCACATTTCACGCATTCGAGCGCTCTCGAATTGAAAAATCCGCGGACGGAATCGCGTATGAAATATTCACGAGCACGATGCCGACATGGCATCGTTACTGAGACGCATCGCGCTAGAAGTACCAAGTCCTCGACGAATTCGCGATGCGAGTGCTCGAGTAGAAGAATAAGGGGACGGTACGAAGGGAAAAGAGAGGGCCGTAGAAGGACGCTGCCTCGTTCGATCGAATTCACGAGCACTTACGAACCAACCTCTTCCGACTATCGAGAAAAGAAAAATGAAAGAGAAGAAGAGGAGAGAACGGCTTGGCGTAAAAACAGTCGTAGAGCTAAAAAGCGTTTTCGATTCATTCCGCGATGCAACATCTCGCGAAACTTTGATACTTTCTGGCCAAGTTTAACGAGAACATAGAAAGAGAAATGTATACCGTGTGTGACTAGAAAAGGTTGATGCACCTGAAGAGAGAGATGGGTTATCAAAATTGAGCGCAGAAAGAGGAGTAAAACAAGACGATAAAGGAAACACTTGTTATTTTCTTTCATTTCTATCTATGTTTCCTTTATTCACAGCGTTAAGCTTGTCCCTTATTTTGTCACCATCCTTATCATCTTTATACGATGATTTGAGTCATGATAGAAAATCGTTATGAGAAAAAAAAAAGAGTTATTAAAATGCGTGTTGTCTCAGAGAAAAACGTTATAAATATTAAGCGGTGCTACCTGTCGATAGGTATACGTGCACGATTGAGTATCCTTGTTCGTGATCTTCCTCATACTTTTCACGGTATTGATTCCTTCCTTCTCCTTCGTGAACAACAAACATCCGTGCTCTTGTCGAACAAACGAGATCGATCGGTACCCACATACATTTCGCGAAAATATGCGTCCGACCTTTTTGCTCCTCGAGATATCTCGTCCTCCTGAGCTCTCTCTCTCTTTCTCTCTCTCTCTCTCTCTCTCTCTCTCTCTCTCTCTCTCTCTCTCTCTTTATCTCTCACTCTTCTTTCATCCCTTTGAATATTTTACGTTAGATAAATATTCACGCAAAGTTGAAATTTCAAAGTTCCGCGCAACGGAAACCGATACACCTCAAATGTCTTGAGCTTCGTATATTTTACCTAACCTAAGAAACTATTCTTTTTTCTTTTACGATATTCTTTCTACTTATTCGACAAGTATATATCGATAAATTACTTTGCTCTTACGTTTTGCATATAAATTTCAACGTAAACGAATATCTTTATTTTCATTGCGATTGTACTTAAGAACATCAATGTTGTTCGATTAAAAATTCTTTTACGAATAATCGAGAATCAACATTGAAAGGAATAAATATAAATCGTCTTTATTATAAGGAAGATATAAATGTGTAATTCATCGAGATGATTCGATTCACGAATTGATAAAGCGAATGAGCGAGTACGAAACAACAAAAAAGAAGTTTCTCTTTTATTTTATTTTCTTCTCTCTTTTTCGTTCTCTTTCTCGCAAACGAAAGAGGAAATCTTTTGTTCCTTTGCAACGTCCCCTTGTCCAATACGTAGGGAAAGGATTAATTAATGCAACGAACGGATCTAGTTCGAACTCTAGCATCCCTCCAAGCCGTGTGTTCAACAGCTAAACATGCTACGAAGTATCTGTAAAAAGGTGAGTCTCATGGTCAGACTCGTGAATGTGTGCGCAGGCGTATACTTTGCGGACACTCGATCCAGTGGAAACTTTATGACGCAGTGTACGTTCTTGTAATATAGTTCAAAGAGAGATAAAGAACAAGAGAGAGAGAGAGAGAGAGAGAGAGAGAGAAATAGCCGATGACCAACGCAAAACTTTTAGTTACCGAGACGACTAGCGTAGTTGCTTGTATCGTGTCATGGATTACCGCGAGATTGCAATTTTGCGGGCAGAAAGTTCTTGTCGTTACTTGACAATGAGATTCTCGTTAGAGAGTTTGTTGAAAAATAATCCATCTTCTCGAAATAAACTTTCTTATTGCCGTAATCACGTCATCAAACTCAATAATGATTTCTATTACAGCATGTGCGTTTCGTGTGATAAAATAAATCTAAGGATAATATTAAGAACTATTTGTGTTATGTATCGTACATAAGCGTTGTACCTACAAGAGTTCGCAAACTTTTCGCGGAATCCAATTAAAACGCGGAACGCATCGCTCCAGGCTCCGTTCTACAACTTCCGACGGGTAAGTACTATTCTTCGTTGGGTATACAACGAAATATATATCGTTATTTCGAACTTTTTCAACAAACAACGAATTAATAATAGCGTTGGCTTTTCTTTACATCGGTAACCTCGGAAAACTAAATTTTCGGTTGGGCGTTATGCTCCACTTGTTTCCTCGAACCGTAAAACGTCCGAACCGTAAAAAAAAAAAACAGAGAGAGAGGGAGAAAAGAAAGCAAAAACAAGGAAAATCGCGTGTATACCATAAACTCTAGGCTCGGTATTTCGTTCGATAGATATTTATGATTTATTCTTGTTCGATAACTGCCAATCCAGCATCGAGTTTGGAAAGCTTCCGAGAGAACGAAATGGATGACAAGAATAGAGAAATATCTTTCACAAAGAGTGTTTTCTCGTATTCTCTAATTGAGAATGAAATATCGAGCTATAAGGTCTTATTAGAGAAACGGATAAACAAGCGATGGATTTTTCTAACGTCACGGTGACTCTTTCGAACAGCTCTTTCATCGAGGACCAGAAGTTTCGATTCCCTAGAGCCAGTGGCCGGTTCGTTCCAAGTAAGAAACTTTTCCAAAAGTTTTTTTCTCTTGTAGCTGGAACTTTCGTGTCAACGACGAAAGGATGATCCATGCTCGATCTCAAATGGATTTTTAAAGCGTCCCAAAGAAAAAATCCAAGATTTCAATGGTTCAACGTGAGAGAACGTTGAACTATCTTTGAATTCTATGTAGATAAACAGACAAGTATATATGTATCTCCCGTAACATCGTAAATAATATTTTTCGGATGTCCCATTTGTCGATCCGTTCATATTGTAAATTTTATCGGATGATCTATCGGGCAGCGGGCAATGATCGATGTTGCTCAAAATCCTATTATCGCGACGGTAGAAGCGTGTTAATTAAGTATACTTCGTGACGATGAATCAATTCGAACGTAGAACTTTAAATATCCACGTGCATAATATTCAAAGTGCAGGGCGAGTGTAAATTTACCACAATACGCGATATATATCGGTTGTTCCCATGTACGTCGTCCGATGTAATCTGGACTCGGTCATTAAACTGCAATATATGCGATGTGAACTCGCGCACGGAAAGTGACGTTATTAAATGTATCTACAGTGCATACATAGCAGTAACAATTGGGAAAATAGAAAGCAGGACACACATTCGAAAACTTTTTAATGCCGATTGTAAAAAAGAAAAAAGAACTTTAGAGATATATACGCACATATCTACATATGTACTTACACTTCATTAGCCGTTTCACGTGTATACAATCCTGTCTTACCAATTGAAACATTTTAAGCGCCTAATCAGCGGATTAACTCCGTCGGAGTCACACCGCAACTCGAAATTCGATTACTCTCGATACGAAGCAGTAACAAGGGTGTGCGGTGCCGAGCCGCAAGACTCCGTCTTCCCTCGTGAATCGAAGTTCATATTTCTCTAAAACGTACGCCACGCGTAGCGAGCGTTTCTAGTCTCGTGGTTTTACCCTGTGTAAATCTAACGTTAATGCAAGACGGTCGGTACGTCCGTACGGTTGAAATAAAGCAACACGACTGACTGGATATCACGGGCGAAGGACAAAGAGATATACAAAAGGAAAGGGAAGGAGAGTTTACGGATACATTAGCCAATAAACAAGCAATCGTGTCGAAGAAGAAGACTTTAAAGGTCACTCGAATAGACGCTTTATGTTTTGCTTTGAAGTGACTCACTTTACGACCGTAAAGTATCATAAACCAGTGTTTTCCTATACTACGTTTCTCGTTTATTTATCCTGTTATTCCGACCATTGAACCTGCCTGTACGTTAACTTTTCCAGCACTCGTATAAATTTAAGAGTCGTTCCTCTTGAAAATGCGCGTATATTTTTCTCCCTAGCGGTCCTCTTCTTTTACCCCCATCCCTATTCCAGTTCCTCACGCTTCTCGTTCGCCTTTTTGCAAGAAGAAAGAAAACCGTATTGTCATATGCTCCGGGATATCGCATCGTGAATACGTACGTATGCATGTAAGTACGTACAAACGTACATATGTACGATGTATAAACGTACGCACAAATGTAAGCACACGCGAATAACATAGGCAACGTTATTTACGAGCACGGTTTGCCCCGTGGTGCCAATCGTAATTGTTAATTTAATTAATTTACGAGCGATAACAATAAGAAATCGATAAAGTGTTGCCGCCAATAATTGGCGAACGCTAATTTCGGTGCCTCCTATAAACCGTATGTTTCTCTCTCTCGCATTTCTATGTTTCTATTTCTCTTTCATAGGATTCCTCGTTGTTCTTGTTCGATCGTTATGCGAACGAGAACAGCGTGCTATTGTAAACTACATAAATTGGAATCGGTCGATCGTTTGATCCAATTCCCAGAGTTCAGAGTAGTTTACTCGTTTGGCCTTGATGTGATCTATCGATCTTGAGATATAATTTTTCTCGAAGTTTATGCAAAACTTGAACGTTGAACGATTCGACGAGTTTTTAAAGTTCTTCCTTTCATTTTCCGTGTTTAGAGAGTAAAAGAGATAACCACATGATACGCGTGTGTGCATTCGATCGTCGAGAAAATATGTTTACGACGATACCGTTGATTTCTAGTTTATACGTAATATCGCTAATCGCAATATAATATTATTTGTTTAATACAAATTGGTCTATATAGAATGGAAAATGAAGATAAAACCGATCGTACTTCGAAGCAACGTTATATCGAGTACCACGTTATATCGGAGTATGTATTAACAGTTAAACACAGTTATTCGAGAAACTTTAACAATTTTTAATAATTGTTGTTTTTCTCGATTGACGATCGATTGCAATAAATAAGTCAATAAAATATAGACAATCTAGGATATAAACTTTGAGAGAATTCAAAGCTCAATGGTGTATCGATGAAATGTTTAAATCGATAATTCAACGGTAGCTCGTATATGACGTAATCGCCGTTAAACTTTATTGCATTGGGCGAACGTAGAACTTCCGTGGGTGAATATTGTCCCGGTGCGATCTCGAACAGGTTAATTATCGACCATTGAAATGGTTTTGATCGCGAAAGTGTGGTTCCTCGTTAAATCCATTGAATTTATTTCGAACGGCGTCAAGCCATGATCATTGATATTTCGCATATTAGGACTTACAAGAGTTCGTTAAAAATTGAAGTTTATCAAATTCGAGGAAGCCAGAGTCGAGACGGCGATTTCTTTCTCCCACGAAATAATCTACCACTTGTCAGTTTTTGACCTTGAGAGCAAAATAAAGAATATAAGGCACGTAAATTTATATCATTGTGTTTATTATTTTCACGTACGCAGAGGCACGCGCCAAAGTGCGTCAGCGAAGCGTTATAATTCGAAAATTGCGGCGAGAAGAATGGTCCCGACGAGAGGAACTAGAACGTGCGTGTGGACGCGCGCGCAAGCGTGCTACAGACCGGCGCATTAACTAGCAAACTTGCGACAGTATGACAAATGATCTTCGAGGTCATTCGCGTGCGGCCGTCCACCATCGAGGTATAGACGCCACTCTGTGTGTTATGCGAGAGCATCGTAATGATCGTACTTGGATTATCGAAAAAGCACTAATAGCTTCAGCGTCGCGCGTTTACTCGAAACAATTTATTAAAGGAACTCTTTGTACAGGAGAAAAAAAAGTGGCGCATAATTTCTCTTGGCTCGCATGAGAAAGAAAACACATAACTATTATATCATGATATATTTATAGCAAACTTATATAACGCTATCTCTTTTTCGAATCGATGCTTCACAAGTCAGAGTTGCATCAGATATCTCGGTCCGAATGAATCACAAAGATCTTCCTCGAGATGTCACGAGCTTTCGAAAGTAAGTCCATATAGATAAAAGACGAAGACGAGATAATCCTTGCTTTCTGTTAAGAGTGAATATAAGAGGAACGAAGGAAGGGATAAAATCGGGTTTGTAAATAGAAAAGTGTCGGTAGTCCGAGGTCTCGATAGAAAAATGCGAGGCGAGGAGAAAATCGCGCGCTAATCTCGATGAAATGATGCAAGGGATAGAAGAGAAAGAGCGAGCGAGCGAGCGAGAGAGAGAGAGAGAGAGAGAGAGAGATTACGAGGGAAAGAGAGGAAGAGGAGAAAAAGAGAGATATGAAAACTGGTGGCGCCCTCAGCGCCGGCGGGAGCGTTTGCCGTTGGCGTCGTCGTCGTCGCGGCGTCGACGGCGAACGCGCCTGGCGCGGACTGGCGCGGCATGGGGGTGGGGGTGTGTGGCGTGAAGAGCCGAGACCGATCTACCTTAGTCGACGTCAAGCCGTCGCGACGCGTGCGTCTTCTCTCATTGTCGTTTTCTCGTACCTCACGAGACTCGCGTGTTCTCCGCGGCGCGCAGCGTGTCGCGAGCGTGTGCCCACCTGTTCGCACCGGAAGAGAGACGCTTCTACCATCTCACCCCTCCCCCCTACCCCCCATCGTCATCCCCTCCAGTTACGATTTACTTAACCTTCGAGTACTCATCTTCTTCTTCATCTCCCTCTTATTATTTTTCTTCGGGAAAAGAGATCGTGGGCAATCTAAACTTTTCATTTTCTATTACGGACAGGAACTTTGAATTTTCTCGGAAAAGGATTTTACAACTGGAAAGGGAGTCCTCTTCGTTTCGATAGTTTTCGAAAGTGAGAGAACTCGAGAGGTGTCGTCGATGTTGTCGTTCACGTCGCCGTTCGTGAGCCTCGCCTTTTGACCCGAGGCTCGCGAGCAGCGATCAAAGACGCGGTGTTTTTATCGTGGAACGTGTTTTCAACTGAACGATAGTTGGCAAGAGTGAACGAAGAGAGAAGAGAGAAGATAAGAAGAGAAAGAAAAGCGTGGACGAGCGTGGAAAATTTGAGGATCGTTATTATGGTCATCGGGTATGTTGCGAATACGCATACATACATACATAACATACATACGTTTATACATACGACATTTCTTCGTTCTCTCTGTTTTTTCGAGTTGATTCCAGTCGCATTTGTAATTCTTCTTTTTTCCTTTTCTTTTTTTTTCTTTTTCGTATACATGCACGGATAATAAAATATGTGTAACGTATGCACGCTGACTTCGGTGAAAACGCACGCTCGCGCCTCTTTACTATTAATTGAATTCGTTGTCCACCATGTAGACTAACGACCACGTTCTCACGTTCTATATCATATCGCCACGAGTTGCTTTTATTCCTTTCTATGCGTTGAAACAAACTCGTATTTTTCTTTCTCGTACGTATGCTAAGTGAATCGTGACGATCCGATCGAGCAACAGCTCCAAGATCGAACGCATTTATACCGTATATTAACATAACGCGTCCTCGAACATCTGGTTCGTGCGAGATAACGCATACGTTTTTGTTCGTTTCTTTGGCTTTTTATTCTGTTTTTTTTCCTTTTTTCTTTTTGGATATTCAAAGCTCCTTCCAATGAATTTCTTTGAGTAAATACGAGTCAGAAATAGTACGTATCGTTAACCTAAAATTAGAGATACCTCAATGACTTAAATAAAAAAAAAGTTCTCTTTCGTGTGAACATCGTTCGTCGTTGTGAAGCACCGAACGTAAATCGAAGAGAATAACGTGTCTGTCTCTTATACGTTCTTTCGCGTAGTGATCATCATTGACATACCGCGTCCTCGAACACCTGCGTGTGACCACGTAAAAGAAAACGTTTCTACCTTTGTGCTCGCCTTTTCCGACATTTCTCACTCGGCGTGTCGACGATGTACCAATGCTCGATAACAGTTCTCTTTTGTTCCTTTGCATAATATCTATTAATGGCGACTTTGCTAATATATAGCGCACGTCGTCTCTCTTTCAATGACGGTCAACTGTTTATATTGACATCGCCGTTAGCCTTCTTAACGTATGATTACGTTCTCCTAGTCATCGTCGTCGTCATCTTTATCATCTTTTGCATTTCCGAACGTCGATTTTTAGATGCTTTTCTTTCCGTCATTCGTTTGCTTTATCATGAAAAATAACGATACATCGATCGTGTATTCGACAACCGTTGTCAATTTGGCATAAATCCATTTGTAACTATCAGTAGAAAATACGATATATCGTATAAACGCATGACGTATACGAAGGATTATCCGTAAAGGACGTAATTCGCTTCGTTGCATAAAAGTATTTTTTTTTCGATTCTCTCCCTTCGTCTCTCTCCCTTTTTCTCGCTTCGACAGATCGTTTATTGTTAGTTTCTTACAGCCAAATCCTTGACTCACATTTCTATTTTGTTCACGCGAAAAATTGTCTAAGGGTCGAGTCTCGATCCTTTGTTTCTACTGGCACGTAGCTTTATGGCGACACGTGACGCTTGTGCAAAAGTAAGAGAACGAGAACGAGAGCGAGAGTGAAATAGAAAGAGAAAAATAGAGATGAGAACAACGGGATGTGCAGAAAAGTAGAAACGAGACAACGATAGAAAACGTCGCACTATAATCGCTATATTTTCTTCTTATTTTTTCGATATGTCAAAACGAAACTAAAAGTGACACGACGATTAAAGGACAAGCATCGAATTGTCTTCTCAAAGTTATTTTTTTTCTTGTGCGAAATAAAAGAATTATGCAATTTACAAAATTTCATTTCTATTGTTTCTCGCATTTCGATTAATTAAACAAAAACAATTGTTGAAAAATTACCGAGACGATAAAAAAAAAAGCGCGTAGCCTAGAAAAAGCGTATATCTATGCGTTTGAATTTATTACGAATTAAGTCAAATGGAAGAGAATATATACATACGCAAATAAATGAAATTTTCCTTTCGACGTGCATGCAACTTTAATTTATTTCTGTCCTATGCATATTATTCGTATTTCGCATTACCTATTTCGAAAATGTTTACGGTAGATTATCTAAACTAAATTTCTGATACGAAAACAAAGCGCTATAAATGGTTAATTTTGCAAGTGAGATTATTCACATATTTCACATTTAATATTGAATTAATAAAAACCAATAAACGTCGTCAATATTACTTCTCTCGGTCAACATAGAAGATCTCGTAACATTAATGATATCGTTTTAAGACTAAAAACGAAATAAAATGAAAATTCGTATATACATATCTTAAAGCGAAAAATCAATAGACTAAATCATTTTATATTTTGGACAAATTAATGCGACCATCGATGCGTCAAATTTATCCGATCAACTCGAATATAATTATATATAAACTGATTATGTAACGATTTCGTATTACTTTATCGGAATAAGCAGATTAATCATCGCGGAAAGAAAAACTCGTCGATCGGACGATTTGCGTTGTTATCGTTTATAATTCTTCGTGCTTATGTACAAAAATTCTTTCGTTTCTGCATCATAGGGTGTGAATTGGTGTTAGATAAGCGGAATGACGGTCAGATATAATCTCTCTTTCGTTATCGTTATTTTCTTTTCTCGGAAATCTAAATAAATTTTAAAGAAAATATTCGTGGGCAAAATCGTCTTCCGTGCTCGTGGGTATTTCATCTTGACTTCAATCTCCTTCAAGGAGGATTTTAAAGAGTAAATAATCGTAGATTGATGAAAACTACATTAAAAAATCTAACATTACTCAAAAATGTGTGTGTGTGTATATATGCGATATATATATATATATATATACATACATATATGAATTACGTAAGATGGTCTTCTTTGTTTGGTCTGTTTTCTTGGACAATAAAGAATCACGTGTTGGTGATCGATGTGGAATTATGTCGAACAAAAGAAAGAGAAAGGGCCAACCGTTCAACGACTGGTAGAAAAGAAGAAAGGGAGTGTAAAAGGAGACGGAAGCAGAGGGAAAAGAAGGAAAAAAGGAAGAGAGAGAGAGAGAGACAGAAACACTATGGAGAAGAAAGAAGGGAAGTTACATCCGGCTAGGCGAGCTTGTGCCAAGCAATTCTGCGTAACGGCATCGATAATGCTCGACATTGCGACTCGCTTCGGAAATTGAAATTTCGTAGTCGTTCTCGTCTTCCCTTCGTCTTTGCCCCGTCGTCGAATGCTCGTCGACGGTTGGGGAAGGATCGGAACAGAACGGAAGGCTGGAACACGAAGGGAGACATTGAAGGGTTTCCTATCTAACTCGGTAAATTAGACGAGGAGACTTAACGATCCTGCGACCGGGAAATGATTTACCACGGGAGAAGAGAAAAGAAAAAGAAGAAGCTATAGAGAAGATTTTCTCTCCTGGTAAAAATTGTTATTTTTTTTTCTTTCTCTTTCTATCTATCTGTCTCTCTCTCTCTCTCTCTCTCTCTCTCTCTCTCTCTCTCTTTTTCTCTCTTTCTTTCATTTCCCTATATATTGGAGAATCTTTGGAATGATCGAAACAAAAATAATCCGATATTAAATATCGTGGATTAGTTTCGATAGCAATGATATACGATCCACGAAAAGAAAACTTACGATCGCTTAAAAAAAGAAAGTAAGAAAGAAAATAAATGTAAATTTGCAGAATGTAAAACGGTGGACGGAGATTGGATATTGCGGAGAGCAAAAGAGCTGAATGATTCATAGTCGACGAAAGGACAGTGTGTACGGATACAGAAACGCACGCACGTCTGTCTGGCCTAATTCCAAGTTCCCCACAAGCCGCCTTCGCCGTCGCCATCGTATTCGTCAAAGTTTTCTAAGGAAAGCTTGCTTAACCGCGATCAAGTTGGAGAGTGCGCACATCACCGGAAAGTTTACGAAAGTCACGGAAAAGCGAAAAACTCGAAAAATTATTTACGTTACATTTAATTTCTTTTACTCCTCTTTATATCCTTTCTTTAACAATAGAATTAAATTTATTCCTTCGTCTTAAATAAAGGATTTCTTACTCCAATCGCAGTGTAATTATACTTTCTTACGATTAACTAAAGTAATACATAACCACAATTTAGTAGAGCTTTCTGGATCGACGTTAACTGACAAAACCGGTCGTACTAGTTGAAAGCTTGTTTAGAACAATGACGTATGGTGGTACATTGGTAATAGCCAGAGTTGTATGCGGAGAATAATCGGTTATGTAATTACTTTTGCTTCGTAATAGTCGAATCGATTTGTACGTCCTCTTTGCTCTCCCACTCTCCTCTCTCTCTCTCTCTCTCTCTCTCTTCTTTTTTCTCCTCGTTTAAAAGAGGGATAATCGAAGAATTCGCGGTATATCAAGAACGTAATAACCATTTCGAAACGAAAGTGGCTTACACACCAGCGTTTACCGTGTCGTGGAATCTCATTTTCCTGCTTCGATTGGCTTTTTCATTGTTCCTAAATTAATCGCAAAATTTCGCAGAGAGCGAGAGTGAGAGAAAAACCTCGCTTTACGAGACAGCCAATCTACTCTTCTGACCATTGATCATATCGCACATTGAATTTCGTTGCGATCTAACTGCAGCCGCAGTTGTTTCAATGCGGGAAAGAACGAACTCGTCTGCATTAGTACGGTTTTAATCACAGTTCTACCACAAATATGCGTTGTTGCGCCGACGAAATTATTTTTTGTCGATTTTATTAACGAAAGGAACGTTGATATGTCTCGGAATTTTGTGTATTTTGTGACTTTTTGTTATTACTTGGTAAGTATATTATCGATAATTATTTCAATGACTGATTAAATTACGTTCGACGATCAAAAAAGGAAAAATATTTTTGTTTCTTCTTCGTTAATTTTCGCTGTCGCAAAATTGAAAAAAAAAAGAAGAAGAAAAATGCTCGGTCAAACAATTTTTTAAGCCGGAACTAAAGTAAATACAAAAAAAGGAACAAAGAATTCCAAAATAATATGGTAGTTTTTTTTTAATTAACTTTCAATTTACGCGGCCTTCGTATTATTATCATATCATCTATCGCTGATTAAACATCTTCCATCATGGTCCATTATTATCTCATCCGCCGACAATTATCTCTACGAAGCGCTCAAACGACGCCACTTACAACATAGCTAACGTTATGCGAACAGCTTGTTCGTTAACCGATAGCTTCGCTGATTTTTTATTAAAATTTCCTCGAGAATAGCTACTTAATTGGTAACATTATTTATCTATACTTTTACTATTATATTTAATATTACTATAATATTACTATATTATGTAAACGTTAAAATATAAGTAGAGAATCGAAACGATTGAAGCGACGAAGATTCAAAGGATTGAAATAAAAAATGTGAAAAACGAATAGTTTCCGATCGAGGGAGAAACGATCCTTCTTGACGAAAGGTGGGAAATGCGTAGGGGACGTTGAAAAACGCAACGATGCCTATTGCGACGAGAAACGATGTGGCTTGTGGTTTAGCTGCGCACGAAATCCACGAGCGATGTCTGGCTATGCACGCGAGGAAAACCACTTCACTTCCCTCGCAAAAGTGCTTACGTTGCCCTAACGGAGAATGCCCGTGGAAAAGATTGCGGACCGTCGAGGTTTCGGGTTTCGCCCTTCTTCATTCTTTTTTTTCTGCCTTTCTCTCTCTCTCTCTCTCTCTCTCTCTCTCTCTCTCTTCTTTACCTCTCATTCCTCGTAAAACCGAATTGGTGGGGTCCCCTTTGCTCGCCGTGCGAAAAACTCTCCTCGGAAATATCGTATCGCGTTCGAAGAAGAAAGAAGTTCGATTTGTTACTTATGATATTTCTATTCGATCCTCTTCTACGCTTTTGAAATCGCTCGAGTTTTCTCTTACCGTATACGAGTAATATATACCGCACTTATCGAAACGAGAAACACTTTGGCCATTTCTTTCTTTCCATTAACTTTCACATTTGTATATATTATACTGTCTATAACAACATCGTTGTCTTTCGCAAATCTATAAGGAAAGAGTAAGAATAACTTTCGTGCATTTATCGAATCGATGAAATCTTCTTCCATTTGGTTCTCCTTTGGAATATTAACGCGTCGCGTGTCTCGCGTCCAGTATACATGACTCATTTGCCTTCGACCATATGCGTGTTGTGGCCCCTGACAACAGAATCGATTGGTTCCATCGTGTATTTCTGATTGCTCATCAACTTGTATCATTGTTAGCGATCTGCAACGTCATGGGTTTGCTCCGGTGTCCCTACGAAGTCATTGCTTTCAGTTGATTCAAGATCTTACGTATTTTATAAGATCGATATTTTACTTTGTTTATAGGCAAATGTTTATTATTATTATTATTTTTATCTTAATTTAGACGGCTTTAAAACAATATTGTTTTTGTCTATAAATTGTATAAAATCATTTTAAACAATATAAGACAAAAATATCTCTCTTAAATCGAATATCCATTATGCATTCGCACAATCTCCAAGTGGTAACGTCGATTTTCAAATATGTATGAAAACGCTACGTATGCAAGTGCACTTTCATAGATTTTTCATAGGTTTTGCTGATACAAGACAACAGGACCATTCGCA
This sequence comes from Vespa mandarinia, assembly GCF_050613455.1. NCBI lineage: Eukaryota > Metazoa > Arthropoda > Insecta > Hymenoptera > Vespidae > Vespa > Vespa mandarinia. Next base: position 520,897 of record NC_140831.1, read on the forward strand.
AATGTGAGTCTCGACGATGTAGTTCTTCTTGCGTCTAGAAATGTAGCTTTAAATTTTCGACGGTTCTCGTTTCCTCGTGTGACATGCCGTTTAAACGCTGCTATGCATTCCTTTGCTATGTGAAGTTATTAAGCGTGAACATCGTTCTTGAAAAAGAAAAAAAGAAAAAATAAATAAATGAAAACCTGAACTATTTTTTACGCTTTTGTAATATACCATATTAATTAAGGGACCAGGCGAAAGTCCACTTTGCTCGTGATTTTTCCTATATTTCAACGTATGCATAGTACATTCTTATAAATTAATTAATATGGTATCAACGCGATACAGTTTGCTTTTTAGGAAAAAAAAAAAAAAAAAAAAAAAAAAAACTTTGATAGCGTTACGTTTTCGTATCGGAAATTTATTTTTTCTTCAACTATACCGAGATAATCTAGAATTAGAATTATTTAGGATTAGTTCATTTCGAGGACTATTTCGAAAATATACTTTTGTTTTATAATTTGCGGAAGCGTCGACATAAATGCCGTAGAGTAGAAAAATAAATTCCCATTTTCGTCGGAATATTGACTTTTCATCTAATTACACGCGTTGTCCCAGGGAGATTGCACAGAACGAAGTTTCGGTCTGTTGGGGAAAAAAAGAAGATTATTTCGTTCCATTTACAACGGTGAATCGAATCGGAAAGATATTTCGGTTTTGGCTGAGCTACTCTCTCGTTCGCATTCACGAATGTATTTTTCGTGGGTTCAACTCTGCCTTTAGCGTTATAGAAATGTCTACACCATACGGTTTTTACGAAACGCTGTTGGAAGGATAACATTTCTAGGTTTATTATTCGAAACGATGGAGTATTATGGTGCAGTATTATCCTATGCTCAAGATGATCTTATCGAGTTAGTCGAGAAAAAAAATTATTAAATATTTGGAGAATATCGAGCGTCTATTTGTTTCATCGACTATTTTCCACCTATTCCAATTTAAAAGATATTCCAAATACTACGAGTGAAAGAAAAAGATTGTATTTCGAACGTTTGTCCATCGATATAAAAATTGTTGAATCGACGTGTACGTTGTATTACGCGATGAAACGAAAGATAACATTGTGATTTTTTCATGAGATTTTCTTATAACACACTTCCATTTGAATAGCAGATGCGTAATCAAAAATATGGAAGCTCGTGCATTATCTATTCTCAGTGGTAATATCACGCGCATCGATATCCGTAACGTTTAACGAAGCACGATGAGCTGTGTCACCGCGGAAGGATCCCCGTTTTCTGTGCAAATACGTCCGTAAATATTAACTTTAAACGGGCTCGCATACGTGTTGTTTCATGGGTGTGTGCCCGTACGACATGGACGTACATATGCACGATAATTTCAACTGAATCGACGTGTAATTTCTACCGCGGCTCTGAATACACAGTGAGCATCGCTTCTATAGTATATGTACACTAAATACATACGTACGTATCTACCTACAGCAATTCTCTCTCTTTCTCTATCCCCTTTTTCTCCTTTCCTCCTTTTTCCTCATACATCCTACAAACGGAGTATATTCCCTCGCGCATACTCTGCGACGGAAGTAAAGAGCGAATAGAGGGAGAGAGAGAGGGAAGGGGGAGGAAGGGACACCTTTTTGCTTCGTCACGCTGGCAGAAAAGTCGAGCACGACGAAGCAATTAGTCGTTGGTAATACGAATATAACGTAACCGCGGCTTTAATCGTGTTCTCTCTCTCTCTCTCTCTCTCTCTCTCTCTCTCTCTCTCTCTCCGTTTCTTTGTGTTTTTCTCTCAATCTCTTTGTCTTTCTCATCGCTTCCTTTTCTAAATGTCTATGGATTACAAAGTGGAGTGAGACTCGACGAAAATAATGACTCGGAGTAAACGTAGTTTTGTTCGTACGTATACGCAGATGAGAAAAGAGATAGATTCTAATAATATAAATAACATTTATATTAATAAACTGTAATTATAGCCGAGAAAATTGGATCGTTGAATAAGACGTAGTATGGTTGTTAGTTAATACTACGAGAAAGGATACTCTCAAAATTGCGATAAATAAATAGTGTTAGTGTAATATTAAAAAGATAAGAGATACAAACGAGAGAGTAGCGAATCGAAACCCGCTTCAACTTTCTTCACATCGACAGATATACAGCATCTGAATCCGAGAGATCACTCAGTAAGTAGAGCGGAATGAGTCTATGCCATGAATATCTCTCTCTCTCTCCCCTCTTTCTTTCTGCCTCCATCGACGAGCCCTTATTCAACAGATGCTTCTATCCACTTGGTACACCGATGCACTTGTGCGCACGCGTATACATAATAGTCTTTCCCTTACTCTCTCTCTCTCTCTCTCTCTCTCTCTCTCTCTCTCTCTCTCTCTCTCTCTCTCTCTCTCTCTCTTCACTCTATCTAGCGTGGCTAATCCCTAAGCGTGTAACGAATATACGTAAGCTTGGCTCGTTATAGCTAACAAGCAACAACGATATGAGGTCGTATTTCGTTTCGGGCCATCCTCTCTTATTTTCTTCGAATAGGGAATATGTCATTATACGTGAAAATAGAGGTCGAATCCATTTTCTGTCTTTAATGTATACATCTTTTTTTTTCCAAAAGCGATCAGACATACGATGAACGTGATTTGGTTAGTAGCATTGATCGATCGAATAAAATGTAAGAAATTAATACATATTTAATAATGTGCAATTTAAGAAAGTTGCAATCAACGCGTATTCGTTTATATGTCAATGGCTTTTTCCTTTTTATCGAACGAATCGAAGTAGCGATAATTAGAATGACGGTATATAACGAAAGGCAACGTTTCAAGCTCCATTTTGTCTTTCTCTCGCCTTTTCATCCACAAGGTAAACACTGACTCGTTTTACAACGAGCAAGCACGAAAGGACAACGTCAATATATAGGAACAAAACATCTCTTCATGACGTCACACATTGAGTTGCTCGTAGCCGACTGTTCATAGCTGGGGTATCCACGACCCAGGTACCCTTATAATGGTACGTACGCATCGTGTACGAGGAGGGAAGTAGAGCACATTCAGTATTATCCACCACGTGGTAATAAAATACTCTTCCACGTTCCCCTTTCAATACGAGTATAACGTGAGAGGTACAAGCAGATACTCGTTCCATTTTGATTGAAACAAAAATATTTTCTTTACACGTTGTATACATTTTACTCGCGTACATTCGACTTTGAAATGTTTCCACGCTAACGCGTGCCAGCCTCTGATACGTAAACGTTGTTTCCGTGACTTATATTTTCTTTTTTTCCTTTACCTGAAGGGAGAGGGGGAAGAGATAATAGAAGTCTATATAAAAAGAAGCCGAATTGGATATCTTATAAAGTTGGATGTTTTTGTTAAAAAAAAAAAAAAAAAAAAAAAAAAAAAAAAAAAAAAAAAAAAAATAAAAAAAGAAAAGGAAGAAAGGAATCGTTTCATCATTGGCCGAGGTAAAATCTCAAACGTATTCGTTAGGAGGCTCTTCTTTTGTATCTTGCGTAATATTATAATAGAAAATAACGAAGAGGAAGCCGTGCAAGCGTCCGTCCGAGCTCTTTCGTTCGTTCGATAATTACTTTTACATCGGTCGACGGACGTAAATTAATTGAACTTGTTTTTCCTTAATTAATTTTCGATCGGCCAGAGCGAACTTTCCGCTGGGATCAGAATTGCAATTTCGAGTTGGGCCGCTTTCCGATCACGGATGGAGTTTCTGGTGCATGCATGAGACGGATTCTCGTAAACAGGTGCCAGCCACTCTATCAGTACGTGTAGTACCTAACGTCGATAATTATTGGCAGGTCAGTGGAGCCGAAGTCCGTCCGCGAAAGTTCGTTATAACGCAGTGCCCTTGCATCCTTCCCGTAGGCGCTTCCCGTTCGTGCTGATATACGAGCGGATGTTGTCTACGACGATGCCAACCCTCGGATAACGTCCATCCACCGTACGTTAATTACCCTCTCTTTCCACGCGCAACGCGTTTGCCTTTTAGTCGCTACGTCGAACTTTTCAGAGTTGTGTACGTACGGTGATAATGGTACGATACGATAAACAATAATAATAGAATATACGGGGAAATCCCTTTCGTTGTTTAAACTTCACCGACTCACCAATCTTATACACATAAAATGTGATACTTCAGTGATCATTTGATCTATCGTACCTAATAAACGTACGAATATGTACGAAGTTCGGAAGAATTATATAAAATCAACGTGATGCTTTTGCTAGAATTTTATTTCACGTCAAATCGATATGTCCGGTGCGTTATACCATTTTTCTTTCCCCCTCCTCCCTCCCCAATATATTTATCTTATTACTTACACACATACCTACCGCATACGTCGAGTTTTATAACTTTTATTTTAATTTCGTTCTTCATCTCACATTTCTATCGAGTTTCGAAATTGTTTCTCGCGAGGATGTTTTTTTGTTCTCGAGAGGGGAAGGGAGGACCTTGGTAAAATGACCGCGATCATCGAATTTCCTCGGTTCGTTAGAAGAAGACGGAAGGGCAGAAGAGAGGTAACGTCGAGACAGTCGATATCGGTTTCATTCGAGAGATACGGAAGAGGAGGAGTCGAGAGAGCGAGCACGAGGGTTGAAAGGGGTGTGTGTGTGTGTATGTGTGTGTGTGGCCTGCGGTGTGGTGGATAGAAGGGAGGTCGAGGGGTAGGGGCAGGGGGAAGAGGCGGAACCGGCACGGGACGTTAAATTACACGCTCAACGGCAAATGCACGCTCGCTCTGCACCCGGTTGCCCGTCGTTTATCCCACGTACCACCACCAACGCCGTATATTACGTCCGCACGGCGTATTAACCGGCCGCTACCGTACACCTGTTTACTTTCAACGCGTCGTATTATTTCTATTAGCGCGAGAACGTATCTGCGAACGAGCGAAAGAGAAAACGAACGAAGCTAGCTCGGCTAGTGCGAGATTATCGGAGCATCTTCTCGGTGGCTCGAGGAATAAGTCTTAATATGGGAGGATGGTTGCTAGCCGCTTATCGGTTAAAGCAAACCGAGTCTTTTATACCGAAGATAAACCTTAAAGGTCCTTTTTAGTATCGGCTCTATCTGCTGAAGATAAAGTATCCCCGACGAAAAGAAGATTCATTGCTTTTTCTTTCCTTGTCAGTTGCGTTCCTTGTTATTTCTTATATGATATTTTACGTAGTAACCTGGTTTAAATATCATCGTAATTTTCGTCGAAATAATTATTGGTTCCACGATAATCTTTCATTTTTCGCGAGTTTCTTGAAAATTCGTTGAATAAAAATTGGAAAAGTTTCTTCTTTTCTTCTCGTACTTTTTTGTCATTTCCGCGAAGGTTTCTCTCGTTGGACGTGCGCAAAAAACTCAGGTACTACGTTCTTATCGTGGTCCATGAGATTCGCCGACTTTGACTCTTTTCGTTCGCATTTTGGATAAATTCGCGAATGGTCCAGTTTATCTTGGCTAACGTCGATTTTCTAGGTAGTTGCTTTCTAGGACACGAAAAAGGCTCTTCTCGTCATTACAATTTTCGGGGCAAACAGACGGAAATGCGCACGGTTCGTTATGAGATCCTTCGTCGGATGGAAGTTTCTTTCCACGTGAATTAAGAATTGCGACAAGGTTATGATTGCTCGTCAAAGAATATATAAAAATCTACGTTTTGTCAATTATTCGATTTGAATTAAAAGTTCTATTTACGATATAATCCGTTCATTTTTATAAAAGTCTTTATGAGGGCAAAGTGTATCCATCGAAGAAAATGATCCAAGGAAATTGCAGTATCGTCTATCTTTACGTGCCCAACGACTAACATAGCCTAGGGAGTTTGAAGAGGTGCGATCGAACGGCCTTCTCGCTTTAATCGTTCGTTCGGTCCTTGAACTTATTCGACACGCCTTGTGTGCACACCTGTGCGATCGTCTCGGCAATTAGCCGACGAACGAAATAGCGAGAGAAAACGTCGTCGTTGATGTGCGTCGTAAATTCGATCATGAATTACATCCTTTAGAGATATAAAAGCATCGCGGTAAAGAATAAATTCTTGATATCGTAGACTTTCCGACCGATAGGTACTTTTTACTTTGTTATTTGAAATAATCGATTTACACGTCTTATTCCATCGAGTTTCAACATATTCGACAGATAGGATCGAATAATCGTTGGGAAACTTTGCGAAAAAGGAATGGAAATAAGAAATCATAGTCGACGTTTATCCGACGCTCGATTAGCCTGTCTAATGATAGTCACGATCGTGCCAAGTCGATGCGCGAAAAGTACGACGCGACAATGGCGGATGACTAGCCCGTCTCTTAATCCACTTAAGCCGCTTAATTCGTGGGAGCGTAGTTACGTGAAATATTTACCCGTAGCGTAGATACATACATACATATACTCTGCCTCGCTCACTGCTCCAGTGCACAGGTGTGCGCGTGCGAGTACGAACGTACAACGTACGTGGAAGTCCGCCACCCCCGTAGCCAAACTCTCTCTCTCTCTCTCTCTCTCTCTCTCTCTCTCTCTCTCTCTCTCTCTCTTTCTCTCTCTCTCTCTCTCTCTCTCTCTCCCCGAGCAACTCCACAACCACTAGCAACCTCGTCGCGACGCGTAGAGACGGAGGGAAACCTTAGCCAAGAGTTACTAACTCCGTCGGAGCGATATAACGAACACATGTTCCAACGCGGGTCTACATAATCCGCGACAAGCTATATAAAGATGTACGCGAGCTTGCGTGTGTACGTGCGCGCGCGTATGGCAACTAACCATTACAACTATCGACTTCGACGTTGCACGATTCTCTTTCTCTCTTCTTCCCCGTCCACAAGAATTGCGGAGAGTGCTAGCTATGAATCAAGAAATTACGGGAACTTGATAATAAATACATTGTTTTTCTTCCCTCATAGTCGTTACGTTTATCTGTTTTAATCCTCGCTCCTATATGTTTTCATTTTCCATTCGTTTCTCGTACGTTGGGATTATTGTTTCGAAGAGAAAGAGAATTTGAAAAGACGCGATCGAATGAAAATATGTGTTTATATGTATATATATATATATATGTAGATTTTTTCAGAGAAAATAAATTCTTAACTATAGATCAGTGAAACTGAGTTAGTTACGAGTTTGATATCGTATGCCCTGCGCCAAGGATTGGTAGAGAAATTTATTTACATAATCGGCTCTTCGGGTCGACGAACTTCGGACGAACTTTATATTGAGGACGTTCGCTTTAAACGGAAGTAGAATGGCGTACGATTTTTATACCTTTCCTGGTCCTTGCATTATTTCTCCAAGTTAGGAGCTCGTTCGGGAGACGTTTCCTTTTGAATCGCGTGACCGGAGAGGTCGACGTTCTCGAATAGTGCTTCTTCCGATGCCGAAGAGTCGATAAGGGCGGCAAAAAAATTTTTCTTTCGTTCTCCATGTTCGACCTACTTAACGAAACGTTAGTCTTTCGAGTCCGATTAAAAATAAATATCAGAGGGGAACGAAAGGTATCAATGATAGATCGCGACCCCTTGTTATTGCTGACGATCTCTCGTGAATTACGAGACTAGAATGTCATAGTAAAAATGTCTTTTAGAAATTAAGATGTTTACGATCGTTTCTTCCGAATTTGATATTATAGGCATAACACGTTTGTTTTTATCGCGTCGCCGTTTGAAATGTTGACTATCACGAGAACGCTTATAAAAAAAGTTCCTCCTTTCCATTAGACGATACACGCGCAAAAGGTGTCGGACGATCGAAAGCGAAGAAGAGTGTTTTCGAGCGAGTTACGTGCGTGAACGGTGATATGTCCGGTGTATGTGTTAGTGCATATACATGTGTCCATTTGTGTAACTTCGTATAGAGACAGGTATGCGAGCACTTGCGCGCGTGGTAGTCGCATGGGAGAACGAAAGTGCACACGCACGAACGGAGGCGATCGCACGTGACACGCAGCCTGATGTCAGATACACGCTATGCACGAGCGATTTCGCGCACGTACGAACATCTGTCGCAAGAATCGAGTTTCGATCGGGCCTAATAGCTCCGACTCGTTAACGAAATTGTTTGTGCTTCGTGATGCTCCTGCTAAACAAACTCGCGATCTTGCGATTCCACAATTTGCCATCCTTCTATTTTTCCCTTTTATTCGATTATCCAGATAATTCGAACGTTCAGACAAGTTCATCCAATCGAAGAAAAGTTACAGAGTGGATGCTGGATTGAATTGTAGGATCGAACGTTTCTAAATTTCAATAAGTTCATTTTTCCACGCTAACGCGTCACTTTCGTCGTCACTTATCGTTGAATTTCGATAGTACTCTCCGAGATATGTAAAATGTACAAAAGGTGTTCCTTGTGAATGGTGATATACGTAACGTTTAACATTGCGATAAATTACGAATGCACGCATATGGCGATATCGCGAACGTTCCCTCGACAAAAGAATATTTGTCGAAGTAAAATTCGTGTTTCGCGTCAAAAGCGATTTTTATAAGTGTCGGTTTCGTATTTGCGAGTACAAAGCCTTCCACCCTCTTTTTCTCTTCGTACTTTCTCTATCCTTGGTTCTCCGACGTTGCAGCTGAACCGAACGGTAAAACGAACGGAGATAGCTTTTTGTATCGTATCGTATTTCGGTAGGATGCCTTTGTAGCGAACGAATGAACGATTGGCGTGACTTTCGAAATACGTCGGACTTATCGATTTTTATTTAGTCTAGGCTCAGACCGAGTTAAAAAACAAAGAAAGAAGAAAAACGATTGATAGATCGGCACGCAACGAGAATTGGAAACGAAGCTCGATTCACGGAAGTAACGTTATGAAAGTTTTTAAACGAAAAATAACCTGTGAATAAATACTTTATATATTGTACAGTTTAACAATTGCGTTTCAAGGAGTAACGCAGGTACAAAGATTGTTTGCAAGTCGATTAATGTAAAGTTTTAACTAACTCGTAATAATAGTTTGTCGGAACGATACCGTCTAATCTAGGCTTCATATAGAAATACTTGTCTACGAAAGCTTCGTAATGTCGTGTATCACAGAAGAGACCAACTAATATTACTTGAATACAAGTTTTCGAGAATTTCGAACAGTTCTCGTTCGATCCGAAGTTTTGACGCGGGACTAACGAAATATTTGATACGTATTTTGGTAAACGATTAGTTAGCTCTTTGACAATTTTTCTCCTCGAATTTCATCGATTTCTCGTTATGCAATCACAAGATTTAGCAAGACGATCGTTAAGAAGGAAGCCTTTAAAGCTGTCAGTAGGTCGAAGGTTTGCAGTAGATGGAAACTAGAAAGTTTGCTTTTACGGAAGAGGACTGGTATAGTAATCGATAGATCGGTAGGTTTCTTCGGAAGAGGATCGTTTTACTCGCTAGTGATAATACGCGAACAACGCCAATACCGACGCCAACGTCGACGCAGAAGCCCGGTCACCGGTAGTCGCTTCATCGTACATGCACGAGACACGATATGAATTGCAAATGGCGGAACGTCGTGGCAGGGGGTGGAGTCGAGTTATATGTAATATCGTCGCGAGCGATGATCCAGTTTCCGAATGAGTATCATGCTGAACCGAATATCTCATACGTCATTTACGGATTGCTTCGAATAATGTCGTTCCTGGCAACGAGCTTCGTTACGAGTTGAAGTAAAAAGGTGGAGAGGATGTAATAATTCTTCGTAGAAGAATTTCAACGTCGTGCATTTCGATGAACCTCGAGTATAGGTTCACAAGGGATAGATAAAGACAAAGAAAAGAAATCGACGAGAACGAGCATAGTACGATGAAAGAAAGAACGACGAGAGGGAAAAGAGAAATATCGGTAGCGAACATTCCCGATAATCACAATTTTTTTTACGATCGATGTTTTCGAATGAAACGACGAATAGTCGAAGAGAAGATCCTCAAGGGGTATTCGCTAGCGGATCGAAGTATCGGCGTAATATTTGCGGTTCGAGAGGAAAATTTTGTCCTTTTCTTTCTTTTTTCTCGGATGGCGCTCGGCACTCCTCGACTCTACTGTAACGCACGGCCGCCAAAATACCAAAGTACAAACGTCGTGGATCGTGAATTCTCCCGCGGCATTTCGGTGGCCCAGCTTCGTTTCCTTTCTGCGTCTCGTCTTACTTTTATTCTCCGTTCCCATTCCGACACAACCATTTCCGCGGCGTTTTACTGGCTACGTCTCGAAAAAGCTCTAGAGAGGACGAAGCACGAAGGAACCGACCGCGAAGAGAAGACCACCGAGGCTACGTTACCGTGGCCTTTTCTCCGAACATCAAAACCTCGAATTTATGGCGGCCACCTTAATGTTCGCTCGAGGAAACCTCGTTTAGATCCGCATTGTACTTCTAAGAGGTTCGTTCTCCTTTCTCGCTCCAAAAGAAAATAATCGTGCTCGTTTTTTGGCTCTTTCTCGACTTTTTAAGAAAGAAATTCTCTATCTTTATCAATCTCTTTATCCTTTTTTCCTTTTTGAACTTAACAAAATTCAAGATCGCGCATCGCTCTTCGTTTCACGCGAGACAGAAATTTACGCAAAAATTCTCGCAAAAAAGCAGAACTCGGTTCTCGTGAGATTCGATTTACAGGGGTCGTATTTCGCGAAGACGTCACGTCGTCGTTAAAACTTTTACCAGACGGATTACATCGCGGTCCGATACGCTTCGCCGTTCGATGGAACGTGCCACGATCTTGAAGTAGAATTAAAAGGTCCCGCTTGAAGCCGAGGAAGGAGAACTCGAGCACGTTCGAGTACACTCGAGAAACGTACGATAAGTAGAAGTGGGTCGCATGAGCAGACGAGAGGAAGCAACGAGGAGAAAAAGAAAGAGAGAGAGAGAGAGAAAGAGAGAAAGGGGTGGAGTAGCAGTCAAGGAAAAAGGGCACGCGGGCTAGTAAAACCTCGAGTGTTCAGCTCGCTCTCTCTCTCTCTCTCTCTCTCTCTCTGTCTATGTTTTCTATTATTACGTAATCTTAACGTGTAAAAGTCGAGACGAATTTATTTGCACGAGGGCAGCCACCAGCAATGGTAGCTACAATACCTCACCGGCGCTATCGTTGCGTTTTCTTGTCTTCCACAACGCAGGGTTCTTGGCAAACAAAAACAAAAAAGGGAGGAACAAGAGGAAAGGTTTTGAACACGGATAGCGTCATCACGGTTGGTATACGCTTTTCGCAGGGCTCCGTCCAAAATTAAATAGCAAACCTTAAATCCTCGCGTATTCTCGAGAAACGTTTTATTTCCTTCCTACTCGACGAAGAAAAGCATAGAAGAAGGAGCATAAAGAGGAGTAACAAAAAATGCGCTCGCGCATACAAGCGCACTTTCTCTCTCTTCTCCCCTTTCACTCTTTCTTTCTCTGTCTATTTTTCTCGCGGTGTGTGGCAGCGACGGGAGCGGCTTTCGTGCAAAGCCGTGTCATTTTAATTAGTGCCTCAAAGTAAAGCGTTTACCAGTTCCTGTAGCCGAGTCTACGTGAGAAAGGAGAGATAGAGACGGTGAGAAGCTTTTCGCGGAGTGGAATAACAGACCGAAGTAATTACTTCCGGCTACAAAGGCTCGAACTTCGAACAAAGATGTTGTGGAAGAGTAAGAGAGAGAGAGAGAGAGAGAGAGAGACAGAGAGAGAGAGAGAGAGAGAGAGAGAGAGAGAGAGAGAGAGAGAGAGAGAGAAAGGAATTACGTTGGATTGAAGCAACTCATACCACACGACCCGATCATTCTTTCAATTTATATTTTGGCGGTGACGGCGATGCCATGTTCACGTATACCTTTCTCCAGTCTTTCATTCAAGGAAAACCAGAATTCGTTAACGGACAGCAAAATATTTCATCGCTTATACGAGAATTTTGATTTCAGCTTTGGAAAATCAAAAGAGTTATTATTTATATATTTTGTATATAATTTGTATAAAAGTATATATTTTGCGATGAATCGATAGTACTAAAAACTTGTATCATATACTTTTTTTCAGGGCGATTTAGGTTTAGGAATACCGATGATGACATTATCTCTTGAAAGTATCATCTTGAAAGAAATATTGAGAATTTTATCAAAAGAGACGCTGTGATGTATTAAAAAATAAATAAATTTCGTTGGAAAGATTAAAATTTCACTATTTCTTTATTTATATATATAGGTATCTCATGAAAGCAAATTGTTCGATGCTAGAGAGACGCGTCTTTATTAATCATAATCCGACAAAATAACTTATGTGCAACGTCGGTCGATGGGAATATTACGCGCAAAAACTAACCGTGACTTATTAACATTAAACCGGAACGTGTGATGAATTAAAAATGAGTCTCGTCGTACACACACGTATGCGCATACGACAGTGAACGTATACATTAATCTCCATTCATCTCGGTTCACGTTGTGGTCGGCGACCGACCGATATTTAATATTCCTACGATGACCTTGTCATCTCTTCGAGCGAGTATCCGTTTATCGTTCATTCTCGCTCGACTAGCCGACCGGTTTCAGAAACACGTGAAAGCTTAAGCTCGCGAACAAGCTATGTAATATGTTTACCGTGTCTCAAGGTAAGCATAAAATCGAGTAAGAACGCCGTTAAAAGGCCGAGGGTAAGAAGAGGCCATCGAGGAAGTTGTCGAGGCCGCTTAGATCAGCCGTAAAATCGGACACCTTCGGAAAGACGAATCTTTGGTGTCCTCTTACGGTCGACGAATCTACCCTCTTCTTCTGTTCGTTATCTCTTTCTCTTTATCCTCCCTCACCTCTTCCCTTGCTTTTTGTATTCGAAATAAATCATCCGATACCGAGGGTTCCATTGGATTATGCGTTACGACGACTTTATGATCCCGTGTATTAAACGCAAAATTGAATTCACGATTCACCGAGAAGGGCCAGTCTCTGATCGAATAAGCCGCGTTTGGCGAATGACACGGAAACATTTAAGTAGCGTGTGCCAAATGATCGATCGTGTGGCCGAACTATTGGTTGGATACCGCAAGGATATAGGTTTCTAATTTTTCCTTTCTCCACTTTTTTTTTTTTAGACGAATTTCTCGTACCGAATACGTATCATTTTATTATCGGAAATAATCATTTATTGACAATTTTTATTGACTCGAAGAAATATCAAAGACGTACGAGAGAGAAAAGATTGATTGAATTATATAAAAAGGAAAAAAAAAGTCAAAAAGAAAATTAAATAAATCAGAAGAAAGGTTATTATTTCTACGTGCGAATTTCAGAGTTTCATAACAGTTACAATAAAAATAAAATTAATAAAAATATCGGAAAGAAAATAGCAAGTTCGTGCTCAATAGAAATTAGAAACCTGATTGGAAGAAGAGTCAATTAAGGTTGGATGAGCGACACGAATGGTATGAGATGAGAAGAAGGAAAAAAGCATGGCATGGTTTGCCGTTGAAAACGAAACGTCGAGCGTGGAAGTGATAAATAACGTCGGCGGGTCGGAGTCGATCGGCGAGCAGCAGGCAAAGCGCAAACATAAACTATCAATGGCGTGAAAGGGTGTCGAAAAGGGGGTGGGTGAGGGCGTAACTGGGTGCACGAGCGCGCACCTTATCTCGACCGTATGGCCGGATTGTATGGCTACGTATAGATTATAACTGAACGCCATAGCTCTCGACATCGATGACGGACGCCTACGCCCCTTGCCATTTCCGTCCTCTCTATTCCCCCTTTTCTCTCTCTCTCTCTCTCTCTCTCTCTCTCTCTCTCTCTCCATCAACGCATTTATTTTGAAAAATATCGACCATTCCCCCATTTCACGTGGCAACGTTTATAATCAAACTGTCAAAATGATAGAATTGAAACAAATCTTAATACTGTGTACGCAATGTACAAATTTTATATTAATTTTTCTGGACTTTGTTATTGTTTCATCACATTTCAAATATTTCTTTGTCGTTTAATTTTAATTTTTCAGGATTTCATGATTGGTCTTGGTATTCATCGAATGGAACAAAAAATGTAAATTGTGCGACGTATCGAAATGAACTTGCTCTCAAATTATTATTATAACGAAACGTGCTTGGTCGTCGAGATTAGAGTAACTTCGAATAGAGAACATCGAGGAGTACGTTCGCTTCTTTGGATACTGAAATAGTCGTATAGTTTAGTCGTGTAAAGCTGGCTCAGAGGTTAGAGCGGTATTCGCACTTGGAACCGCAGACAGTTGGCGCATGAGGTCGAAGAAGACGCGTAGGAAAGGATATATCTGCGATGGGTTGGAACTAAAGAAAGAGAGAAAGAGAGAGAGAGAGCGAGAACGAGAGAGGGAGAGAGAGAGAGAGAGAGATATTCTGATCTGGAGAAGGTGGAAAGCACAGTAGATTGGTATGAAGTTAGCTGGTTAACTCGACGAAACAACGGTAGCAAGTTAGCACGAGAAGTTGGCGTCAGTTGGCACCAACGATGGGGTGCAATGAAGATGGTGGTGGTGATGTCGAGAGAGAGTGGTGGTGGGACGGAATGAGAAGGAGACTAGCATAGACCAGTGCCTCTATTTCATTGTTTCATAATTGAAGCATTTGCGGTTTCATCCTTGTGCATGTATTTGTCAGAATAGTCGTAGTATCAGAACGTGTGTTCATCTATCGAACGAGGAATCGTTTCGTTACGAAATCGGAAATCTTTAAACTTGGAGACGGTATTTGTTTTTATCTCGTCGTAATAGTGTTACAGATTTTGCATAAGATTTTGATATGATGCACGTGAGTATACACAACGCGCATACGCGTAGAACTGCATGTTACTCGATTTACATAGATCGACATCGACATCGACATCGACATCGACCGACTCGAAAAGGTAAACGGTGAAGGAATAAAATCGGATTTAATGGAATTCACCGATGGATTCGGCCGCGGGAACGTCCGAAGTGCAGAATTAGTTTCTAGAGAAGCGCATTGGGAAGACTCGATTTATGTAAATCGGTTTAACATCCTCGGTCGTCCGTATATTTCGCATTATCGCAATTCCTGCTTCGGCGATGATCGATGCGTTGGTCCATTGTGTTGGACCGTTCGATTAAAATATCCTAGTATATTTATCTACCTTCTATTCGAGCCTTTCTCTTTCTCGGTAGCTTACTCTACTACACGCACACATACACACACACACACACACACACACTCGCGATTCGTTTCGTCGTTTTATCGAACGGCAATTCATTCCTGGCGATCTATCATCGCGTCACGAATAGGGGACCAGGGGAAGAGAGGGCCCATCGACGATCAACGCCTCTCTCGAGCAGCCGAGCGCGAAACGACGAATACTCGGCGAGTTTCCATATCGGGTTTCGAGCTAATGTTGATTAACTTACACCCTCTCACCCTCCATTAACCTCGGCTCGACCGTTTCTGGCCTCTGACAGTCGTTTAATTACGCTTATCGGCCACCGTCGAACGATACACTTTTTTTTTCCCCCCAAAACTATCCAGCAGCCGCCACTTTACGTCTCTACGTTACGTGACGAATTTACGCACGCGAAATAGAGGAATAGAGAAAGAGAGAAATAGATGGCAGAGGTAACGCAAATTTTTCGAGATCGATGCGGTCAAATTTCGCGGTAGTTGTCGCAAGAGCGATCATTTCAACGGGAGAGACAAAAAGTGTGGATTTAACGGAAAATAAAGCGTGATGCTTTTTAATCGGCGCCTACGACGTGCCGTTGTTCGCGGTTTGCCATGAGTTTTTCACAAAAATAGATCGTTCTCTCGAGCGATTGGAAACGAACGCGAGATATTTGACGAGAATTGTAAATTAATTTTCCGTTTTGTCTTTCTTTTTGATACATCCTAACAACTAGAGTCCTCTATCGTATCGTGTAACGTGCAAGATAAAAAGAACGATGACGCTCGGTTCTGTATCGTTATCATTCTTGGTTGAGTTTTACGTATCGCATTGCAATGTTCCAGATCAATCGGTTCAACATAAACATGCCTTCAGGCAATCGAATGTATCTACTCGGCAATGAATCAAAAGCCAATGTGTAAAAAAGAGACAGACAGAGGAGAAATAGTAGGAACGGCATGAAAATGTTACAAATTCGAACGAATGTTTAAACGCACGAACCTGGGAAATGTATTGCTCCGAAAGGTCATGTTTTATCTCAATAAAATCCCGAAATAGGCAACATTGAATTTAATTTCGCTCAATAAAAATTTCGTTATCTACGAATGGGATGTTTCCCGTTGCAGTGCAGTAAAAGTATTTTTACGTTACGTTATTATATAATTCGAGTGTAATTTATTATTTATTAGATCATTTCGCGCACGTTCGTGTTATTTAAAATAATTTATCATAGAGGGAAAACAAGAGGGAAGAAAGAGAGAGAGGAGGATGCGTCCAATGGGTATGTATATGTACCTCTATGCATGTATACGAAACTCCGGAAGAAAGTAGGATTAGAGGGGAGATTTGGCTTCAGCTTCGAACGATGTCAGACTCGTATCAGGATGGACGAACGGATCGTTGTCCTAATCGAGTGTTGGTGGTAGTAGACGACGACGACGACAACGAGTATAAAGACGAAGCCAACAAATCTTTCAAGCAATTATTCGACGAACCGTATCTAACCAAGGTACGGTAACCGCATCGGCCAGCCGTTAACGTATAATCCTAAACCATCCTCGATAGTCGAGCAAGCGTGCACCATGCTAAACCGTACACCGGCTGTACAACCATGGAAGGGACGCATTAGTGAATTAGCGTTTCCTGCCGTTGCAATCACGGTAATGCGTTCGTACGGTACGCGGGACACGCTTTCTCTCTCTCTCCCTCCCTCTCTCTCTCTCTCTCTCTCTCTCTCTCTCTCTCCCCCTCCCTCCCTTCCTTTCTCTCTGTCTACCTCTCTCCCTTCGTACTTACCGAGAACGTGTTGTTACTTTACCGTATAACTAAACGATTAATAATTGCCGACTTTAATCAATACAGTGCTCATGTTCGATCGATGTCTTTCAAATTTTATGATTTTTTCATTTCTTTTTTATCCTCCCCCCCTCATTTACATAATTGACTTTAGGCGATCTATTTTTCGCTTTCAATTCATCATACAACTGTGAAAACATGTTTACGGGTTACACATGCATATCTACATACGTACAATGATTGAGTTTTATGCGAGCCTTGAAAGCCATATTCGCAAAAATTTTATCGACAGCTCGTACGGTACGACTTTTTATATTTGCGAGAACAACTCGACTGTATGAGACAAGGAAAACTCGGTCGGCATATCAATAACTTATATCCATTCACCTCGCATGAATAGGACGCATGAAATTATTCCCGATACGATGATTTCTCTGTTCCGCATTGAATTTCTCGATTCCAATAGTCCTCGCGAAAAACAAGCACAGCTATTTTCTAACTCATGAGAGATCATCGAACACTCTCGCAGCGACTATTGAAATTGAAGTGTGTTTAAAGCGGAACTACGAGATATCGAGCCGATTGCTCTTTGACGGCCTGACTCCAAGTTCAACGATAAAATAAAAGAAAAGAGCCTAGAATCTATTTTATTTATGATCTTTCGTTATTATTACGATTAACCAAGAAATTGGAGAACGTGAACATCGACGTTTCATAAAATTTCTTCCACATATTATTTCGATTTCCGTGAAAAGATAAAAGACGTACGTAACATAATAGTTTTTCGAATCTCTTTCGAATTATCAGGATCTTTTTTGAAAATCACGTTCGTCGTACGAAACGAAAATACAGGCGAAAAACTTTATTTGGAGCATTAGCGTTAAAGGAAAGAGCTCTCCTTTCCGGTTTCTCGGCCTCTTCGGAGGAAAAATCTTTGGTAGTCTCGTTAAAACTTCTCCAAGAGTTGGTACTGGAACGCTCTGCTACTCAAAGAAGATCGCATCCCTATTCGCCGACCTCTCTCCCTTACCCTCTACGTTTCTCGGTTATATGTAAGACGCGGTGGTCCGCGAGCTGGTAACTTGCAGCTATGCTTTCTCTGTACGTGACAAGTGCACCGAGACTGCTTTAGCTTCTCCTATTTCGTGAAATACGTGAGCTCGAGTAAGTACACACAGAACGCGCTAACGTAAACTTACATACATATGTTAAGTATATATAGTGGATATAGTGGGTCACAGATAAGTTCAAATATTTTTTGACGAATGACTTTTATGATATTTACAAGATGTTGCACGTAAGATAATATCTTAAAAGTGTATATGCTTATTTTTTTTTTATAAAAATCCATTAGACATGACTGCCGAGTATATTTATTATATATCGTTTATAGATGCTACGACGAAATTATTTCTTTTTCTTTATAAATACTTGACATGTTTCACACAGAACATTATCTCAATTTGAAAAGAAGCACTTTGTTCAGCCTAGAAAGTTCCATTTTTTTTTTTTTTGTTGTACGAGTGCATCGTTGGCAAACTTAGCTTCTTCGAATTTTACTATAGTCGAGTTACGATACAAAAGTGAAAAACGTAAAAAGAAGTTCTCACGCATCACGCAAAGTGCGAGAAATTTTTGTAGCTTCGCCCAAAACAAAATCGTTCCGACTACTCCTTTTTATTTTGGCCGAGATTGAAACAAAACTTGACTGGTCGAACTTATTCTTTGTAATTTGTGATAAACAAAAGTGACGGAGAGAGCGAATCGTTATTGTTAAGGAAAAAAAAAAAAAAAAAAAAAAAAAGAAAAAAAAAGTAACTTTGCCGAAACTTTGGAAAAATGAAAAATGTTTGGGATATCATCGAAGAAATAGATTCTCCTCTGTTACCAATAGGGTGGTAGGTAGGTAGATTCCCAAACGGGCTTTGAATAAATTTCCTACTATTTCATCAAACAAGGTTCGTGTCATTTCGGCCGTGCTGTACTGATTTATTGCTGGAAATGCCACTAAGAAATGGCTTTTTGGGCGTCTCCCTGGGGATTCTCAGAAAAAGGGACTAGAAAAGATTACCAAATAAAGGAGATAGTCCCTTGAATGAAATGTTAGGGTTGCGGTTTCAATGTATTTAGATAATAATAACGATATTTGATCATTACTTCGATTATTATTGCCACGATAATAATAACGATAATCGTACTTTTTAATAGTTTATCTACTAGTAATGTAGAGATGAAAAGCTGCATATTCTTCACTAAAATTCCACTTTTTGTGCTCTTTCGATTCCTGATCTAGGAATTTCAAGGGAATTCTAGTTTCGATAGGTTGGGGTTTCAGTATTCGACCGATCGTATCTTTTCCTCTTCTACACGAAGATTCGCCTGGAGAAGATCCAGGCTGCACGAACGATCCAAAGGAAGAAATGGAGGGAGTATGATGCATATTACATAGAGTATGTAAGTACATATACTGTGACAAAGTGCCCGATGTCGAGAAAAGCCGAATCCTGCGGTGAACGGAGCAATCTCGTTCTCATAACGCTTCCGTGGGACAAAGAGCATCGAAGCAGATCCGTAAAAATGGAAATCGGCGTGTGTGGTTTTTGAAAGCGGTAGCTCGATCGTAGTACACTCACTGACTCCACCATCTTTGCGCTCGACCTACCGGACCGAGCTGAAAACTGTAATCTAACTATTGTGTTGAAGCTGTGACGCGTGTACGCAGATAGAAACGTGTTTCGGCTCGCGAACGACCTCGCTACGAGCTTCTAAGCGGAAATACGAATTTCAAGCTCATGTCATCTTTTTTCATAGATATATACGATATATTTTTGACGATAATAATGCAAGTGAGAAAAGGAATTATATGTCAGTCGAAAAATAAGAAGAACCGTAAAGGATTTTTAAAGTAAAGTTTTAAAATAATACATACGTCGATGGTGAGAGCAATTTTTCGTATTAATTTTATATAATATTATATAATAAAAAGAAAAAGATCGTAATTAAACCCCACAACGTTTTTTCGTATAACTCATATTTCTTCGGCTATGAAAATTTACGATGTTGTTGATGTCCGGTAGAATAGAAAGGAACAGAGGGTACTCGTGTTTACATCAAGAAGTTCCTGTAGTAAGAATAAATATGTATATTGTCACGAGAAAAAGGAATAAGTTGGCCAGATTGGTAAGAGTAAGAGAGAGAGAGAGAGAGAGAGAGAGAGAGAGAGAGAGAGAGAGAGAGAGAGAAGCGGCGGGAGGACGAAGAAAGGAAGGACGAAAACGTTTGTGTCGTTGCGTTGTTGTCGTGTCGTGTAGTATGGAAGATAGCTTTGAACATTGAAAAGTACGCACAGACAAGAGAAGTTTCGTGTTGAGACACGTCGCAGGGAATTCGCATGACGTTGTGTATAGCTACCAAATCCATATCGCGTCTCGTTCCTACCAACAAATACGAATGCAATCGTACCTGTTCCTTTCTCCGTCCGTCGTATACGAACTAAGGTATGTACGTGAGTCTTCTATCTCTCTTTCTCTCGTTCGCGTGTCTTATCGTTTCCCATAGCTTGTGTGCGAATCCATTCTACCCCGGGCGGATTCACAATGCGAAAACGTTACAAACTGCTTCTCTCTGTCTCTCTCTCTCTCTCTCTCTCTCTCTCTCTTTCTTGTTCCGTGCCTACTCTCTTGTGCAATGTGTGTTATTGGATTTGTTTGAAACTTTTCAAATTCGACCCAAGGATGTGTCTAAGGTGGAACGTGCCGAGACACTCGAGACATTTCCGAGGAGCACCTAACGCATGAAGAAGGAAGTAGCTACTTTGAAACGTTCTCACGATTGCTCGACCGACTTAAGAAATTCCTGTCGCCTTCTATTATTTCCATCGAATATCGGTCCAAACGGCTTGAGATAATATACGGAATATTTTTCTCTTATCCAATGTCGATCGTAATAATGTGAATATCTACGCAGCTGCGTTATTCTATCATTTTTTCTTTTCACTCTGTTCTCATTGCTAACTATTGGAGACAATTAAAATATCGATTTTTCGCTGATCGTAAATAAAATTGTAGTTAATGTCACAATTTCTAAATAGTTCTTATTCGAAGAGCGTCAATATTTTCTGTTTTATTGGTAAATAAACACAAATGGTAGATAGATAGAGCTCGCAACCGATAGATAAGGCTTGCCGTAAACGCCCGTAGAAGTACTATCGTCGATATTAATACCCGATGTAGGCTCTGCTGTGTTGACCTCTCTAATTTACCTATCATCGATCAAATATATATTCAATGTAGAAACGCATGTCGATGCATTAATGACGTTTGCCTAGGGATTTATCGATACGTAGTTCTGAAACGTTGGGTTAGGTAAGATTTCAAATATTCGGCAAAACGTTCACTAAGCCTCATTTAAAGATTTTTTTTCATTACTGAACTTTTTATAACAAATCTTTGTTGCTCGGATCGTGTTATTATTAAAGGCGAATATTCATTAATAGATCGAAGCGAGAGTTTCCAACGAGTATCTTTATGCTCGTCTAGAAAGTAAACAAAAGAAACCTGTTGCGTAGTACGATAGAATTTTAATTAAACAGAAATTCTTGAACGTCCAATTGACTTTCTCGAATTGTTTTTATTTCATTTTATTCATAAAATATTTTCGAGTAGTAAATGTAAATACTACGATTTCATAACCTTCATTCTGTTCGCGTTATGACGTTGAAAAGTATACATCGAAAAAAAAAAAAAACAATTGTATTATTTAAACATTTACATGTAGTTTTACTAAGTTGTAAGTAAATTTGACGAATAAGCGGCTGACATTGTTTCGGTAAAAAATCATTGAGTTCCGAGAGACGGAAAGTAATTTTTCATGGAAAAGTCGAATCCCGTTACCTGCATTCGTTTCGTCGTGATCTTTTTATGGCCGTTAATTATCTCGCCGCAGTTAGCGAAGGATGAAAAGGTGGTGAATAATCATTTTGCTACGGAGAGCTTACATTTCTTTAACTTTAAAACAGAAAACGTAATATTTTTCCTCAAAAATGTTAAATCTTTTCAGCAATTCAGAGAAGTAATTAATAACGACGAATCAACGCACTGAAAATATCTTTTCATTGTTACTTTATACGGTCTAATTGTGCATCGTGTCAAATGCTAAGGAATATCTCTAAAGAATTGTAAAAAAAAAAAAAAAGAAAAAAAAAAGAAAAGAAAGCGCATCAAAGATAATGAAATAAATTTTCTCGATTTGCGTCGTCGTTAATTCTATAACTGTATTGCAAATAGATGCAAGTGCATGCTGCAAAATTTCTAAGCGTATTTCGATCAACTTTGTCCGTGTATGTACATATACATTTGCTGATAATATCTTATTAAAACACTTGACGTAATTATATCAATTGACAAACGATACATTCATTTAATGACCGCATTGATATGCGAAGTTCTCCGTTAAATAAGAAACGTAAAACGTCTCGGCGAAACGTAAAAAATATTTTTCTAGGACGAACCTTAAATTGAACTTGTAGATGTACTTCGTCAAAATGTAAAAACACAATGTGCCTGTGAAATATGGAAAAGATGGTGGAGTAAAAAACGCAAAAGAAAAAATTTGCATTTATCACATTTTTGTCCGAGTTCTCGTCGAGAGATTTTTGTTTATAGAAACCCTCGCTCTGAAGTCTCTCTCTCTCTTTCTTTCTTTCTCTCTCTCTTTCTCTCTCTATGGTAACGAGATACATGGCGTAGGAGAAGCGGCTAGCAGGTCGACATCACCACACCTGCCTCGTTTTTCTCCGAGCTTACAAATATGAACGGACGATTTAATACTACAGATGCACGAATATATTTCTCCGTACCTTCTTTTCTACGGCAACTACGACTTTCCCTGCTCGCGTTTATCGTTAACGTGCAACTCGAGAGCTCGGAGAAATCGTTAAAATTCACTACGTGGTTCGTTCGGTCGAGCGATAATTGTCGTCTCACCGAGTACTCGATTTTATGCTCGCCAGACCGTTCGTTCATAAGGACGCTTCTAACATACATACGCTTATACGTACGTACGTACGTATCTATCTACGTAGATCGTGTACCTACATACGTCGAGGAAGCAAAAATCACGTTTCTCCTCTATTTCCTTTAATTTCTACCATATTTATATACGAATAAGTTTTTAAATATCGTTCGATCGTTTATAATTCCATAAGAAAGTTAGTAAGATTTGTTATCAGGACTGTGAGAAAACGGACTATAATCTAGTTAGCGATCAAAACTTGTTCCGATCGTTTAGCTAAACGATATCGTATCGAAATAAAAAAAAAAAAAAAAAGAGGATGAACTGGTAGAAAGAAGAAAATCGTACAAGTTGAAAGAAGAGTCTCAGAAGTCACATTCGAGCAATCTCCTGATTGGAGATCCACCGTGTGTGGAGATTTTGTGCGTGAGGGACTTGTCGACTTTTCTAGGCCGCACACTGTCCGTCGAGATAAACCCTCTTATTCCCAAAGGAGAAACGCATTTTCCATTTATTCGCCGCTTTTTCCTTGATTTCGTGACTTCGTGATGGAGGTAGAGTCTCAAGTAGGTATATCTTGAAAAAGGGGGAGCAAAAAACGAAGGCTCCTTTCTTCCACTACGATCGGATTGTATCTTTTAAAGCGATTAATCTCTGCAGACTTGTGAATCATCGACATTTGCATATTTTAATGCAAAGGACAATTTTTTTCTGATAAATTCTTAAGAGAGGAAGGGGAATAGAAGAAGATGTATGTACTTTCTAATGACATAAATCATTGAAATTGAGAAAGAATGAGGGAATAATATTTATATGGCAAGGGTGGCTTCTGAGTAAATTTGTATCGCTCTTGATATTCTCGCACAAATTGTGCTTCGTAATTAGAAACGGACTTTCGAAACATCGGAAATTGCCAAGCATGACAACGTCCAACGAGAGTGTGAAAGAGAGAGTGAGAGTGAAAGGGAGAGAGAGGGAGAATGAACGTCTGCCGCTGGTACACGGTTCTTTTTCCTTTTCTTTTCATCTTCCCTTGCTCTCTCTCTCTCCCCCCCCCTCTCCCTCTCTCTCTCTCTATTTTAGCATTATTTTCAACTCGGTCGAAAGGTATCACGAGCACTCTTCCATCTCAACGGTCTACATCGGCCGCTTGATTAAAAATAACACGCGTATATATGTATATGTCATGAAACACTTTCCATTTTATTATCGCCTGAAGTCGAAGCGTTTGCATTCCGACGAGCAAACGAAACGGCTCGCTTTATCGCGACATTTTTTTAAACGGCCAGAACGAAAAATTCTCACCTTTCTTTAAAAGGAAAAAAAAAATATCCTCATAAATCGCAATGGAATCGTATAAACTTTCATCGTCGAAATGAAACGTTATATATATGCTTAGAAATCAAAAGTAGATGCTTTGCTTTTTTTTGTTTTTTTTTTTTTTTAAGCGAAAATCGGTAACAACCATACGGTAGAATTTTCTTTCTGAATAAATTCCAACTATTTAATAGTAATTTTAATTTCATCATTTAATAGCTACATTAGAAATTTTCAAAGATAATGAGTTCCAGTGAATTTATACTATCTCTCTGAAACTCTGAAAAATATATGAGAACGTAATACAACTTGTACGTATAATTTTTCCATCTTCTTATGCAGTTTAAAAATCGAAAAAATAATATGAGAGATGGTCGAAAAAAAAAGAGAAGAGAATATTGTCCTTTTTGAAAGTGTTCAAAAGAATATCGCAGATACGGGTTCGACAGGTTTGGTTGCCCATAGCAACCGGTCAAGTCACGCGATGGATTTCGTAGTAAATGGTAAATGGTCGGTCGATGATAAACGGCGAGTGTGGTTCTCGTGGAAATACGCTTCGGTCATAACGTACGCCCGACCGAAAACAGTAATCCGTCAATACATCCTGCTAGTACAGGACGGCTTTCCGTCACTAATCACTAATTAGTCAATTAGCTCACGCAGTTTTGCTAATAACGATGGGCGTACCGAGTTACCAACTGGTTCGGTGCACCTGCTGCAACACCAACGAGGACTACGACGACAACAACAACGAAGACGACGACGACGATGACGACGACGACGACTGATTTGACGAGTGGCACTGTTTCATCGATAGTATTTCGATTATGGTTCCTACCGTAATTACTATTGCATCGACAAACTTGGCACCTTTCGTATGCTCGTACACATATATCCATTTATACTCACACGTACGAGATTGGTACTTTACATGAACGCATTGAAACGATCCTTAATGGATCATGGTAAAGGAGTTAATCTCGTTAATCTTTAACTTCTATGCTAATCGAATTTATGTTCCTGAGAATTTCGTATCCTGTAATATTGTAATTTCTTCGAAACATTTTTATCCACTAGAATCTGTCAATAAAAATTGTTCAAAGATATTTTTCAATATTTATCTACGTACGAACGTAGACTCGAATCTTTCGGATTCTTTAAATAATGCACAGAGCATCCGATACAACAGCACCATTTGACTCTTCATCCTTCGAAGCGTTAAGCTCGTTACTGTATCCGTCCGTGGCACCTGCTCCTGCAATCTCATCGCAGGAAACGGCTGGTTACGCATCGAGAAAAAGTGCAAAGTAACGCCGAGAGACACGATTCGTGGGGGAGTCATGTCGTTGCTAAGAGAAGAGAAGAACAAACAAATTAGAAAAAGTAAAAGAGGAGAAAACGAAAGGAAAGATTTGAAACGATACCTTTGGCGATTTGGACGAATAATCATACTTCTTTTTACCCTTCTCTTTTAACCTTCTCTCTAAATTTCTCAGTACTTTCTCGTAAAATATTCACCTCCTGATTATGCGATCTCGCAAATATTTATGTTACCGAAGCGGACGCGTTCGACCGTTCACAAATAACAGTTTAATAGTTGCCTCGAGAGATCGATACTTTTGCTTGTCTTCTTGCTTTGACTTTTGCATCTGTAGTCCCTACGCAAGCTCGAGAACATTCCGTGGCTATCTTACAAATTTTGGGAAGCAAGTTTAACCCTTAAGTCAATAATTAGCGAAGACTTAATGAGGATCCAACGCACTGCTCGGTAAATAGCCCTTCTAATAACACCAATTAATTAATATGGAAAGTTTTTTCTTTTATTTCGTGGAAAATACGGTAAGCTAAAGTAAAGTCGGAG
This sequence comes from Vespa mandarinia, assembly GCF_050613455.1. NCBI lineage: Eukaryota > Metazoa > Arthropoda > Insecta > Hymenoptera > Vespidae > Vespa > Vespa mandarinia. Next base: position 546,981 of record NC_140831.1, read on the forward strand.
AAGAAACACCTCACCTATGCATCGAGTCTTGCTTGGTTCGGTCGTTCATTTAGAAGCACTCTCCGTAATCTACATCACCTTTGTACCATTCTCTATATAAATACCATACACGTCGACATTATTATAGTTTACTAATCGTTCTCACCGTTATTGCAATAATGAAATTGCGCTGAAAGTCCGTATGCATTGGTGACTAGGAGACGTACATAATATACATACGTCAGAACGTTCGGATTCTCAACCGTTTCTGTGTTCGCGAATTCTTGCATTAGGAATTGTCTAGAGGAACTTTGCCGTGAAACTCCGAAACCGAGAACATGCACTAGGGCTTGTAGCGCGTTAACTCTAAAAGCGCGTTACCACTAACGGCGGAGTAAAAGGGAGAGCGAGAGGAGAAGGGGAAGGAAGGTAGAGTGCGACGAGAAGGAGGAGGGGCAAAAGGAGCCGTAGGTGGTGGGTGATAGGTGGAAGTGGGGGTTGGGAGAGAGAGGGAGGGAGGGAGAGAGAGAGAGAGAGATGCCAGAACATAGTTGCCATCTGCGTTCGCTCTAAATTATAGTCGTCACAGTGGCGAAGTAGGAACTAATTAACAACTGACAACGACAACAGGATACTACGCGAAATCTCTCGTCGAAGTTATCACACTTACAACGTAAAATCATTTTCTCCCGACGACTTTCGTCCTTATTTATATCATATTCTTCAGTCGAAGCAAACAAAGTATTTTTCTTATTTTATTCTTTCCTCTAATCGACGAGTATCCTCTTCTAAATCGACACGTTTGAGGAACAAACGAAATTTATAACGACACTTCACCTGTCTACTTTCCACGTGGAGAGATACACTTAGAACGATGAAAAATGAGGACGCTTCGAAAACTGTTGCTTTAGAACGACCTAACGCAGCTCGAACAATATTTTTCACTGTCGCGCACCGCGACAAGTATTGTCCTATTCGAGGAATCTTGCGAATGAGTTCGGTGGATTCCATCTCTCCGCTATCGATAAGAAGACGGCTTTGCCATCGAAAGATTTGTTGTCCTCGACCTCCAGGCATCTGCGAGGATAACTTATCAAGCGACGTCACCGGACTTTGGGACACTTCTTACGAACTTTTCACGAATTCCTTTGGGAACTCCTCTCGGACCGTTCCTCTTCTCCCTTGAATTTCATCATTTTCACCCTCGTACCGAGAAGCACCGAGCCGTAACGCGTGAGAGGAAGTCGCATCGACCTTTGACTGAATTACGAGGGAAGAATAAATTCGGATTTCGCGGGGCTTCTTCGGCGCTTTCGACTTTACGATCGTCGATTCTTCGACGTCGAAAGTCCGCTGTACTTTATCACGGGGTTTATTCTCGGTTGGTTTTCACGCGTGACTTTTCAACGGAATAATAATCACGTACGATTTTCCTTACGACGAATCCATCGAAATGAATCGTCGAATCGAACCAATCTCTTTTTTATCGATTTTTACGTTTATTTACGAATCGTCGACGATATCTTAGCTTCGTCTTGAAAACTGTACGTTCCGTGCGATCGAGTAGATAAAATCGGGCGTCATCGTTTGCCCGAACGCAATGAGAAACGTTGAAACGTCAGATGCTCTTTCAGAGACAAAATCCTCTTGCAGTCGCGCGATAACGACGGCGACGAGATTCTCCTCGTCGGCCGTGCGTGAAGTTTGTGATACAATGTTGAGTTAACCTCGTGTAAATAGCAGCGGCTAAAGCTAGACGGATACTATGTCGAACAATACCTCTTTGTCGGCTAGGAAACCGGCTGTGTTTCTCATCTCGCAAACAAATGGTCTTGTTTAGCTATGCAATAACGATATCCACTTCGTCGTTGGTATTATTACTTCTATGAGAAAATCAACGGAGCGAAGCTTGCTCGCTGTCCTATCCGACTTTAGATTCGTTTCACGATATATATATATATATATATTTCCCTTCGTGAAAATTAATCTCACGAGTTTATACGATCGCGACGAGCTTCTTTCTCGGAGATTCGCCAATAACTTTGTGAGAAAACAATATTTATATTTTTCGAAACTTCGATCAGGTTTCGACGTCCGAACGTTCTCGTACGTATTCCGTCCGAAGAAAATACCAAATAGAGTCATAGTTTCGTTGGTTAAGCCTGTCAGAGCGATGATATATTTCATTTACACGTTCGTGACGTTTTGCATTTAGACGCGACGTGTTTACGATTCCGTACGTAAACTGTCGCGTGTCGTCTTCTGAAAGTAATTAGACGTGTCGTTGTATTTTATCGCCGATTCTCGTACAAAAGAATCGTTAATTTTTCATTTATGATTTCTCAACGACCGTGACGTTTAAGAACGAACATTTATATGCGTTGTAAACGTCGGTAAAAAAAAGAAAAAAAAAAACATATTCTGGAACGGATCGTACATTTCGCCAGGAGGAAAACATTTATCTAATCTCAGAGTCATTTTCTCCCTTCTTCCTTTTTTCATTTCGTCTTCTAACACTTTGTTTTATCGCTTCGACGATTATAACGAAAAAGTACATATTTATACAGCAGCATTTACTTTACGAGTCATACGCCATAACGGTCCAAAGTATCTCGGCGCCGTGTATTTAATCGAGCGACTGAAGTCTTCTCGTAAATAAATTCGCGTCGGATTGTTTTCCAATTATCGTGGTTAGAAATCATTGAGAGGACGAGCGTATAAAAACGATTGGACGACTGGAATCATCTCGGAACGTGAAAAGACGTTCGGATTCTCGAGAGATAAGAAGAACTAACGATGAGAATGACGCTCCTTGCAGATGACAATGGCCGATACTTCGGAGTCCTCGTAGAGAAACGAGGAGGTTTCTCTCTTCCTCGACCATTCTCCTTCTTCCTCATCGAGAGAAGAAGGATCTCATCGTTCGAGAGGAAGATTGCGAAGGGTAAAGAAGAGGCAACGCTTTTAAAGGCGACCCTCTCACCTTCTCCATTCTCACCGTGTCGTCCTCTTCTTCTTCCCGCTACGCGGGATTTTCGAAATTTGCCGCCACCAAGGAGAGATCAATCTATCAGTGAAAGGGGGACCGCTTCTCGAAAGGAAAAGACGTACACGTTTGTACTTACATACGTATACATATATAGATATAGCAGCGTCTATTTGATAGCGTCGATGTGATCTCTGTCTTACGGAGAAGTACGTTGCTTGCGAGTAGGTGGAAGAGGAGAAAGAGGAAGAAGAGGAGGAAGGGTGGGGACTCTGGGTACTGATAAGGGCTTATCCAGAGATACGATGGCTGCCGACCGAGCCGTTCTCGTCAGTCGTAGCGTTCAGGTGCCGTCGATGAGATCGTCGTCGTTCCGCTTTAACTACGGTGATATCGTCGCGAGTTCCTCGACGCGAGTTCCCCTTTACCAAGTGGTGGTATGCTGACTTGTCGTTCTCTTAGCGGGACGACCAACGACAAAGATAGATAGATAGTCTTCAAGGATATAGATAGATAGATAGATAGATAGATAGATAGATAGATAGATAGATAGATAGATAGATAGATAGATAGATAGATAGGTAGAAAGATAGACACAGCGAGAAGGAAAGAAGGACGGACGAAGAGAGAAGAGAGAAGAGAAAGTGGAACGTCGAGAGGACCGAAAAAGATCGCGAAAGGTAAAGTGAAAAGAGAAGAGAAAAGAGAAAGAGAGAGGCGCTACCGCGGGAGCAAAGGACGATAACGAACAATCGCAACCGTGGAAGCCCTTAATCGTCGTTTTCACGGCGCCTCGAGTTTTTAATTTGACGCTTTAGAGCGCGAAGTGGCCAGCGGCAAGAGAGCTAACGTTGAAGACTCGAAACTGAAAGAAAGAGAGAGAGAGAGAGAGAGAGAGAGAGAGAGAGAGAGAGAGAGAGAGAGAGAGAGAGAAAGAGTGAAGTAAAGAGAAGGAGAAGGAGAGAGAGAGAGAGGGAGAGTGAAGAGCGGAAGAACGCTAAAGAGTAGGAAAGCGAGAGGTGCGAAGGACAAAAGCCTTAAGAGCCGTCCCAAGAGACGAGTTCTCTTTTCGCGCGCGTACTCTTCTCGGGCCGCAGGCTGCTCTTTTCCTCTCATGACTTCTCTCCTTCTCCTCCTCCTCCTCTTCTTCCTCTTTTTCCTCTTTTTTTTGTCTCTCTTTCTCTTTCATGTTCTCTCTTGAACGTGCAATTCGCGCGTTAAAATATTCGCGGTGGTCTCTTTGACGATCCATCGATCATCGTACCTTCATAGATCCAAATTTGAATGATTCTTATAATCTTTCTTCTCTCATAAGATTTTTTCCTCTATTTATTTTTTTCTCTGAAAGAATGTTTTCGAATATCTTTTTTTTTCTTTTTTCTTATCGTTTCTTTTGTTCTGGAAAAAAGATTTCTCTTTCTTTTCTTCTCGTTTCTTTTTTCGCTTCACACTTCTTACTTTGGAAGGAAGGACACACGAGAAGACAATAGAAGTTGGTGGGTGTGTTGCTTCACGAGACGCAGGAAAGTAAGATCTGGAAAGATGGAGAAGAAATGAAATCGAGAAAGAAGAGAGAGAGAGAGAGAGAGAGAGAGAGAGAGAGAGAGAGAGAGAGAGAGAGAGAAACGTAAAGAGCAGTGTCTCCTTCAATTCTCTCTCTTTCTCTCTCTTTCTCGTCTTGCCTCGTCGTTTTCTCCTTTCGCAAGCACACAAGCTGAGTTTCTAATTAAACTTAAACTTTTAATTGACTCGTTGTAAAGCAGTTCCTCGTAAAAGGTCCCGCACGTAGGAGCGCTGAGCTCGTTCCTTTCCCCGTTCTCGCTCGTTTCCTCTGATATTCCCATCGTCACCGGACCGTTCACTTCTGCTGCTGCTTCTTCTTCTTCTTCTTCTTCTTCTTCTTCTTCTTATCCTTCGTATATTTCGAATAAGATATATGCGAGATCGCATTGTTTCCTTTAGTTTACAAAAAAGATATAATCAAGAGAGGCGATGGAAAAACACGGTAATAATGAGAGAAAAGAGATAGATACGAAGAAACAAGGAACGATGATCGTTCGAGCAACGATCGATTTAGATAATTTCACTTGCAAATAGATTTACGAGTACAGTATTACGATAGGAGACGTGATTTCGTCGACGTAAATCGATCTCGAGTGTCTCTCGCTAACGACATCCTCTTCGGATTTTACTTCACAGAAGTTCCAGTGCCTTTGGCCGTGCGATCTCGGTTGAACGAACGTTTGAGGATGAACTGGATTAGATAAGGATATTCGTCAACGACAATCGCGAATAAAACATTTCGTAAAATCATCGATTGTTCGCGAGTGTGCGGAGGCAAAGTGCCGTTCGAGTTTCGTGCATATCGGGTTATCACGTACACACGATTATATATCTATATATATATATACATACATACATATATATAATATATATATATATATATACATATATATATATATATACATATATATGTATATAAATACTTTTGAGGGCTTCGTCCTTGATTGTATCGATTCGTGAATATTTGCCGGCAGAGTTTGGGGGTTGAAAACCTTCAAACCGTAAAAGACAGTAATCCTGTCTTCCTTAAGGATAAACGAGGAGGAGAGAAGGAGGCACCGAGAGCCGGTCGCCAGGAGAGCTCCTATGAAAATGCTTCAATCGCTGAATGCTCTGGCGGGGAAGATCTCGCCGAGCTCGCCCACTGACAGCAACGCGAACAAGGTGCACATGCATAATAACAATAACGTCTTGCATCACCATCATCCATATTCGAAACAACAAACGCAACCCTCGCCTGCGTCGCATTCGAGCAACAACAGCGATCAAAAGGAGAACACGTGAGTATTATTGTGATATTTATTTTTATAAAAAATAAATAGATATTTTTGTTCTTTCGTTTAATTATTTTGATCTAAAACATTGTCTACGTATTTTCAAAAATAGCATGAGAAAAGTTTAGTCCATTTGAGCAAAACGCGCCAAGCATGTCGCGGTGTAAAATCGGATTTAACGCTTCCCGTTATCCGCTTGTATCTTCTTTTGACCTCCTATTACTCTCATAATTCCATTGTTCTCGAATGCCGAGAAAAGAGACTACTCACGGGAATGTATTCGCTCATGAGTTGTATTTTCTTCGTGTTAGACTAAAACTAACGACGTTAATTCTTTATAAATACTCGTACTATGTAAAAGTTTATTTTTTATTCGAGAATTATAGTTTCAAAAATTTCTCAATAAATTTTAATAACTAAAATTCTACTTTCTTTTACGAATCAATATAGTCTCGAAAATACGATTCGTTGTATAGATACGAACAAAAAAAATGAGGCAAGTGTCATAGTTTTTTCATTTTGCGTATTACGCACGAAACATATCTCGCAACATAGATAGATATATACCTTCGTTAGAGAAGAATAACGCGGATCCTCAATGGGTTCTCTCGAGCTTTCCAACCGTAAGCAGCAGGTACCTACGAGGAGAAAAAAGCAAAAAAAGAAAGAGACTCACCCTCCTTTGGTACATTACGGTGGTGGCACGCCGAAGGGAGGTGCCCTTCTTCATTATTTCGTTACGCCACGTAAACGCGCTCTCTCGTAGCGCAGTAGCTTCTTCGTAGAACGGAACGAGAGTGAAAGCCTAAAATAACTCGCCGACATTCCTCGATTCCAGCCGCCCTTCTATCTTCCAACCCCTCGATATATGTATAGGTATATATATATATATTTTATACATACGTATATACATATATATATATATATATATATACGCATATACATATATATATATACACGTACGTATATACTTGGTACGTTTCTTCCCCTCCTCTTTAAGCTGTCCCTCCATCTTCTTCTTTTCCTTATTCCACGATCTTCTCCATGGACGTGAATGTCGCTAAAATATGTAGCCCGCCTCCCGTAAAATGCGCGATTCGAAGGGCGGAATTCCTCGACGGAGTACGGAGGGATACGACGACGAAGCCCCGATAAACGCCTTGGTCTTCTCTCTCTCCTTCACCTCTTCACGAAGCATTCTCAGAGAGAGGACGCGTCCTGGCACTCCGGAATTAATTCCTACACGTCGACACCCTTGATTTCTCTCGGCGCCGATATAGCGTTCCTGTCGAATTCCAGTGCGAAAAGGAGGATCGTTAGCGACGTTGATTAACCGATCCGTTCTCTGTCTCTCTCTTCGGATACCAGATTCTTCTCTCTCTCTCTCTCTCTCTCATTCTTTTTGCTCTTTAATTTCATTGTTTATTTTCTCTCGCGAGTTCTCTCTCTCTCTCTCTCTTTCCTTTCGTTTCCTTCTCTTCCTCATTTCTTCTTCATTTCTTCAGTATGTTCTTCGATGTTAAAAGGGCGTTAGATACTCGTCGAAAGGTACATTAAATAGGCGTGCCACCGTACGAGAAGTTAGACCCATGTAACCTGTATCGCTCTGGGGAGATATTCGTTTAACAAAAGGGTCGTAGTCGAGGCGGGTTGGAAGAGAGATAGAAAGAGAGATCGTAGAAGGGTTCCCTTATCTAGATTCGAAAGCCCTACCTTGGAACGGAAAGTACATCGAAATTAATTTCAAGCCGACGACAGGGGCGATATCTATCTTTCTACCAAGGGTACGTTTAGTAAGAGCAAGAGAGAGAGAGAGAGAGAGAGAGAGAGAGAGAGAGAGAGAGAGAGAAGAGGTAAAGAGAGAGGTGAAGATTATACTCGTATTTGTTACGATCTCGTTTCACGGAAATAAATACTTACGTAGCCATGCCTCGCTCACGCCGATTACACACCGATAAGGATTCTTATCGAATTTGTCTCTTCACGGAATTGTGATCGTCGTACGTTTGGCAATACGATAGAAACCGCGGATAATCGCGGCTTTGCAACGATTTCATAAAATTCTATTCTTTTGCGATATGTCGTTTTTATTCATCGACATAGATAAATATGTACATGTATATACGTAGGTACTTTCATGCATTTACACGTCTCACACGATTTTTCGAACAATAGTAAAGATAAAATATCCTTCTTATTTCTATTTACGTGATTTCGTGAGAGTAAAAAGAGTTTTGATAGCTCTTTGCGGATATTCGTGTCTTAGCCGGATGATACCATTACGTCGAGCGTATGTTCTTCATGTCGTGAGCTTTTATATAAAAATTAAATCCATATACCGATGGTAAGATACGAAAAGAAATATTCCAGTTTTCCTAAGTTGTATCGGTGCAACATTCTCGATGGTTGCCATCGGAAGTATCGAGGAGAAACGGTCAAAATCCGCGTGAAGCAATACGAGTGCAATCCGGGGTGTTAAAGTCCCAGGAAGATTTATAGAAGCCACTGACGGAAATCGAGACATCGAGTATAGAAAACTCATGATACTATTGTTAGGTTTCATCGTCTCAGCATCTTTTGTAGGAGAACCACAACCAGCGTGATCGGTATCTCGTGCAACGACTTTTTAACTTCCATGGTATGAGAAAGTATTGTCATCTGTGTGGAATCTCGAAGATCACGATGTTAGGGAAAACTTACTATTCTTAAGAATGAAGAGAGTTACTTAAAGACAATGCCCGAGTAGTAGCCAAGCACTTTGCTATTTTTCGCACTTTCTCTCTTTCTCTCCTTTTTCAAAAATGTCATCTACAGAAGGTCGCAAAGAGCGAATGCAAATTTTCCATTTTTCGAAAGAAAAACGAATGCACTTTTCCTCCACGAGTTTCCTCTTTCTCTCGACGCTTGAGATGAGTCAAGAAAAGGATATTTGTCAACTAGAATTCATAGCCGAATCCTTCCAAAAGCTCTCTAGAAGCTTGGCTATTCTTTCTTCTAAACCGACGGTAGTGTTGGGTAGTATGCCAAAGTAAGATCTCAACGAGGCACGAAGTAAAGGGAAAGAGGAAACTCGAAAGGATATCAGCGGCTCGATGCAAGTCTGCTAGTAATGCGTTGGCGTGAGACTATATTGCACGGTCTCTTCCTCGAGAATTGTCGTTGGAGAAAAATGCAAGAGATCCAACGAGGAGATGCGAGTGTAGTAGGCGAAAAATCTTGAGTAGGCGACCATAGACGCCCATCGTCTTACCTCCGAAGCGTTTCCTCAGCTATAATCTGGCTTGCGGAGTCTACGAGGAGAATGGGAGGGGAAAAGACGAGAACTATAGTACATAGTTGCTCTTCGTGGTAGACACGAGCATTCTCTGCTGCAGTGCTTCACGCATGGCACGTATATACGGCACATAGCCGTGATATTGTCACATGCCTCGGGCGTAAAGCCCCAAATTGTATCGGCGTCGCGTGCTGCATGTGCGAGAGACGATTCTCTCTCTCTCTCTCCCTCTCTCTAGTTCTCTGGCTCTCTGTATTCCCATTCTCCTTCTATACGCGACAAAATCGCGTCTCACTGATTTCTCTTTCTTTCTCCTATACAACATATACTTTCCTTCCGGATACAGCAACGAGAACAATAATATTCGACACGCTTCTGCGATTTCTTTTCTTCGGGAAAATGCAACGCGATCAGAGAATTTTATTCTTTTCTATCTCGTTACTATCGAACCGGCGTGACCACCAATCGACAAATAGAGAAGTGGTCTACCAATATTATCTATGTATATATATATATACATATATATATATATATATATATATATATATATATATATATATATATATATATATATATAGTTAGGTGGTGGCATCTTGTAGTCGAAGAAAATAAAGCTTCCTGTAAAGAGCCAACTAGCGTCACGTTTCCGTTTAATATAAGAAAGACCGATGTCTGAAATTGCTTCCTACACTTTAGATTTTTGGTTAAATCGATGCGGCCAATGTTCTGTAATATCTTTTCGATATTACCCATCGAAATTAATTGGTCCGTCTTGTTTCGTTAAAGAAGATGATCAATCCAAATGTCACGCTCTCCCGATCCTTTCAATGAGTAAATGACACAAGTCATTCACAAAATTATTGCAATTTGTCGAATCTATAAAGTGACCGCAGCTACATGGATCCGCCACTGATGGATATTCAGCTTTGGTATTTCCCAATAATATGGTACTTAACGTATTTCTATATATTGCTGGTACCGTCAGTGACAACGTATAAACATACGCACTATTATCGGGTTAGTAGGGACATCGGTCAATCGGGAACAAAAAGTCATTGATTAGAATCATTATAAAGTTAAATATTGCGTACGGGACAGCAAAGCTTTCCCCGTGTATGCTCGTTCAGATTTGAGAAAATTCAAGAGATTTCTATTGATTTCGATATTGAATAGATTCAAGAAAAATTGATCAGACAACCTGATCAAATAACAATTAACGATTGAACTGTCAATGGTAGTATCTCGCATCAAGGCAAATTCCCCGCATCACGTTTTTTTATCGCTCTCAAATGTTCTACAGAATAGAGTAGATTGAAAATTTGCATCAAAAAAAAAAAAAAAAATCATTTTTCATTACCATTAAAGTGGACCACGAATATCAGAATCGTTAGATCGATCGATTTAAAGTATCCTTGGGTATTGAAAGACAATTGAAAATAAAATATCCCTTTTTCTTACTCTCAGGCCAATGTCGTCGCGATCGTCCTATAGTACTTGGCATGATTCGAATTAATTAACAGCGAGAGAGACACGACACGTCCTGAGTGATAAGGAATGATAAAAGGGTTCTAAGAGAGATGGGAATGAGTAAGCGGGGTGAAAGGAAAAGTTTACTGTCCCGGCAACCTACTTTTCGCTCTATCGTGTTTGTTCACCGACTCGTGTCGCATTCGAGGCGTTGTTTAAAGCGACGGTCCTTTGCAAACGAACAGGGAAGGTCTTTGTGAAAAGGGTTGTTATAATCGAGTACCACCGGTGTTCCACTTCTTCTTCGAGTCCTCCCACTCGTTCGATGATTACCTGCTTGGCCTTTGTCTAGAGTAACGTATGAACGGAAAAGGAGTAAGAAAAAGAGAGAAAGAGAAAAAAGAGAGAGAGAGAGAGAGAGAGAAAGGAGTTAATATTCAATATATATTTCATTGCAAGCTTTTTTGTTTAAGGTCCTCATAAAGTCAGCGAACCAAGGACAATTATTCTGGAAAAGCTTTACGCTTCTGTTTCGTTGAAGAGAGAGAGAGAGAAAGAGAGAGAGAATTTTCTACTCATGAATCTGATTTCTTTGACACTTAGAAATGTACACACGAGTCGTGCGCGAATCGTATGAATAAACGATAAGGACGCATGTCAGCGTAAGTTACATGGAAACACGGAATACGTGCTAGCCTGGTATACTTGCGTTCTACTCTCGGAAAACACAATTTTCTCGAAAACACGGACCACCGATTTTTATCTTTATCTCGAGTTTCTCCACCTTTCGATTCGTTCTGTTTTCCTTCTAATTCCAAACTGGTAAAGTTTTGCGGTGGATCTTAGTGATACGGGATAAGATTAAAGAAAAAGAAAAAAGAAAAGAAATCAAGTACATTTATGTTAACGAATTGTTTCTTTTAACATTCGTACAAAGTTGATATGGTAAATACTTAATGAAGAAATTCGAAAGATGTCTATCTCGTTGGTTGATCGGTAATACGCGATTAACCGAAGGAATAGACAAAGAGAATTTTAAGGATATCCTCATTGAATTTCACGTTAAATTCTCCTCTTTCGTTAAAGCTAACCCACCAACGTTGACTCTACCTACCGAAAACCCATTCGCATTAGCATGTTATTGGGCGTTTGTTTACTTCGAGCTAATCGTCACTTTTGCCATCGATCGAGATCAGAGAGAAAGGGAGAAAGGTGAATATCAAAAGAATAAAAGAAAACGTCGATCCGTTCGATTTCCCATTAAAGTTATTTTCTAGGAACAACGGTATAATTTTAGCTTGATCAAATTCTACGATAAAAGTTTGGCTCGACTTGACAAGAAGAGGAAATCAGACGGTGTGTCTGGGAAAGACAGACAGAGAGAGAGAGAGAGAGAGAGAGAGAGAGAAGACGAGAAAATACTCTCTATCTCGAAAATCACGATCAGGGTGTAATACGCACGGTGGCTTGGGCGATACTCCTCTATTTCGCAGTGTAGCTTCGTGAGCGACGTGACGCGGTTGAATTTGATCCTAAAAGGCAGTGTCGCGTGTCTCAGTGGTGTTAAAATCTGCGGAAAGGAAGAGGAGGACGTTGAGCAAACGAGAATGAGAGAGGGAGAGAATGAGATGAAGAGAAGGGATAGAGACCAAGAGAGACGTAGAGAGGGAAAGAGAGACCGCTGGAAGGTTTATTGGAAGGATGGAGAGTTAATTAAACGAATAAATAACGTAACAAAGCCTCGAGGGAGAGGAGAAGAGAGAATCGCGATCCTCTTTCAGAGACTCCGTACTGCAGATATATCCTACGTTGCTTGCACCCTCCATCCCTTCCGTCCCATCCCCTTTCTATTCCATTATTCTCTCTCCGACCTTTCTCGAAGCACGCGATGTTCTGCGACGTTCTTCTCTTTCTTCTCTCTTCTTTTACCTCTTGTTTTTACCTCTTGTACTATTGCGTTTTTCATCTCCTCTTCTTCTTACTTTCTTACCTTAGACTCGACTCGTTTCGCTTCGTCCTCTCCGATCTCTCGAAGCCACGTTGATCTTTTGCGTACGTATTGTGAGACTACTCGCGTCTCTTCTTCTTCTTCTTCTTCCTCTTCCTCTTCCTTCCTTCTTTCTTTCTCTGGACCAAGCAGATGCTTCAGAAAATTAATTAAAACCTCTCTCTACCTCACCGACGATTTATTATTTGCCATCGAGACATAATCCTCGAGAGGACACCTTTGCCATCGAATATTTCTTCTTATTGTTCGGCCCGTGCGAAAAGAAAAACATTATACCCGTAATATCGTAAATCATCGTCGAATAAAGAATGTCTTGTAGGCTCGCGCATTTTTTCTCCTTGATTTTTTTTCTTTCTTTTTTTTTTTTTTTATACACGGAAATAGTTAAGTTTTATCGGATACATGAACTTTACGATATTATAATTATTTTTCATTTTGATAAAAATCGAATTGACTTCGTAAATATCGTAAATGTATGTAAACTAAAGAGAGAAAGAGAAAAGATAATATTGATCGATAAAAAATATTTTAGCTACGTTTCGAACAACGAACTCGCTTAATTACATTTCGCAATTGCTTGCGTCGACGTTAATAACCATCGCTGGAGTTTCAATAATTCATAGAAAGCGTTGATCGGTCGTAAATAGTAAGTAAATATAATGGTTTCTCGGTACTTAACATTCAAGGAGGACATTCGTATACGACGTAATCGGGGAAGGAACGAAAGAAAATAACAATGGAATCGTAAGACTTATGAATAATGGAGAGAGTACGAAGCGAACGAGACCAACGATAAAATCTTTTCTTTTCTTCCTTTTTTTCTCTTCCTTTATTTTATTTTTTTTTTCTTTTTCTTCTTCTCCTTTTTTTTTTTTTTTTTTTTTTTTTTTTTTTTTTTTTTTTAATACGATCAAACAACAAAAAGTTCAATCCGTCTATGGAAGTGTACATTTGCCGTCGTGCGTTTATAGCCCAAAGAGTAAAAATGAGATAAAACGAAAAGGGTTCGTGAGCACGCAATTGACGAAACCGCAAATCAGTGGTCTTTCTTTACTTCCAACTATCATGACGTACCCCAAGGGTTCATAAAAATCTACGATTGCTAGCTGTGTCTCCCTAATTTTCAAGGCGGCAATAGTGTCTCGATCAATTCTTTCGATCGCAAGTAATCATGAAGATTACTTCTTACGACGAACATAAGATTTAGATCTGACAAATTTCCCTCGAATTTAGCTCGACGATTTCGATGAAATAATCGAAGGTGAAGGTAAAATGACATCAATATCGCCATTCTATATTTTGAGATTATCTACGTTGATAGAATAAGTTTATATTTAAAATACGAGATACGTTGATTCGAGTAATGTTATTCGATAGGATAAGATCTATTGATTATTTGTATATAGATACTTGGATCAAGTATTTACGAGGCGAATTTTTTAGAACGTTACTGACTTCAGTTCTGATGATATCGCGAATATGTTACTTTCGATTCAAATTTCCAATTTTTGCAAATGCGATTGTTACTAGAGTACTATTGCCAAAAAATCAAAATGTAGATATAGGAAAACCACCGAATCGACGGAACAACGACATAAATCATCGTTTTTATCAGTCTTATCCAGTCTGTATTTTCGTTTTATCTATCGAGTTAACTGCCCATTCGTTAAAAACGAAAAAAAAAAAAGGGAAACGGAAAACAATGCTCTATTCGACTACGTGAAACGAGTGATTGGGTGTTCAACATAGAGAGTATCACGAAAAATACTGCCTGCCCAGGTGAACGGTCTGACAAATACTGCCAATTTATTTGCTACGTCCACCGGGATAACGTAAAAATCATTGTCGGTTTACTTAACGCTCGCACGTGAAATAGGTACTTGCGTTTACATATTAAACGTTGTTCTTCGCGCTTCGTTCGCTTTGAATATCACTGATTTTTGTCTAACTTTCCAAAATGACATGTAATTTCTTGAATATGGAAACGTACGAACGATTAATATAATTGTTCGATAGATTTTTTACATTGACAAATATTTCTTCCTTCCATTGGAACGATAATAAAACTTCAATATTATGCAATCGTTGGAATGTTTACTAAATAAACTCGTGTCGAGCGAATCATCGTCGTTTTTCAAAACGGAGCTATTGTAAAACTGTCGATAAATAAAATCTCGCGGACGAATTTAAAATAATGGTCGAAACAGGCGATGGTCGAAATTGTAATTAACGCGATAACCGAGAACATACGTGGTGGTCGCGTTTTCCCAAAGTACTTACGCTTGAAGCGCTCTCGAGCCCCAGGAAAAGAGGATTTGTCCGGCTGGCCGGATTTCCAACCATGTTTCAAACAAAGAGTATCGAGTTGCGCGATGCGTGAAACAAGGTCACATGTAGAATCTAAACGTATATACATATATCTCTATATTCTAAGCTACGTGCTCGAGAATAACTTGGGCTTCTTTTATAAATTTTCTATCGTATTTGTTCCACCGATCGAGGTATCTCTGTGATTTCAAGTGGAACTAGTATAACGATCTGTTAATGAACATGAATGTTAGGTTCTTGGATTTATTTCGATGATCTTTAAAATTATCGCGGATTTAATCAAAATAATAAATATATTATTAGTGTAGTAATTCGTATTCGAAGTAACGAATATGGAAGTCATTGTGTCCTTTTCTATCGAATACCTTTTATTAGTTTTATACGGTCAATTTCAACAATACAAAATGTTTTCGACTCAACCAGGAGATAGCGTTGTTCGGTCGAACGATGGAGAATCAACGAGATGACAAGAGCGCTTATTCGCAAAGGATGAAAACGTGTGCTGTAGTTCGATAGGGATAGGGTGGACAGTTGTGTGCGAAAGGATTCGAGGCATAAAAAAGAGACGCCGAAACGCAAAAGAACGCAGAAACGTGAACGAATAGTTGGAGCGTATTCGGGCTCACGAACGAATGTGCATTCAGCTGGATTCCAACGTAGAAGCTATTCGGCGAGAGAGAGAGTGAGTCGAACTATTTCGTTGCGTCGGACCTATAGGAATTTTATAGGCAAAGGATAGAGAACTCCGATCGACAAAGGATAGTAGAATATTTTATGCGATTTTATTTTATTACATGCCTTTCGTTTATTCGGTGGGATTATAAAAAATTTCTCCAAGTTCTGATAAATTTTGATACGAACAAATAAACCAATGAGGATCATATATTATTGAAGATATTGCACACTCTAATATTTACAATTTGTCTATCGAGTTACGAGTCATATCTCTATAACATCTGCTTGTTTACCTCGAACGATCGGCTTGAATTTTCTCAGTAAGAACATTCGATACTATCTTTAATTTATCTAACTTCTCATTACGTCAACGATCGAGACACATGTAACGTTGCCTTGGACGAAGTCCAGACTTTAATTCGCTCTTGACTTTCGTATCGATAACATCCGTATCTCAATTATCTCCTACGAGGATATATTTTTATTGGGTTTTCGTCGTATCATACTTCGAAGGATTCAATAAATATATATATATTTATTATAAAATTGTTATCTCAATGATCCGTTATTGATTAGTTTCGCGTGCATTAAGAAATAATTAGTCGAAGAACGTATACTTTCATGGTCGATTACGTTACGTGTATTACGTTTTGTTCTGAAGTTTTCTAGTTATAATTGCAGGCAAAGTACTTCTGTGTGTGTGGGCGAGAGCAGTAAATTTTAGTTCAAGTACAGAGCAAGCTCGAGAAGATCATTAAATTCTAATGACAAGATGCAATATAATTGAAGCAAATGAGTCGAGAAGAGTCGGATATTTGAAAGAAACTTAAAGATCTTTGTACATCGATACGAATTTCCTGCTCGTGTTTATAAGATGTAACACACGTGCGAAAGGTGTTGTTCTCATCGAGTTCGTAAATGTTCCTATAATAAAGCCATGACACGAACTTATGTTACCACGTTAGGAAGGTGGTAACGTTGGACCAACTTCCGAGTATGTAATGTACGTACGTGTACCTAGTCATTACTCGATAATACCTATCTACGTTGCATCCCTGAACAGAAAGGCAGTGTACGTGTTGGTAGATCACAATACGAGACAATTCGATCAATATTGGTAATCTTCAAAGTATGATTTTATGTGAGAAATTTTTTATTTTCCTTGTAAAAGATTGCGTTAAAAGTGTTGTATTTTTGTCTATATAGGAATATAGAACATGATGCATGATTTCATGTAATTGCAAAATTTCTAATATACTTTCCGTGCGTGTGAAATATACAAATATGTATCGTTTTTCATAGAAAATAAATATTAATATTTGACGTTGCGCGTAAAATTTGTATGTATCATCGTATATATGAGTTCTTTGAAAAATCGTTTTCACTTGGGAGAGCGTATAACCTATCATAGTTTGAAAAGTACTGCCATATAAACATTAGAAAGGTTCGGTGGTCCCACTCGCGTGTTGCGATAGTAAAAATAGAGGAATAATATTGAATATTGCAGTCGATCGATCTTCGACTCTGTAGAAACGTTTGACAATTTTCAAATGGATTTAACGAAAGAAATAAAAAAATAAGAAAAAAGAAAAAAGCAAACGTCCATTTAATGTTATAAATAAAATGAAATCATTACCAATTCAAGGGGACTCGTTGGTTTACTTGCTTTATCATTTATCGAAATAGAATCGACTATCCCCTGATGAATTTAATAGTGGTCAATTATCTATCACTGATGCTACTTTCGCCTAAATTTTGGACCGGTTGAGAAGTCCGAATGATGAGAAATCATCTATTGCTCGAAAAAGATATTTTTGTTGATATATATATATATATATACAGACACACACACATTCCACGATGTTTCACGGAACCTAATTTATCGTTTTGGTCATGCATTTTTACGACATCACCTGATGATGGGTACATAATACATACGTATTACTCGCGCGAGTAAACGTAGTGGATAAATAATTAGGATAGTGCGAAAAGATCGGCGATAATAACGATAGAGCTTTGTAAATCATCGAGTAAATTATTCGTTCGTTAACACTGCTTCATCTATACGTTGCTGACCATTCTAATTTATCTTTTGTTTAAAGCATAACGAACGGTACATAACGAGGATGAAAACTATTATTTCCATCTGCAGAATATCGATTTCCTCGGGAAATTTATCATTCAGCAGAATCCATGGCATTAGTCCGCGTTTAGAATTTAATAAGAAGGTTAGACCATTATTTCCATCAACGGGATATCGACTTAAAAGCGGCGAAGCGTTAGTTCGTTGCTACGGTTGGCGTAAGTGTCGAGTGGTACACGTTGCTCTGCTTTTATGTGCATGGTGGTGTGCATACAATGTTCACGTGGAAAGAATATTCGAATAGTTTCTCCGAGAAAATACATTGTACTCGTTTATGCAAAATAAACCATTAATTTTCTTTTAAACCGACACATTATTTAAAA